>NW_022985439.1:1548978-1807206 GCF_010093595.1 Mytilinidion resinicola
GTGTATGGGTGGCGTAAGCGCACCCCCGAGATGGTAGAGAGAACCTCAATCGAATGTCGTAACAAATGCTGAACCTTGTCTTAACCGAATATGCGATGTACTGCTGGCTTTTGTGCAGACAGGAATCCAGAAACTCCGGCAGATAGGTTGATTGATTCCTAGCGTGTGACGAGAGAGGAAGGAGGATACAATGGCTGTAAGAGAGCCAAGGGACAGAGACCGCGTTGTCGTACTTTAGGAGGAAAGCATCACGTGATTGGTGAACAAGTATTCCGGGCTCATAACTCTCAGGTTGTGAAGAAGCAGTTATGTGTTGATTTGAAGAGGCATAAGGCCCGTATATATAGCCTATGAAAGGGGGGGGGGGTACTCCCCTGTTCCCCCTTGTTACGGATATGGAAGGATGTAACGCCACTGACACGCTAGTAGTGGCAACCTGAGTAAAATGATCATGTACAATGACGAATGTAGTGGCAAAGCTTAAGGTCAATACAGCTTCTGGAGACTCTAGCAAGTTAGCACAACGAAAGCGGAATTCAATCTGACGTCTTCTATCCCAGGAGAAGCTGATAGGACATAAGGCGAGAGAAGACGACAAAGATGTTGCAACCATTCGAATTTATTGCGATAAGAACCGATATCAGATCTGGGAAGACAAATACAAAACTTCCAAGAAAATCTACGACCCGGACAACAGTGTAGTATGGCTGTGGAGCTAGCGAGTAACTCCGTGCAATGACCCCAAGTCGAAGAACGCCGAGGCATACACACTCTCAGGCAATAAGCGGGAGCCTAAAGAAACGTACTCCTTTATCCAATTCTGCAAAGAGTACATCCAGAAGGTTGGCTTCATGACACCGCGAAATTGCCTTGGGGTGCTTCTAGGTGGCAACTTCAACGAACCTATGAACGGATTTGTGAAAAGGGAGTTTGGAAGAAAAGTGATCCGGGCGAAGAAGGAAAGAGAAGAACAATTAAAGAAAGATGGAAGGGCGGGGATTGACCTATTCGCATTACCCGTCGCAACTTTTCTTCATGAGGTGAGACCGATGGCCTCTTTCACTTTATTCGAAGCTCGCAAGTATAATGTGCGCATGCTAATTCCATTTCTAGATTATGCACACATATTTGTTTGATTTCAGCGATCCCGAGGACACGGCGTACGTTTCCTGGTCAGAAGTCAGGAAGTTCAAGGATGACTTGACTGTCTGCCACGTTAATCCCGAAAGTTTCTCTTACTTAGGCCTTGGTAGGGAACCAAATTCACTCCAATAAGCTCCTGAGACTGATTCTTTGTAGGTGCCCAGCTCATTGCATTAGGGAACAAGATTACTGAGGATGGAGATGTTGTAACAGCGGAATGAGGCTACCGCACTGTTTCATTGTCACGTCACGCCTCTCAGTACATCGTATACAAGGATCAAGGGTGGCTATATTTGGATCTCCAAAAGAACGTTCCTATCAATTACTTGAGTACAGTACCACATGCAATATCACGTGAAGGCCAGACTAGGGACTAATGGCTCACTTCTACCGATTCCGAAGGAATCCTCCCCGCCGACGTCTTTCAACTGCGAATATAGAGCAATTAGAGGAATTAGAGCCTAGGTACAGTGTAACTGAGACAATCTGAGTCCCATCAACTCGCAAAACCTACTCTCTTTTAGTCCATACCCACCACTCACCATTCCAGACACTCAGCAGTCTCCCTACTCATCATTACCATCGCTCGCCCACACCGAAATGCCCTCCACACTCCTTACAACCCTCCTCCGCTACCCCCCTCCGCTACCCCTCGTCCATCTACTCCCACCGCATAGTATGGTACCTCCACCCCCACCCCCTACAACCCCCCTTCCTCCCCACACACACAGCAGCAAAAACACAGCTTTCTATCCCATGCTGATCCTATACCCATCCAAAAAAGCAGCATCCAATCCTCCAACCTTTCCCCAGCACCCTCTACCTATCCATCCTCCCCACCCAAGAAAAGCCTCCCACCCACCCCCTCCACCCCCTACGCCGCCGCCCTTCCCCTCATCTCGTACGGCATCCCCAAAAACGCACACCCGGCCCCGGTCAAACACCCCGCCGCGACCCACACACTCCGCTCCCCCAAGCCCACCCACGCCGCCACCAGCGCCGCCCCCAAACTCGCGGCCTCGCTCGCCAGCCCCACAACCCCCTGCCCGGTGCCCCGGATCGGCGCCGGGAACAGCTCCGACGTGTACCCATACAGCAGCCCATGCGCGACCGCGATGCAAAACGCGACAGCGCAGCTGTACCCCAGCACCGCCTCGTCCGACTGCGCGCGCGTGAACAGGAACAGGAAGACGGCGCTGCCGAGACACGCGACGCAGCCCGTGCCTTTGCGGCCGAAGCGGGGGAGTTCGGCGGCGTAGCCCGCGAGCACGGAGCCCGGGATGCCGCAGGCGGCTTGGATGGCGAGGGTGCGGAAGAGGGTTTGGGTGGATAAGGGGTGGGAGGATTGGGATTGCAGGTAGAAGGGGAGGAACGAGTTGAAGAGGGTGTAGCCGAAGCCGACGGTGGACCAGATGAAGAGGACGAGGGTGGTGGAGAGGGCCATTTTTGGTGTGCAGAAGAGGGCGGGGAGTTTGTGGGGGGATAGGCGGTGTTTTAGGGTTCGTGTTGAGGATGTGGGCGTGGTTGGGGAGGTATTTCTGGGGGTAGTAGTGTTGTAGAGCTCGGCGTCGATGGCGCGGAGGGAGTCGAGGGTTAGCCAGGTTGCGTTGCGGTTTGTGGAGGCAATTGTTTGGACGACGGAGACGGCGGCGGCGTCGCGAGAGCGGCCGAGGAGATATTTGGGCGTTTCGAGGAGGTGGAAGAGATAGCGGGCGATGACCATAGGGATAGAGAGCCCGCCGCCCGTCCAGAGGTAGTAGCGCCATCCTAAGTTATTCATGAAGTTGCATTGGTGTGCTGCTACGAGCCGGGGAGTGCATGAGTAATTTGTTACCAGCGGCCTTGGAGGTATGTGAACGAGGATCTAGTTGGAGGATCATTTCAGAGGTCACTTACCAAGCAATCAAGACTGACATTAGTTGAGCCAGGGTTGCGAAGACCGTAGCCATAGGTAAAAGGAACTGGTGCGATGCCGGAACGAATTCTATGAATATCGTGCTGTCCACATATTGATTCCCGCCTATCGCGAAACCGATCACACCAGCTAGAATAGCAATGGCAGCAAAGCTAGGAGAGCCAGCTGCTACGAGCGCGGTCACGCAACTAAGGGCCAGGGTGATGTTGAAAGCTGGCCGGCGGCCGATGTAGTCCGAAGTCAGAGGCCAGAAGATTGCACCGATTAGAGAACCAGCTTGCTTTGCTACGTTAAGGACTAGAGTCGGGTAGTATCAGCTCAGTAGATCGAACACAAGGGAAGGGGGAAGCACGGCGAAGATGAAATCCCTTACAAGCAATCTGCTGAATCCCAAACTCCATTCTCACAAATGGCCCAATGAGATTGATAGACTGCTTCCAGTACTATGGACCAAGTCAGCTTACTATCCAGGTCATTGAATGGCACCATTAACAGGTATTGGGAAACAGATCTTGGGATTGAGTGGCAATCTTCTTCACACTTACCACATCCATAAACCATCCTAGCCCTGATAGCCCAAACACCATCCACTGATACTTTCCCATACCTAGATCCAACATCGCGCGGTTGACAACAGCAACCTTCCGCTCGTAGACACTAGTGCTGCCGGGCTGAACAGTTTTGAGATCATACTACATGAATCGTCAGCAACCTCTTCTAAGAAAAAACCACGCGGAAGGACTGAAAATATCGACAAACCTCACGATCCCGAGCGAAAAATAGCATGGTTATCGATATACCCTTTCCAAGACGAATTCTCACAAGGAGCCCTGGATATCGCTCTCCCGACTTCGCGGGAATTACCATTAAAACTCTCAAACCCTAGAAGCCACTCCAGTGCCGTCATCCCACAGCTACAATGTCCATCGAGAAGCTCAGCTCTCACAGACAAGATCTCTCGCCCCTCTTCAAGATGCACAGCCAATATCATCTCTTCCCCACCCGATCTCGCTACCACACGGTGGCTCCCACACTCCTGATGTGGTCGCACAGGGCCCGCAATTCCGGGTCTATCGAGCGCTGTGCGACCTGTGACGCGACTCGCGTATGACACGGCTTCCTGCTTTCTAGCGCGTGTGTGAGGGGAGATGGAGGACGACTCGTTGCGTTTATTATTTATCTTCATTTTTGCCGAGGAGTTCGGGAAAGGGCATGCAGGTGGCCCGGAAGAGGGGTTGGTGGGTTTTGGTGGGTTTGGGAGAGAGTACAAGGGGAGTTGTGTGGATAGGGTCGTTGATGAAACTATGCGACGGTAAGGGGAGGTGGTATGGTATCTCTCAGCTCTTAAGCGTCAATTCTCCTTCTCGCCCAGCCACTTGGCGCTATATATGGCCCTCGACATTGAAGCCGTGCAACATTGGAGATGGCCGTCACGCGGACTGGCTGTGGTATTGCCAAGATGAAGCGAGACTGAAGCTATGGTTGAACACAGCATACCCGATGCTGTGGAGACAGTGGAGCAGCTCAGATATCCAAGAAGTTAAGCATGCGGCACGTGCCCGTTATATCACCGAGATTCAAAGCTATGCGACAAGGGAGCGAACAGAATTGAGAGTGAGATGGATGAGGTGAATCGCAGAAAGAAGGGACTTAGTTAGGTATCTGATGAGGTCTGGGTATCAGATACTTTTGGTAATATTGCGAGGAGAGCTCGAGGTTTGGAAATTACTACGCGACTTGGTTTACGCGTTTTCGAAATTGCCAAAAAACGCTTTTTACGAAGGTAGGCAAGAGGAGAAAAGTGTTGAACACAGAGCCAAAGGGTTTCTTGGCAGTCTCCCAGAATCATTCGAACTGCCAAGAAACCACTTTCACCTAGGTAGGCTGAGGTGGAAAGTGTTGAACACAGAGAGGAATGGTTTCTTGGCGTTTCCCGGATTCCTTCCGAGAAAACATTCGAACTGCCACTGGGTAAGATATAAACGCCAAGATACCAGCTGCTGAAACCTTTTGAATCAGTCCATTACCCCACCACGCTTGCGTGCAATTGCCTGTTCATTGAGGAAAGCAGAGGCTAGCGGACAACCTTCTGTCACGGCATGCAATGCTCCGTGGTAGGTCTCTAGGAAAGGTCTGGTTCAAATTCGCAGAATGAGATTCTGGGATACCGCTACCTAGGGTGGTCTAACGAGCTTACTAATCGTTCAAAAAAGAGGTAAGGGAGCAAAGGACGCATGGCTTGCTCTGACGTATGCGCAATGTGACATCGCGAAGGTAGAAAGGATGGAACCCTGCTTGCAAACTGCTATCAAATCTCGCTAATCTTGGTCAGCGCGCGTCAACCAGGAAGCACACGTCAACCAGGAAGCGCAAGTCCACGCTGGCAAACCCCAGCACACATCAGATAAAGTTCCACGAATGGCTGGTAGCAAAGAGACAGGGTTGACTACAATGCAACTGACCTAGCCATGCATACCCATCATTCCCCCGAGGAAATGCGTGAGGAAGATTGAAGGGTGGCCGAAACAGGGAATAGATGTCGAGGAAGATGCATGCGCGAAGCTTACCTCGACTCTGCATCCACACGCTCTGCTAGGTTGCCGTTGCCGACACCTGCGCAACATGCCGATGATATCAAAGCCGATGCATTCCATATCTTGATCAACTGAAGAAGAAACAAGGAACACGCCTACATTCCACACCCACCTATACTACTCTATTCCCCGCCTCAACTCAGCAATGTAGCATGCTTACAGATACCAATTCTGCAAGCCAGCCGCTAGCCACCGGATTTAAGGTTTGACAAGAACTTCTGAAAAGCGCCACAAGTAACGGTGAGGCCTTTCCCTAATCGGGATAGTGATAGGCAAATTTTCGAAGTCGTTTCTTTGCGCCAGATCCCGGAAGCTGATCATGGGGAAGACTCGGAGAGTCGGAGTCGAAGTGGGTAACATACTCCTCCCAAAAGCTCTATATCCTCGCCTCTCATGAAGATCCAGTAGATAAGTAGGACCGTGGACAGCCGCGGAGCTTCCGTCGTAGCCGTGCCTGCCCCACAAGCAGAGAGACCAAGCTGGCATGACTCCACGAGGTACTTGAGGTAAAATCGAAAATTTCTTTTCCACCTCGTGCGAGACCGTGCGACCGAAAAGGGTAACCAGCGAGCTGCCGGAAGCGGCGGGGCCTCCGTGCCGACATGGCGAGGCTACATACAATTCCAGGTCGGTCTGAACAGGCACAAGGATCACCTTCTCACCAGGCTTATTCGGCTCCGGGAGCAAGGTTGTTGAACCAAGTGACCATCATTTCCAAAAGAGCGGTTTAGGTGTTTCTTTTTCAAGGATCTAGGATATCCCGGCTGCAGACGACTCTCCGGAAGAGGCGGTGATGGTTGTTGTGGGGATGGGAGAAGTCGGGATGAACGATATTCACTCAGTACAGCAGCAAGTAGGAGAGCCTGCTTCTCCCGACCAGAAGTCACAGGATCGCCTAATCGGGTGAACGATGATCGACTGCGTGCGCGCTTTTGAGCCCTCCGACCGACCCGTTGAGATCAAGATGGAAGGGCGGCGCGAGGCGGGTATCTGCCAAAAAGTCACACGCGCGGGCCGCGGGGTCCGGCCAGCAAGCGAGGAAGAGGAAGAAAACGGTTGCCTGATTAGCTTGTAAAAATTCACGAAATGCCGAGGTGAGGGGAGCTTTTGAAATGTGGAGTTGTTTTGCGGAGCATACTTACGCCCGTATCCCGCGCGTTCCCATGGCTACTGCTGCGCGCGTGCGTACGTAGGCGGTGTCGTCGCGTATACGTGTTGAATAGGCTACTTTCGCGATGCATACTGTCTTGGGGGCTAGATCGCAGCGGGCCGTTCTTCGTCCATTAGGCAGAAGCCTAGAAAGCTAGAGTTGCGAAACGTGGCAGCGCGAGTAGTGATGAAAGGAGGCTCAGCAGGAGTCGCAATCAAATCCTGCTCCTGAATACGCAAACGCGGAGCGAGTTGCGAAGCTCGCATTCTCACACAACACGCTGCTGGAACTTAATCAAGCAAATGTTGCTGATTTCCTGCTTGAAACGGCCGAAATCCGACCGCAACCTGCTTCCAAGGTTCTCATAGGCCTTGAAGCTTGAAACGGCGCAACACCAACCAACAGTTCGCTGACTGCATGCAGAAATGCGCTGCGAGCACGAAACCGCCAGCATCTCGCAATCATTGATCTCCTTCTCCGCGAAACCGGATGTAGATAGGGATGTGCTAGTTGGGGGCCTCAAACGATTGCGGACTCCGTCGCTTGTTTCGCAAACCGAAAACAAAACACCAGAAGCTGGGGCTCCAAACAGTGTCTCTGGGGTCTGCGACACGAGGCGAAGTCCGATAATCTCGACTTGCTCGCGTGCCGTCGGAGAAAAGGTGCGCTCTACGTGGTGTTTTGTTTTTGGCGGTGCTGGCGGTTGGAGTGAATTGCGGTGCTTCTCCATATCTACAACATCCAACACTATTTCCCTGATCGACGCTCTCGCGCGATGTCGCGGTGATCGTGAGTAGCAGAGCAGATTTAAGCCCATCTGACTTCAAGCTGCGAGATCAGCAAGGCACCTGCGAATAAAGACGCCAAGATCGCTGATTTGAAAAACAGAAACAATCACCACGGGCCCGTCGGGTGCGAGACTCGCATCGTCGAGTTGTGCCGCACGCCGACCTGAGGCCGAACTGTCGCCCGAGGTGCGGGAAAGCGAGAGACCGAGCGAGACAGGGCTGAAGCCGTCGCGCTGGAAACGAGCGGGAACAGCGGTGGCAGAGACAAGCCTTGGCTGACAAGCAGGGGTTTGCCGCGGGCGGGGCACGGCCAGGCCGGAATTCTAGGGCAGGGGGTCAGCTGAGATGCCTCATGTTGCGATGGGATGATAGGATGATGAGGGGATGTCTGGGGATTGTCTTGTGGAGCTGGGTGCTCGAGACAAGCTGGATCAGTTGGTCAGTCGAGCAAATCACAAGGCAGAGTAAGGAGGTCTTGTTTGTGTGATGTGATCATTTCAATTGCTATGTATCCCGGCTGCGAGTCTCGACCTCGTGCTGTCAGCTGAGAGAGATCTCGCCAAGCCGTGTCCGCTGATCCGTTCGACATCTTCACATGCTGCTTCCATATCTTTCCGAGTCCTGCCAAAGAAATGCTCCAGTCCAGCAGAGTAGTGAGGTGGGATGGTCCGTCGCGGCAACTCCTGTGCGCCGCGGAATCCAATTCCCTGATCGTAGAAACCCAATATAAATGAAATTCGGTGATATTTTTCCCGAGACGCCATGCTAGAAATCAATCACTCGCTCAAATCGCTGAAAGTCGTAGGCCAAAGAAGTGTGGTGTTGCGGCTAACACGAGGCTATGAGCGGGGCGTTGTTTCGTTCGGGTATGAAGAAGCCATCCTGGATGAAGGATGCTTGCTCCGGCGTCGACAGCGTGGTCTGCTTGCGGTCGTAGTATGATGTTGTGAGGATTGCCTCCTTCTCCGAGAACTCCATGCTCAGTGTGGGTGGGGAGACGGGCGGCGACTCGTCGTCGGAGTCCTCATCGTGGACGAGCTCGGGCGGTGATTGCGAGGAGGTGCGGGTGAGGGCGTGCTCCTCGTCGTCTTCGAAATCTTCGTAAAAGTCCTCGTCCTCGTCCATCTCAATGGTGGTGACCTGGACGGGTGCCTGGATTATCCGCCTGGGCATTGGGATCATCATGTCGAAATCCCCGTCCTCGTCGTAGTAGTCCGACTCAGAGTCGCTGTCTGAGTCCTCCTCCTCCTCTTCTGGAGCTTCGGCAATGGTGTCGACCCATTGCACATGTCGGGGCTCGTCGGCCTTGGAGGCCTTCTTGACGGTCTGGTTGAACCAGGCCTCTTGTTCCCGCTCGGCGTCTGCAAGTTCGAGCATGAGGGAGTCGAGCAGGTTGGCGTGGCCCACGAGGAGCCTGAGGTCGTGGTCCGCCCGGCAGGCTTCTTTGCCTAGCTTTGACCGGGCGGAGGCGGCGATGTAGTAGGTCTGGGTGAGGCTCATCTTCTGCTTCTTCTGGGGCGGCGACGAGACGAAGTGCGAGCGGGTGCTTTCAACGGCAATGGGGTCGAAGGAAGACTGGAGTCGCAGATGCGAGGGAGTGTGTGCGGAAGGCATCGTGTTTATGTGTGGAGGCAGAATTTTGTGTGCCTGGCGTGAGTCAATGCCTAGAGGGTATGACTGGTTTGGTGTGATTGGCTGGCGGTGGTCTGGGCGATGCGAAGCAGGGGTGTTGCTTTGATGTCGTCGTTGTTATGTTGTAGCGGTGGATGTTGTAGTCGGCCTTGAAGAGTGTTGAACTGGTCGTGGTATTTGATGTCTGGTCTGGTGAGTGGTGAGAATGCGGCCGGATGGTTGGGGCAGCGTGTTGCTTTATCCAAGGCTGTTTCGCGTGGATGACCACGGCGTGCTGGGGTTAAGGGCCACTTCGATCCGGCGGAGCAGAAGTCGGTGGGCGTGTAAGCCCGAGCTGCACGGCCTTAACAGCCCCTGCAGCGCAGCGGTGAGGATGATGAATCACTCGTCCCTAGCGTCCGCCTGCAACCTTACGCTCCCAAACGGTATTACGCAGCACGCTTCCATGCCGTTCGGCCGTACGTATTGCCCGGTGTTTAGAAACGCTGAAAAGTGAGCCTTGAGGCCTGGTCATCTGCTGCCAGCGGCCCGCGACAAATCATGCCCGTCCCGCAGCTCGGCTCTTCCTCGCGCCAGGCTCCAAGCCTCGTACGTCGGCTCCAGCGTTCGTACTTCGCAGCGCCGACGCGGTCGCTGAGGCACAGCGGACGAAACGCGCAGACAGCCTCGTCGGCTCGCGTCTGTGCCCGTGTCTCCTCCGCATCTCTGCTCGTTCATCTCCACGGCGCCGCGCCTGCAGCTGATGGATGCTTGCGAACAAGCCACTCACAAGAGGCCGCGAACAAGCCACTCACAAGAGGCCGCGAACAAGCCACTCACAAGATGCCTGCGCCCACCGCTCCGCCAGCGGGTCTGCCGCACACGCAGAAGGCCACTGCTGTCGCCGCTAAGCCCGCACAGCATGCAACGCGGCATTGCGACAATGGAAGCATCTTCACGCCAAGCATCGTCAAGTCGACGTTATGCGCACCGAGGATGACTCGGCACGCCGCAGGCGGACTCATGATGGATCGAGTTGATGGAGACTGTTCGGAGATACGGAATACGCTGGTTTAGCTGCGGATTGGCGATACCGGCGAAACTCCGCGCCCGCCCCAGACCCTTGGACCCAGGGATCGCCGCTCGGTTTTCTCGGGCGAGCCTTGGAGATCGCGCTTCGTCCGCGATGCTGGCCATGGGCAGCGGGCTCTCGCAAACTCCGAGTGCCCTCACACGCCGACTTCACGAGCATGTCCTCGTCATAGCCGCCCCATGGAGTCATAACGTGATGCTCTGCCGCGCTCTCGACCGGTGCTTTCGACCGTGGACATGGTGGTCCCCAGGCCCCGGTCGCACCACGTCTTGACATGTTATCGCACCGGCGCGCAATTATCTGCGACTGCATTCGGCGTGCTCGCGGTGCCGTGCTCGCGATGGGATGCCGTGCCAGCGAAACCCGCAACTCCCTGGTGCCGATGCTGGGCGGCCCGCTGATTGGCTCCCCGCATCAGACGACTGATCGCCGTTGGTGTAGTTATGTAGGGCTGCTGACAATCGAGGCAGCGATTCCTAATCCCCATGATTACTCACGCCTGCACCACCTCGCAATTCCAATTCCTTTTCCTTTGTTGACGTCGCTAGGCTGCACTGCTGCAGGCGCGCAACCTCGTTGACAATCCATTGCAATTGATTTCGCAGCACGGCAGGCTGGCCATGTAACATGCCGCTCATCGACCGCCGTTTGGCTTCGCAACATCGCGCCCTTTGCAGCACCTCGCTGCAGCCTCAGCCACGCCCTAGACATGTCCAAATAGGCAGCCAATGGGCGCCCGCAGTGGCCTGTCCGCTCTCTGCTCCCTTCACGGACTCTGGCGTGGCTCTGCTGGGCTAAACCGCTGGGGCATGTCCAATCCTCCCCAGAGACAGCCCCGACACAGTCAGCGAGGCCAAGCTTTCCCAGCGCACTGCCCCCTTCTCCCGTTGCGCGTGGTAGGGCTGGCGCTGCTGCAAGGTTTCGAATTAAGCGTCTCACAACCCGGCCGGAGGTGGAATGTGCTCCCGCACACACCGCTGCTCTCGCCCATGTCGCACCGTGTGGAGCGAGAACCACTGCGCTGGCGACACAGCTCCCCACCGTCCCGTGGCTTGAGCCTCACCGGCCAGCCCGGGAGTATATACCACGCGCCTGGCACCCCTTTCCCAGCGAGGGTTCATGCGACGCCGCCGTCTGTTCTCCTGCCGTACTTTAAGTCGCGCGGATGCAGGGCCTCCAACTCCGACCGCCTTAGCATTCTCGACTATTTTTAATTTGCCCTGCTGGCTTCGCTGTCTCATTGCTGGGTGCCATGGGAACGCCTTTCCCCTCTCTCCGATCCCGGACGCCTCAACTGAAGGACCACTGCCACACTTGAGACGAGTCTGACATTCAAGAGTCAAAGAGTCAAGCCATGGCCGGAACTGTGCTTGAAATCCTCAAGGACTGGCGAATTGACCACTAACATCACCATGCTGAGAAGAGCATCCCGGGCATTCGACAATTCGGGTGTAGTCAAGTTTCTTATCAAATAAGACCAGCACATCACGACCCGCGTGACAGATAGGACCCTGCTGGGTGAGACTCAGCAGCAGATTAAAGGTCTGGCTTCTACATCAAGATACATTATCCAGTCATATTTTCGCCCCTGTCATTGACAACCCCTCTTTACCAATGACTCCATACCAGCTCGCGAGAGATCCAAATATCTTGCAACTCGCTTCGCGTGATGTCGCGATCGCAAATACATCATGTTTACCCAGCAATGCTGACATGTGTGGAGACCGGGGTCTCTATTTCCAATCATTCTCAATCACTTTCCAAATCAGCTGCATACTATCACACTCTCAAATACCAGATCACCTACATTCTGCATCATAACCTATCACACGTCGTAGAGAAGATGCGTTGTCGATGGAACGCCTAATCTAGCTGTAGTCTCTCCTCCGATATTTGGCCTCCATCCTCCCAAGCGTGCCAGCTATCACGATCCTCGTTCACGGTAAATCAAGAACAACCCGCGGAGATGAAATAGTCTATTCCGGAGTACTGTAATCTCTGTAGTCGCTGCCCTACCCACCTACTACACACTACGTTGCACTTCGTAGCGCCACAGCGCCGCCTCCAGGGATGCCATGACATCAGTTAAGCCTATTATAACCTATCGACACATCTCCACAAAACGGAGAAACAACTAAATCTGCAGATCCTCTCAATTGAAGAAAAGGCGGCCTCTCCAAAAAGCTGTCGCGCGATATGCCTAAAACAGGTAAGTGTAGCGAACGTGCCAAGGCTAGCGCACAGCCCTGCGATCAGCACTCTACAACTCCACCAACACAATCGCCTATTACATAACCCACCTCACCTGCATGCACTGCCATTGTGGCCACATGTCGTAACTCGCAACTCGCAACTCCACAACTCCCTTTTTGGACTATCGCGCCGCCGCACCTGTACCCATATTGCGGGTACGTCGATCCGTCAGGATTCTAATTCAGCCTTGCTGCGACGCACAATGTACGCTAGACCTTCGGATCCGGTACTGGGCTGTGTTAAGCGACGTGCGACGTGCGACGTACATACTTAGTACTGCGAAGGATTTCAAGGTGTATAGGAATAAACGAGGTGGACGCAAAAACACCGGTGAATGCGACGCTGCTGATGCAGACCTCCATTCTTCATTTTGTTCATACAAATTCGTAGTGCTCTTACCTCTATATCTCGTTCCTATTGCCTCGGATACTCTAGAGAACGCTGGTGAGTGGCACTTAGAGTGAGTGGAAGTTCTCGGTCGCTCGCCTATATCACACGCTTCAGAGGAGCTTGCCAACTCGATTGTATATTCCTGAAGCGCCAGAGGACCGCAGACAGCAGCTTGGTTACCAAGCAGAAGTATGAAAACGCAATCCCAAATCTCGCGAGGGGTTTTGTGAGGTGTCTCGTGAGTAGGCTGGACGATCTTAAGTAGCGTCATGAGGATCAAGTAAAAAGCATGCGAATGCTAGTCTGACTTACGGTATTCACTTTAATAAGTTTCATCTCAAGTGCCCTCAATATTGTGTGGAACCGAAACCATGGGAAGTGGACCCTTCGAAAGCCAATTCGATTTGCGGTAGTCATGCTTTTAATCGAGTTCGGATTTCTTCACGAACCCTAGAGGATCGCAGCCAGCAGTAAGCATACCAAGTACAAGCCTTCAGATGCATATCTAAATCATGCGGTGTTATCATTTACATCTCGCTTATATCTTCGCAAGTGTGCCAGAGAATATCAAGCACCGCTGCTCAGACCATGGAGCAGCTGCGGATTCTCGGCCAAGTTGCGGTACTCACTTCTTTACATCTCGTCTAGATTTCTCTTTTACATACGCTACAGAACCACCCAAAGTAGCAGGCAATTCGATATCAAGGCTCTCAGACGTGCGGCTGACCCATGTGGTCCGTCTTATGACGACTCGCTTCATTTTCGCAAGGCCTTCTAGAGAAATCCATTGCGAGCTCTCAAAGGCACACACTTAGAGAGACAATTAAATTCGCAGAAATCGAATCTCTCTATCTCTCTCGGATTTTGAGGCGTATATAGAGGACTATAGACCATGGCAATCACAGCATGTAGCTACAACTAATCTCATGAAATGAAGTTGTGGAACGTGATTACAATAATCAATGCAAAATCGATCGAATGGAATTCTATCAACTCTTAACTACAGTACCTTTTCCCAGAATGACGTCTATGATATGTGCGCACCAACCGGCCACCCCGCCGCAGGCCCGGCCGAAGGCAGACCTGGGAGCAGGAGATTAGTAGTAGTGGGGCACTACATCCCCGCATTCGTCATGTATAAAATCAATCTTCCGAGCTTCAAGTCTACCAATTTATCAAACGAATACGCCTTTTCCTAACCAGCCGGTCATCTGTACGATAAGGGAATAGGAACACTCAGAAACTACTTGCGTTTCGTCAGCACAACTCACTATCCTGCAACAACCGCACCAATGGCGCCAAACAAAGACATCATCCTAGCATTCGACGCCTACGGCACGCTCCTCTCCACCGAATCAATCGCCCAAAAACTAGCCGAGCACTTCGGCAACGAAACCGCGCAAGCCGTAGCGCAAACATGGCGAAAGTACCAACTAGAGTACACGTGGCGGGCGAACAGCATGAGTGCGATGTCCTACTCCTACCCCCGTAACCGAACCGCATGACCGCTCTCACACGTCTCAATGCTTAAATAAAGCCCATATTTAACCGCTTCCGTAGACACCTACACCCCCTTCTCGACCCTAACCCAGCGCTCCCTCCGCCACGCCATCGCCGAGCACGCCCTGCCCCCCCTCTCCCCAAGCGCAGTCACAGACCTAATGGCCGCCTACGACTCTCTCGCCCCCTTCGCCGACGTGGCCCCCGCCCTCGCCGCCCTGTCCAAAGAGCGAAACCTCACCGCCGTCGTCTTCTCAAACGGCACGCGCGACATGGTCACCCGCTCCGTCAATCACTCCCCGGGCCTGTCCCCGCACGCCGCCGTCTTCGCCCAGATTGTCGTCGTCGAGGAAGTGAGGAAGTTCAAGCCCGCGCCTGAGGTGTATGCGCATCTGGCGGAGCGGGTGGGGAAGCGGGCGGAGAGGGGCGAGGGGGGGTTTGGGGATGTCTGGCTTGTGAGCTCGAATCCGTTTGATGTGGTGGGGGCGCGGGCGGTGGGGATGCGGGCGTGTTGGGTGGATCGCGGGGGGAAGGGGTGGGTGGATGGGTTGGTGGAGGGGGAGGGGGGTGGGCCGGATGTGGTGGTGAAGGGGCTGGGGGAGGTGGTGGGGGCGGTGAGGCGGTTTGGGGGGGAGAGAAGTTAGATGGAGTGCAACATTGTAACGAGTAGACATGATGAAGGGATGGATGTATGTACAGATACTTTCCGAGTTGGGTGGAAGCGTGTTTCTTGCCTTACTTATGAGGCCTGCTCTTCGCTAGGTCTCATGAAAAGAAGCGCGTAGATGTTAGAGAAGCCACGGTGGTCTCGCTTTGGCCATCTGGACTGCTCATGTGGCTAACTGTCTCCGTGTCCGGCTCATCGTCCACGACGAGCCACTCGTCATCACCCTTCGCAATCCCAATCTTTACCCATAGCTTCTTCACGGCGTTATCCATAAGCGAGCTCTGCCATAGACACATCTTCATCCGCGCCAATAGCTCGTCGCACGAGGTGTTGTTATCAATGCCAGCATCCGCGAAAGCGACGGTGGAGTACTGGGTAAAGAAGCCCATGTGTGGGGATCCTTGAGCTGCCAGCGTTCCTAGCGTTAGCACCCAGAGAAGGATGTCCGGGGAGTCGGACCACTTGAAGATGCTTGTCTTCTTGAGCGCTTCTCGGAGTCGGGGAAGGCTAGCTGAGATCATGGTCTTGAAGTTGACGTCTGTAGGTTGCGTGATGCGGATTACAAAGATCATAATCGCTAGACAGACAGACTGCTCTAGCGGAGACTTTGGTGCGATTGACTCGTCTAGGAAGGCGAGGCAGCGCTGTAGGAGGAGGAATCCATGTTTCTGGAGCTCGACGGGGTCGAGAGGGCATTTGGGGTCGTCCAGCCAGGAGGTCATATCGGAGGAGAGTAAGGATACATCCGCCGCAATATCTCGCAAGTTGACATCTATCTTTAGGTCTCTCAGAAGCCTTAGGACTTGTACTGGAGAAGAGCGAGAAGGATATTTGGGAGATTCAGGAATAGTGTACGTGTATGCGCGTCCCTCAGTGTCGATGAGAGCAGCATAGGGCTGTTCGAAAGACGCGATTGAGTGCGCGATGCTATGCCTATTTGTCCAGTTAGCCGTCAGACTCTTCCTTTGTGACATATGCACGGTACTAACCACAAGATGAAAGCCTGCAGGCACCGGCTGGAACTCAGGCCTGCCAGCCCGCCCCGCTGCTGGAGCATGGCCCTTAATCCGTTTAGGTGCATCAATTTCTGCTGGGGGTCGAAGGCTAGCCCTGGCCGTCCTCCGCCCGCTGAGACTATGCCAAGAAGGCTTTCCTCGATGTTCAGTAGGTTGAACACAGCCGCAATGTTATTATCGTGGACGCGAAACCCTGGGTCGCTGAGGTTGGCATTTATTTTCGAGATGCTCTCCGCTTTGTGATAGAGTACATCATTAAGAGGTCCTGCGCCCATTGCAAACCGATGGAGTGCTGCAGCGCACATTATTGTGTGTGTAAAGGCACCTCTGGCTTCATCTCGCACAGCAGACGCGAGGTATTCATCCCGCCCTATTTGCGATTGACGCCGTATATCCAGCGGTATCATAAGCGGCACTAAATTTCTACAGTCTATGGAACCAAATGTTAACTCGCTTCAGCAAGATGATTGGCTCAGGGGGCCTTACAGTGATTTATCAAAGCAAATGAACGAGGATCGGCCCGCACCGGAAGCGTATTAAACGGATCAAACACACCAATTGGGGCAATCTCGAGACGACCGCGGCCTCTTGGCGACAGGTTAAGCACATCTGCGCGAGGAGGGGAATGATGAGATTGGCTGCAGAAGTCCCCGTTGCAGAAGGGTAGACGACACACGGCTGGTTGCTCCGACTGGGAGCCGCCGAAACGGTAAGGGACAATCTTTTCCCCTTTATGTGAACTCTCATTCTTCGGAGCGTAATGTACCCAGGAGAGCGAGCCCGTTCCATCGGGGCCATCGTCTTGGGATGGGGCTTTACTGGTTCGTTTTGCAGCAGAATTCGCTGGGAATTTCTTCGTCGACCATGTCTTCTGTTTTCGGGCCTGCTGCATCACAAACGAGCGCGAGGCTCGGTCAGGCTTTGAAGTACCCTGCTGATCTGAGGAATCAACGAAGAGGAAGTTCTCCTGCTGGTTGTCCTGCTCCTCTGACCCCTTCGCCCTGCGTCGTTTCCGCGGCTGCTGTGTCTCCATTGGAGTGCCGCGGATTAATAGGTATTGGCCCAATGCGTATATAGATAAGGGCGCCGAGAGACGCAGAGTGGTAAAGGTGACGCGAATATCTCCGTAACAGGACAAAAGTTGTGTGGGCTTCGAGAAGGAACAGCTGAGGTCCCGACGTCTGACTTAACCGCTTTTGCTCCACTATCGTTATCCTAAACGTGGTTAGTGCATGAACAAGCATTGGGCTTACTGAGCATGGAAGACAGGGCTGGACATCCGGTATATGCCCGCTTTGGTACTATTGTCTATACAAAATACCATTGTCTGCTCAGCGAGAACAATCTGCGAATGATGTCTAATGAACATCCTGCGTTCTGGCGTCGATTCATACTGACTTTGTTGGTTCAAGCTTTCCTAACCGAGAAAAAGGAAGTCTGCGCTCTTAGATCGTACGTTCACACATGATTTAGTCGAACATCATTATTCGTGCATTCGAAGCTGTCTTGCCAATGACTAGATTCTGCTGTCTACAGTCCAAGATCTGCTAAGTGCTGATTTCTAAAGAGAGACTGGTGTGTTTATAAGCGTCAAAATCTCATCCAATTCGAATGAAGCAGGAGTGAGATGCTGACATGGACCGCAAGAATAAGGCATCATGAGACACCCTAAAGGTGAGTGGGCGTACCCAAGGAATGTATATCGTCAAAACCATCGTGATTGACCTCAACAGAAGACTTTACAATGGCTTCATTTATTGCGCATGCAATATTTGCGAGTTGGATACATGATTGGCGCACGAATTTGTACAAGTATCCAAACAGATCCTAAGTGTTCGCAACTTTTAGTCGCTGAGCCCAACAACCGCCTTTCATACTACGGAACGAGCTCGAACAAGCGACTTGTTCTAATCCTCGTCATCATCATCGTCCTCAACGACGGGCACAGGCTCCGCTGGAGCGGCAACGGCAGCGGCAGCCTTCGCTGGTTTAGTCGTGGGTGCAGGAGCCTTCTTCTTCGGGGCCTTCTTCGCGTCTTCCTCGTCTTCATCATCGTCCTCCGAGGAAACGGCTTCGGGCTCCTCCTCGGATTCTTCGTTGTCTTTGGTGACCTTTCTCTTCTTGGCTTTGGGAGCTGAACGTGAGTGTGAGTAAGATGGCAGATGTCAGACAGGGCGCTTGGCTATACCTGGAGCCTCTTCTGCTTCGGAGTCATCCTCATCGTCGAAAGAAACCTCGGATCCCTCGGTCTCATATCTATCGCGGCGCAACGGGTCAGCCTTGCCGCAATAAGACGCGCAAGTCATGAAGACCACACAAGGCAAAGGAATAAAAACGAACGATCGGTCAATTTGGACACAAAAGCGCAGCACAGGGTTATGAAAAGGTCGAACATTGTAAGATGGCGTTGGGGAGGCTGCTATGGTGCGCTGAGGGTAAGACGACCTCCTGAGCAGCCTTAAAATCACGGTATTACATCTCCAACAGCTTCCGATAGCACATAGACGGGTTTCTTGGTAATGCGACCACAATTGACGCGGTCGCGTATCGCAGCGCCATGTCGGCGCATCGTGGGATGACGTCAGGAGCTGAAAGGCACTCACTCTTCTTCCTCGTCACTCTCGTCGGACGGAAGAGCCTGGAGCTCTTCCTCCTCCTCAGCTTCTTGCTTCCTCTTCCGTGTAGACATTGTGATGTGTGGGGAGAGCGGGCGGTTGTGTTGGGTGCGATGGTGTGGAAGGAGGTTGGAGAAGCTGGGGAAGAGAGGGGAGCTCAGCTTCAAAGCCGTGCGGGCAGCTGGGCGAGGGGCTCACGCAATTGGGCCCAGGCAAGGAGGAGACCTGTGCTTCCGCTCCGTGGGCTAAAATTGGGTGACGGCCTGGCTGACGGCCCGGGTAACGTCAGGGGCGTTCTTTAGCGACCCATTGTTGGGCTTAGGTGCACGTGCGGCATGGTGTTGTGGACGGTGAACTTGAAGCCTCTTAAACTTCGATCGCCTTGTTACATATCTGTAGAAGTCGAATCTCGTCACAGTGATTGACGACGAGTCTTATTTTGAAGTTGCCCGTGTTCTAGCGGGGAGGATTTGTGAAGACGACGGGGAAATGGAGCAGGCGTAGCTAAAGCGATGTTCACGCCGACATGCAGGAGCCTTCCATCTGAAGTTTTTGTATGAATGTTGATAGGATAGAGCTAGGCTGAATAGCAACTGTCGTCCGCCGACAAGTGAGAATGACTCGGTTAGGCCTCGAGAAGCCGGCCATTCGTTGCGAGTGCATAAGTAGCCGACGTTGAAAGTCTCGAGCGACTTCTCATCTCTCCCTTTTGTGGCGCAGTGTTAAAGCCAGCCTCGCAGCCTCTCGCACCCACCAGCGAGGACCAGCGGTAGTATTTGGGAAAGCGAGTCGCTATCTTCGTCTTGCTTTATCTTTTCTGCCCCTTTCTTCCCCAGCTCTCGCTGGTGGAGTGATTCTCGTCGCAAGTGAAGATTGCTATTGTTTTCAAGGCAATAAGTCAGAATAAGGTGGGCGACTCGAACGCCCGCTCGGAGATCGGAAAAACTAGCGCCGATCAGCGTTTGCGCTCGCGCTCGGCTGCCCCACCACGTCGCCAAAAGCTGGAGCACGAGCCCAACCTCCCGGCTATAGGCTGCACTCACCAAACTTCTGACTCCGACTGTTCCATCACTGACCTCGCGCATCCTCACGATCCTCTCCATTCACGAACCTCATACTTGCACGAATCCGGAAGTGCAATTCAAGCTGTATTATGAGCTTTGCTGTGCCGCTGCCGACTAGAGGACACTGTACACATTTTCTTTGATCGACTTCACTCCTCGCCACTGCCATTGGCCTCCTACCAAATTCTACACAATTGCCAACGCCACATCCATCATCATGTCCACCGCTCGACCACCTGCCAGGCCTCCACGAGTCCGTCTAGAATCCGCAAAAGACGCGAAATCGCTCATCGCCAAAGCCGGCGGCCAAATCGCTCGACCCAAAGCCACTGCCCCGCCAAAATGCTGCGAAGCACCTGAATTCTCAGACACCGACGGCACACATGCCTGCATGAATTGCGGGACTGTCATTACTGAGTCCGAGATCGTGTCCGAAGTCACATTTGGGGAGAACTCCAATGGTGCCGCCGTTGTCCAGGGTGCCTTCGTCGGAGAGAACCAGCGACATGCCAAGACCATGGGACCAGCATTTCGGAGGAACGGCGGAACCACGGAGAGCAGGGAGCAGACCGAACAGAAGGGTCAGTATCAGTCTCTTGAGTAACATGTCTCCCATTGGTCCTGACATCATCCACAGGCAAAGCCGAGATCAACAAAATCGCTGCTGCGGTTCGACTCAACAACCCGAGCACTGAAGACCAAGCCTTTGGTATATACAAGCTTGCAATCGGCATCAATTTCATCCAAGGTCGTCGTGTGCGCACTGTCGCCGCCGTCTGTCTTTACATCGCATGCCGGCGGAAAGCAGGCAACACTACCCTCTTGATGGACTTTGCAGCTGAGCTTCAAGTAAGTTATACCAGCCACTCTTTCGTACAGAGCATACCTGACTTGAATCTAGATGAACGTGTGGGCTCTCGGTGATGTATACAAGGCTCTGCGGAAAGAGCTATGGTTCGGTGAACCTGCTACGGCGTCCGGTGTCCCAGCTGTCCTAGAGGTCGAACCCCTCATCGACAAATTTGCAGAGAGGCTTGAGTTTGGCGACGACACTCGAAAAGTAGCTACAGACGCTGTGAATATCTTGCGGCGCATGAAGAGAGACTGGATGGTGGAGGGTCGACAGCCAGCAGGCCTCTGCGGCGCATGCATCATCATAGCTGCCCGGCAGAACAACTTTCGACGCACCGTCCGGGAGGTTGTCTACGTGGTCAAGGTCTGCGACAACACCATATTCCAGCGCCTCATCGAGTTCAAGCGTACACAAGCGGCGAGCCTCAGCATCGAGCAGTTCCGCGACTACGGTCATAGACTGAAGGTCAAGGGCGAACCACCTTCCATCTACAAGCGGAGAGAGAAAGAAGAGCGCACCAACGAACGTAGAAAGCGGAAGTCCTCTGAGCTGAGCGAAGAAGTGAACGGGCCCCCGTCTGTTGGGTCATCTTCGTCCCCAGCAGTCCAGTCCACCTCCGAGTCTCTACGCCGCGATTCAGAAGGCTTCTTGATACCCGACATTCCCATCGACCGCGCCCTACTCGAAGCGTCCAACATCGCCCATTCCGAATTGATCGCGTCTGAAAATGCCGGAACGAGTACAGGAAAGCAGGCCAGAAAGCGGCGTAAGAAGGAAAAGAAGGCCCCGATTGCCATCCCAGAAGAAGATCTCGAAATCGAGAACGACCTTGAGGAAGAAATCGAGAACATCCTAGACGACGGAGAGATCGACGAGGTTGCAGTTCTTGCACGCGCAGAGGCCTTGGCTACTCGCCTTCGTGGTCCTTCTACCGTCAGCAATGAGGAAGATCTGGACGATGCCGAGTTTGACGATGACCCAGAGGTTGCCAGATGTGTTCTCTCGGCCGAAGAAGTTGCACTTAAAGAGAAGATCTGGGTTACCAAAAACGAGGATTGGCTGAGAGATCGTCAGGCCAAGATGCTGAAGAAGAGCCTGGAGCAAGCAAGTGGAGGCCCCAAGAAGAAGCAACAGAGGCGGAAGCATGCACAGATGGGAGACGGAAGCGTGCTTGGCGGTACCCCTGCGAGTAGTCCTGCTGAAGCCGTGGGTAAGATGCTCAACCAGAGGACGAAGGGATTCAGCAAGTTTGTCAACTACGAGAACTTGAAACGACTCTACGGCGGAGATGTGGTCTCTTCGGGCGACAGTTCCGACACAACCTCGCCAAAGAGAGACGCAGCGCCCAGCCCGTCGTCGCAATGGGTAACAAAACCCACAAAAGCACCCTCTGCCTCAAAGGGAAGCCCGGAGGAAGTAGTGGAAGTGGTGGAAGATGTGGAAGACGAGGACGAAGAAGACGAAGACGACGAAGATGAAGAAATGGAAGATGAAGAAGAAGCGGCGGAGAGGGATGTCTTCAGTCACTTTGAGGAGGAATATGGCTACGACGAGGGTGACGAGGAGTACTAGTGTGTGATCCAAGAAGTGCCCAAAGATACCCCTTTTGTATAATAGTTGCATAGCGAACAGGCAGTTACTTTAGTAAAAACATTGGAACCTTTGGATGAACCTTGTATATCAGTTGAGTTCTATTGATCATTTGACAACTGCTTGAGGTTATTGGGGGCCTTCATGCGTGCTAACGGGTTTGAGAATAGGATGTAAAGGTTTGGACACCGTGAATTAGACCGCCTCTCATTGCCGTGCACATCAAGTAATGTATCGTGTTCTTTTGCCAACGTCCTCATGCTACTGGAGTGCTTCCTGCCCATTTATGAATTTAAGTGCGGGATGTAAAGATCTGAAGACTGTGAATTAGATGTGTCGCCTTAGTTCACGTGATTGTTGCCAGTCTCAAATATACGTGTGGTGGCCCTGAAACTACGCGGGATGAACAGACGTGGGGACCTGTGTACGCGGATATTAGGCACGTCTTTTGAAGGAACACCTTTCATGAAAGACAGCATGCGCCACTACATCAGCTTGCTCCACACACTTCCAATCTATTGCGAAGGCCAGGATGTCTCTTGATCCTGCCTCCAACCTACAGACGCATTCGCCCACAAGCTCAGGACGTTCTTCACCAGCCCCGCGAACACCTCGAAGAACGATCGAGGACGGTATGTATGTTGCAGAGAGCCTTAGCAGACATGAGCATTGCTAACGACGTGCCTTTTCTAGCCCACTACAAGAAGGACAAAAGCTTCCGACGATACGCCTCGGGTGTAGAACGTGCTTTGTCCCTGTTCGACACAGCTCAGCAAGAATGGGCAGACTATATATCCTTCCTCGGCCGCCTACTGAAGGTCCATACCTCCTATAAAACGCATAATTAGCTTCAGAGAGCTGACATGAGCTTCAATTCCTCAGGCTATCCAAGCTCATCCTGTGGATGTCCCCGTCATCGCCCACAGTAGCACTGTTGCGACTCGATTGGCGCAATGCCTAAACCCCACATTGCCCTCAGGGGTACACCAGAAGGCCCTTGAGGTCTATTCCTATATCTTCAAAATAATTGGGGTATGAAAGTTCTTTTCAGATGAACGAATGCGTCCGCGCAGGAGCTGATACGACGTATAGAAAGATGCCCTCAATCGGGACCTTTACCTCTACCTCCCCGGGCTCGTGTCCGTCCTCTCATTCGCCTCGCTATCCGTGCGACCTTTTTTTCTCTCGCTGATTGAAACATACGTCCTGAGATTGGATAGTTGGGCGTTGAGGCCTGCGCTGAAAGCTATTATACTAGGTTTACTACCTGGCTTGGAGGAAGAGACAAGCGAAGACTTCGAACGTATGGTCCAGGCTCTCGACAAACTTCGAGAGGCTGTGACGGTACCGGCCGCTAGTGAGGAAGAATCCAAAAGTGAGGCTGGATCCTCACACTATTGGCAATGCTTCTTCCTCGCCGCCATCACCAATCCTTCCAGGAGGCAAGGAGCTCTTGCGTTCCTTGTCCGCCGACTACCAAAATTCGGGAGTCGTAATCGACGCGGCTCGGTTCCTACAGACGCGTCTACTGCTCTGGAGGGATTGCCAAAGGAGGCAGAGGCTGCCATTTCTCCGGAACCAGGTCTTCTTGTCCGTTGCTTTGCTGCCGGTCTATCAGATCCTCAGCTACTGATACAAAGAGGATTTCTGGATCTCTTGGTCAGTCACTTACCACTTGACTCACCAGTGCTTCAACAAAGAATCAATCAAGACGATTTGGATCGGCTTGTTACTGCTGCTGCGGGCGTAGTGTCTCGAAGAGACATGAGCCTGAACCGGAGGCTCTGGGCTTGGTTCCTCGGACCGGAACCATCAGCTGGGCCAGATGGAACCGAACCTCTCGCTTCGCCTACGCAGGAAACGAAAAATCTAGGCGTTGATTCATCGGCTCATCATGCTGTCTACTTTTCACAGTACGGCCTCCAATCATTGACTCGTAGTCTAATGAAGATGATCAATCGACCTAGTCTGCTCGTAGCGGATCGCGCAAGACCCTTTCGCATATGCCTATCCTTGATGGATCGTTGGGAAGTCGGAGGCTTGGTAGTCCCTGAAATTTTTCTACCAGCTCTCCAGAGTGTCCAGAGTTATAGCGAAACTGCCGATAGAGAACAGCTTGACGAAGTCATGAAAAGTGCTAGCGTCTTTTTTGACGGCGTCGAAAGCGGTCTTATATGGGGCAAGCTCGTGGAACTAGTCGTAACGGCATTGAACAGCGATGCATCTAGTCACGATAAAGCTGCTGGTCAGCTAAAGTTGGCAAAATTCGTCATGACTCGTTTCAACGTTCGAGACGAGGAGATGTTACTGCATCATATGCCTCTAATGGTCTTGACAATTCTTGTAAATCTTAACAACCACACCAAACGGGTAGCTCAGAGTGCGGCAACAGCAGTTTCTGTAACACTGGCCCTTGAAACAGCGGACATCCTCGTCCAACTCCTCCCAGAACGAGCTTTACGGACGTCAGATTCTAGTCTGACTGCTCACAAGTCTGGAACTTCTTCCAAAGTGAAGTCCAGTGAAATCGTCACCAAGATCACCGGGTTCTACTTAGAGGCCCATGGGACTTTGGAATATCTCGAACCTCCGTTCGAAGTGCCAGTCTTGGGACAATTGTGTTTGCGTGAAGCGGGATCACTGTTCACCTCGTCCCTTGGTCATAAATCTCCTCGAAACATGGCGGAAGTATCCTCAAGGATCCTGTCATCTGTTATCTACAAGGTACAGGACCTACATGCATTGCACGACGTAGAGCTCTTGACAATTCTTCAGCAGGTGCTTGTCCCAACTTCTCCGTCTAAACAAGCACCTACTATACCCTTTCACCATATCGCTTCTATCACAGCAGTTCTTTCGGCACTGCAGTCAAGTCGTACGCCCGAGCTTTATATCGCCGCTTCTCAGCTTCCAGACCTTATGCATCCTCTTGTTGCCTGTGCTTGGGAGTATCTGTCGCCATACATGCCAAAATATCATGTCGAGGCTGTTCGTTGCCTCTGGCAATTACACTCAATATCACCTTCAAATCGATTCGTTGAAGCAGCTATCACATCAATCATATCGCAAACTCCTTCCACAGAGTCTGCTGCCATGCCAGATGTGGGCCGGAGGTTCGCCCTGTTATGGACGCACACAATGAACGATCAAATATCACACACGGGAAAGAGGTCCTTCTCTAGCCCCGAGCGTTTTAGTAGC
Source organism: Mytilinidion resinicola (assembly GCF_010093595.1). Lineage (NCBI taxonomy): Eukaryota > Fungi > Ascomycota > Dothideomycetes > Mytilinidiales > Mytilinidiaceae > Mytilinidion > Mytilinidion resinicola. The sequence goes on from NW_022985439.1 coordinate 1,574,422, forward strand.
TTACCGACGACTGGACAGACTACAACACCCACTGCTGGATTTCAAGTGGTCTTGACGAGGCCACTGTTCCTAATGCTAGATGCACTAACCGATGAGGGAACCGAGCTATTCGCCTTTGTGAAGAGCTGGCTCCAAGACCTGCCCACTCTGAATAAGGTGTTTTGGTTACTAGCCACTCATCTCCAATCTTTGCAGTGCCTGAAGGACAGGAAGGCTTTGGCACCAGGTCAAGCCGGCAATTCGAAGCCCCTTGCGGCTCCGGTGGACGACTCCAAAGAATGCCTGTATTACCTGCGGCATGTACTGAACATTTTGAGGTGGCCGACAAATTACACCTGGCTTACTTTAGCTGAAGAACCTGCCCCGCAATCGCCATACGATCCCCCAGGTGCCGAAAGAGAAACCATGCAGGTGTGGATTGTCCGCACATGTATGAAGGCTCTTTCAATGAATGCACAGGGTGTGAGCGCTGAAGAGAGGCCCCATTATGATGAACTCTATCGTACCGCTGTGTCGATTGTCATTCAGATATATCACAGCCCGTATTCGGTCTCATTGAAGGACTTGGAATTGGAGACTCCCCTAATGGCTCGACTGCGGATTTCATGCCCGTCTTTACAGAGTCTGCTTCTTGAGGCAATACTCGCGGCGCTGAAGCTTCGGCTTTCATCTCCACCACAACCTGAAAGGCCGCAGAGTCATCAGAGGAAACAGTCTAGAGACGCGACAGGAGCCGCGTCGCGATTATCTATGGTTTTGGAGAGACCTAAAGCCGAGGAGCCTGAATCACCGCCTGTAGCTCCACCACCCGAGCTAGTGGAGTGTTTACGCGATGGTTTCTCTTCACCTTCCAGCCGTCTAGATCTTGATGATTGGGTCACCTTCCTTGCAGAAGTCTTGCCGCTCTTTGCGGATACTATCTTCCAAAACCTGTTACCACTCGTGGAATGTTTCTGCACCCAGATCAACCAAGTTTTTGGACAACTTCGTTCAACCTTCAACGAGCCTCTTGGAAATACTCAAACATCACCCGAATCGACCCTGGTCTCACTAATGAATGGGTTGGAGCAGATCCTAGCTAAAGCCCATGATCGTCTCGTCATGCAGGAGACGAGAACTACAACCACGAAGTCTCCGGAGCAACCACAAGGGTTCTTCGGGAATATGGTTTCTGGATTGATCTCTACCGAATCTAACCAGACCCGGAACCCCACGGCAAACAGCAGACTGACTGTTCTCCTGTGCTTCCAAGATACTGTCCGCATGTGCTTCTCGATCTGGTCATGGGGTGGCTATGGGTCAAGTGAAGGGAGACAGGACCCAACATCCCTAGCATCGTTCGGTTATACGTCTCTACGGATGCGGAATCGTTCTCGAAGGATCTTGGAACACCTTTTCGCTGCTGAAGCTTTGGAGTGCCTCGAGACCCTAGCTGTCCTATGGTGCAAATCGGCCCGTGGAGGCTTTCAAGCCACATCAGTCATGAGCTTGCTCAACGTTCTCAATGGGTCAAAACCTAAGCATACTATCCCTGCGATCTTCAATGCTGTATACAGTAGAACGAACCCTAATGCTCTCGATCCTTTGAGGATGTCAACTTTAACTTCAGACCTCGCGGATACAGATCTAGTCACCTTCCTAGTTGATTACACGAAATCATTAGAAGATGATGCTATGGACGAGATATGGCCGGACTGTATAATCTTCTTGCGGGACGTCCTCGCCAATCCTCTTCCTCATCGCCAGATTCTGCCGACCCTCGTTGAATTTACCGCTGTCCTGGGACAAAAGGTGGATAATACAAACTTTGGCGAGCAGCGTAAGATGAGGAGAGAGCTAGGGGTATGTTCTTCCTTGAATCTTGCCTAACGCAATGTTAACCCCTTTCTAGGACCTGTTCACGAGGCTTCTTACCGCAGTGTTTACCACTCGATCGATGGGATTCTTACAAGAACCCTCGCAAGTGGCTGCCGTAGAGAAGGCATCTAGCGCAACGAACAGTGGCAGTAGCCTGAAGAGATCTGTCGACGTTGTGACGATTCTCACATCAGTCATACCTGATCTGCCGCTGATTCTTGTCGAGAGCGATCGCGTGGCCAATGCTGCGACCAGCATTTCTACCAATATCATAGGACCGACTTTCCGCGCCAAAGCATTTCCGGAGAACGTGTCAAAACCGATACTTGACCTACTCTATCAACTCACTCGGGTAGCTCAGAGCAACAAGACCTGGAAAAAGGACATTGCGGACGCTTTCAATGATGCACGCTTCTTTGCTACACCTCTTCCCCTCATCACCTCTTCCTGGCTCCCCATCCTCGCCCAATGGACTCTCACAGACAAAGACCGCCTCCTCGAACTTCTCTCCCGCCTCTCCGCGCCCACAACGGCCGGCATCATGTTCGGCGTAGGCGCCGCCTCCGCCCGCCAAGAAGCCGACCGCAAAACCCAACTCACCCTCCGGCGCATCTCCCTCCTCCTCCTCGCCGGGCCCCCAGACACCTTCACCCCCTCCCTCCCCGCCGTCTCTGAAAAGATCGTCGAACTCCTCGCCGCCACGCCCGCCTCCTCTCCCTCCTCGACCACCCGCACCGAGCTTTTCATGCTCCTGCGCGCCCTGGTCCTGCAAACCGACCCCGTGCACCTCGCGCCGCTCTGGCCGCTTCTCAACGCCGAGCTCGCCGCGGCCCTCTCCTCGCTGCTGCCAGACGCTGCCAACAAGGACACGTACAACAACGCCGCGCTGCTCCAGGCCTGCAAGCTCCTCGACGCCCTCGTCGTCCTGCTGCCCGACGACTTCCAGTGCAACGAGTGGGTCTTCGTCGCCGACACCATCGACGCCGTCTACCGCCCCGCTGACTGGCATCCCTCGGCGCTCGCCGACGAGATCGCGGAGGTGCTGGCGGCCGCTGAGACGCCGACGAGCCGTGCGGCGCACCACCACCCACCTGCTTTCCCCGCGGTGAATAGGGGCACCACCGCGAAGCGCACGCCGTGGCTGGATCCGCTGATTGCGGCGGTGCAGGGCAGCGAGGAGGGGGCGGATGTGCGGGCCATGGCGCGCTCGGAGCTGGTCAGTCGCGTGCTGCGGCCGTTTTTAGGGCAGCTGGGCCTCGTGGCGTTTGAGGCGACGTATGGGATGGGAGAGGCGGATGTGGAGGGGGTGAGGGTGGGGTTGTTGGCAGACTTATGCGAGGATTAGTTTGATTAGGGGATGAGGTTGGCTTGAGTTGTTGGAGGTTGGCTTGTGGTGTTGCGAGGAATTGAAAGCATAGCTTTGGCGCTTTGGACGCTAGAATGTGAGTATGGAGAGGCTGGGTGGCAGTATAGTTACTTCACGGTGTGCATGGCCTTGTGTGAAGTTTTTGTCCTTCTTTTATTCATTCGGGTGGCTGGTATCCATAGAGTGCTAGACCGTCGCAGTCTTCCGAAAGTATTGTTCCAATGTGCCATCCTGACCCAAATGCCGAGTTATCCAAGTGCCTTCGATGCTAAGAAATCAGTGAACCCATACAATGCAAGGCAAGAGTCCATCCTAGAAGGAAAGGTAGAAGTACAAGCGCTTCAATAGGAAGCATCTGTGAGAAGGCTCTATGGAGTATGGGGCAGGTATCGTGGTGGTGATTTGGGAACTCGAGGACTAGGAAATCGAAAAAAAAGAGAAGCATAGGGGTCGTTCAGTCCGCGTGCATGCAAAAGCAGAGCAAGCAGAGCAGGTCAAGGAGATGACAAGGACAGAATATCAGCGCTTTAGCATCAGCGACAGCACGTTCCAGCGAGCATTTTCGATGGACCCCAAGCAGAAGCACTAGCGCCGGACAGAGTCAGAAGCTGCTGTCCGCGCCCGCAAGCTCAGCCTCCAATTCCGCATGGGCATCCTCATCCGGGTCCGACTTCGATTTCTTGCTCTGGTGCTTGCTCGTCCCCTTATGCTGCATCTGTGCCCCATCTTCCAGACCGCCCTCCCCAGCAGCCTCTGGGTGCAGCTTCCAGTACCGATCCCGCCACTTCTCGCGCAGGACTTCATACAGGAATCCGAACTGTGCTTCGCCCTGTACCATCATCATCCGCTGCTGGCGCAGCCGATCCACGACTTCGGCGATCGGGTCGCGGTCCTCCGGCAGGTCATCAAGGCTACCTTCATCAAGCTCCTGTAGCAGCCAGTCCAGCGCGATGAAGGTCCCGCTGCGGCCGACACCAGCACTGCAATGCACGGTGCGTGGGTTGTGGGCGTCATGCTCATTCTTCTCGTTAGACAGGGCGAGTAGATTGAGAAGAGCGGTGCGGTCTTCGCCCTCGGGAACTAGAAAATCTGGCCAGCCGCCGAAGAGGAGGTGCCATACTGTCTTCACTTCGCCGTTGCCGTTGCGCATCTCGAGCTCACGAACAGTAGCTCGAGTAGCCTCATCTTCGGTTAGTGAGACGAGAGTAACGGTCGACAAGAACCCATCTTCGAATTCGTCTTCCTGGTTTAGAGTGAGGGTGGGGTCTTCGAGGGAGAGCGGGTAATAGGGATGGCACTTCTCACGACCAGACTCGTGCGTTTGGGTAAGCATTACAATTACGGATGGCGAAGCGGTTTCGTGCCATAACATGCGCCAGATGTGTGCAGTGATGTCGGATTTTGGGCCCTGACGGGAATGTTAGCCGGAACCCATGGATCAAGGAGTGGCGGCTTTGCCTCATGGGAATCGGCTAGAAGTTACCACATACCTGGGTCGCAATGAATCTCGTCTCTGTCCCTGAAACTGTAGATTTAAGCACAATTGGCGAGGCGTTGATGTAGTCATTGTGCCCCTCCGGCACCTGGAGCTTGACGCGATTGTTCAGATATGGGTCCACGTTGGCATACCTATTCCTGGCAACAACGATGTCTCCGCTAGGTCGAACCCACTGCGAGGCTGGCGCATCTGGATCATTGCCAGCCTGCTGGGCTTGCGCAATGCGGTTACGCTGCTCCCATTCTAGATCGATGAATCGCTGATGTATCTCTGTTATTCTAGTCAGCCACTGTCCACATAAGGTATGAAGTGAATAATAGACCGCATGTCTACCTGCCTGATTTGCTCTGCCGCAGGAACGCGGGATATGGTATGGATTCCAGGGGCGAGGATCCGACGACCGATGAGGTCTGTGAAGAAGAATGCGGGATGATCAGCGAGGGGGCGCTGGCGGACGGGTTGAGCGAAAAGTTGACCGACGCAGCCAAAGAGTTGACCGACGCCGCTATAGAGGTAGCTGTAGAAGATCGAGTACTATCGCGGGATCTAGAGCGTTTGGAAGACGCTGGGGAGGAGGGCACAGCAAGCGGCGAAGACATGTTGTCGATGCCTTTGCCTGCGGCTGCCTTCCGCCGAAGAGCCTTGAGTTTATGCAGGTTGAGGTTGTGGCGGCGAGCCTCAGCCGTTGGTGTACTTTTATATCTTTTAGGGGGCGTTTGCGCTTGAAAGAGCAACTTGTTTTAGATGCGCGAGTTTGTAGTGTTGTGGTTTGCTTTTGGAGGGTGGGGTCGAGGGGGAGTATATAGGTGCAGAGGTGGAGCACCCGGTGCGCTGGCAGGTAGAATATCCTGTTGGCAGGCCGTTAGGGCGGGTAGCCAGTGAAGGCGAAAAGGTGAAGGTGAGGCTGTGCGAGCTGTCACGTTGTAAGTAAAGGCTCCAAGATTCGGCAGGCTGAAGAGCGGGCTTGAATACAGTAAGACGGCGACGATGTGGCTTCTCGCGAAGGTTCTACGTGTGCTTGGCGCTGGCAGGTGAATCCAAACGGCCTGTTTGGCACGGTGCAGTTTTGAGAGCGGTTGTGGGTGAAGGTTGCGAGACGGGATGGTACACAGAAGCACGCGGGCAGCTACTCGATGCGCCGGACGCTCTCCAAGACGTGATGGCAGGAAATCGCGCTTACAAACAAAAAGACTGGGTATCTTTGAGCAAAAGAGAGAAGAGTGTATGTACAGGAAGCGGGGGGACAGCGGAGTGTTGAAGATGGGCGCGGGCAGGTGTTGGTGTATGGAGGGGCGCGTTGGGTGCGGACATGTTTCGTCCAATCCAGTCGCCGTCATCAACCAGGCCTCAAACACCACACCACCCTCCCAGCCTTGCTATAGAGAGAGGCCTCTACTCTGTACGGGCGTCTGCCTCTAGATCCAGACGTCGAGGATATAGTCGCCATGAATCCCATGTGGTTCCGCGTGTTCGAGGTTCGTGTCACACCAAGTCTCTCCCCCTACTTACACAACGCCACGGTAGTACAGCACTGACTTTGTACCACCGTAGGCCTGGGCAGTGACCCGCGTATGTTTCCTTGGCAGCACAGATTCTGCCGTCGCCGACTGACAGCAATCAGCTTCTCCAAAGTGCTGCCTTCCACCGAGCCGTCCACGGCGTCCACAAACGAGTAATGCGCCTCCGGCACGGAACACCGATGGAGGAGCTAGGCGGCACCAACATTGACAGTGGGTTCACCGGATGTCTTCTCTCAAACACGTCTTGGATTGGAGCTGATGCATTATCCCCCAGAGCCAGGTCCCGGATTGCTTGAACATTTCCGGAAAGAGATAAAAGACCAGCTAAAGGACCTCCCAGTCGTCCGCCGAAAATAAAAACTTCAAAGGATTATTAAACTTTCGTTATTAGCGACCTCCCATTCATCGGGCAAACTGCCTTGATATGTTGGTGCTCCTCGAGGGTGTTTTGATAAGTTGGAGCTGGTTTGGAAGGACGAGCTGGATAAAGAGCTGCCTTTTTGTCGCTGGTCTGCGTCCACGTACACATTCATAGACCACCAAGGATCCTATTGACGTTTCCGGCGGTCATGGCAGTAACAGAACTGGTCTTTACATTCTCGCGATCATCGATTTCAGTTGAACGAGTTGGAAAGCGTTAGAGCGTTCATATGTAGCATTGCAGCAGCAACAACGGCACCCTCATCTCTACGAAGATTGAATGCGCAGTTATTAGTGGGCTTCACCTGTATAGTAATTTCTATCGACCTTCTCAGCTTGTCTCTGGGGTTCTCCACGGGAATCCGCTTTTGGCTGAAGTATTATTCTAAGTAATGTGTTATTTGACGTCACAGAACATATCGAAGTCTTTATTCAAATATCAAGCTCCATTCTGTGCGTTCATGTTTTATACCCTATTGAGCTTTCTCTAGGTAAATGATTCCATTGCAATCTATCCAAATCTAAGACGTTTCCAACGACATCCTCACTACCCCACCGCCGCCTTCATCCCAAACTCCCAGCACTCATCACCCCTGCCACACACTCGAAAACCGCCTCCGCCTAACCTGCGTCGCCGGACTCGCCTCCCTCGCCGCCGCAAAACTATTCTCCAAAATCGCATCCTCAATCTCATCCTCCTCCTCAATCCGATCCACCACACTCTGCGGCGGCTCGCTCTCAAACACGGCCTGGATATCTGCGTGCACATTGAAGCTCGACAGGCTCCACCAGCTCTCCTTGCCCTTTTTCAGCGGCCCATTCTGGCCCATTTTCTTGCTCTTCCAGAGATAGCGCCGTTCGTAGAGGCCGATGAGCACGAGGATGGGCGCGTTGAGCACGCGCACGGCGAAGACGTTGACTTTGTGGAACCAGCGCGGGGAGATGAGGAACTTGAGCGGCACGAGGATGACAAGGGCGAGGATGTTGAAGGGCGGGCGGTAGGCGAAGATGGCGTCGGATTTGACGCCCTCGAAGGTGAGGACGGTGCGGCGGAACTGGATCTCTGCGGTTGCGTCGGCGGCGATCTTGGAGAAGGTATTGGAGAGGATGGCGACGAGGATCGTGAGGAAGAGGGTATTGCCTAGGAAGGCGTAGGTGGTCATTAGGGCTGGGCCAAGGATTAGATGGAAAGTGGGCGACTCTTGGATGCCGGTGCCGTCGAGCCCGAACCAGATCCAGAGCATCCATTTGGAGATAGTGATGGAGTTTGGCGCGTCTTCCGGGTCGACGCTGGTGTTGCCCATGCTGAGCCACTTCATGGCGAGCAGGAAGCCGCCGAAGCACCAGACGGCGATGAGGCTGAGGGCGGTGAAGTCGGCCATCATGGCGCGTAGGGAGATGAAGAGCATGCTTTCCGGCATCAGGTTGAAGGCCAGACGAGGGAGAAGGATAGGGGCAGCGATTGCGAGGATATCGAGAGCTTGGCGGCATTCCCCCATGTTCCCGACTGTCCATCCATGCAACCGCATGCCGAGATAGATGACGTAAACGACGACGAAGGTAATGTCGAGGAACGACCAGAGATTCTGTGTGTGAACATGCCATCCATGCTCAAGCATCGAGGCAAACTCGTCGAGAACCCAGCCTGCGGCGTAGACGACAAAGCAAACCTCATATCCTGTGAATCGCGTGTGGTCTCGGTGTGCCATGCAGAGACAGTATAGCAGCAGGAGGATTGCAAACTGGCAAATCTCGATGATATTGCGAGACCTTGGAACGATCAAGCGATACTGGTTTAAGAGCGGGGCCTTCCGTGGATCATACAATGAAATTGGCTTGTGCTTGTAGTGGTCAGGTATGATGTCGATGAATGCATTTGGCGTGTAGACAATCCGCCCATAGTAAACAGCATCCACTACCTTCTGGCAGGCGGTACTGCTGAGAAACATCTTGCTCTCCGAAATGATAGAGATTTCCAGTGCATTTGACTTGCCCTCATAACCGCCTCGCGATATCAATGACATACGGGCAAATGGCACCTCTTCACAGACTTCATGAGGCGCGTTTTGGAATGGATCAAAGCCAGCGACCAGAATATTGGCAAGTAGAAGAAGCCCGGGTCGTCCAGTAACGTCTTCGTCATATCGGCGGAGCAGCTTCATGGCTAAAAGTTCGCAGAGGTTCGCTCGGGTGACGTTGACACTTTGATGATGATGTTGATATGATTGCTCGCGCAGAAACTGTACACGATTGACAAGCAGACAATACACTGTATACGATTAGAGATTGAACAGCATAGCTAGTGCAGTGTGGTGAGGTGAGTCCTACCGATTGAGACATCATCTGGATCATATAGACGGTCAACAAGCGGCTTCACGATCAAAACATTCATTCTCGGCTCTTTGAGTTGGTCCACGGTGTATGGGTCATCTACACTGGGTTAGCACTTTGACATCTCCAAATTCATTTCCCAATCCACTCACCAATGCTGGCCAACACAATTCTTCGGATCCTGTTCCGGAACTTTAGTATCATTGTCATTCATACGCAATTAGACTACTAAGAATTGTCTCATACCGATGAATTGATACATAGACCGGCAACCCAGCATGTGGGTCTGGCACGAACACTTGCTGGGGTCCCGCATACGCCCTCAGACAGCCATCTGGGTCCGCAATCTCCTCATCCCCGTCGCCTAGCAGTGTCTCCTGCTCTTCGCGCGAGCGCACTGCGCGGAGAGCTTCCGAGAGACTGCGATGCGATGAAGTATGCGTAATTGGAAAGCCAGGCCGGGGAGACATGGCTGCTGGCAGACTCTTGACACGTATAGAATGGAAGTGTGTAGGAGATGTTTTGAACGGCGTGTCGAAGATGCTATTGCTTTACCACTTTGATACTTCCGAGGCCAAGGCGGGTTGCTGCAGAATGCGGGGCTGGCTGCGGGAACTAAGTTGCTTGGGGCTTAGGTACGAGATGGATGAGCACTGTCCTGGTTGTCGCGAGCTAAGAAGGTAGTAGGAGTTGTTAATATTGGAATTGAGATAGGAGACGCATGATGACGAGCAGGTCGAAGTGTCGAGGACAGCAGACGTCGTGGTGGAGGTTCAGCAGTCAAAAGCAAAGGGGGCAGGAAGCTCAGCCACAGATAACATAGGGCTGAAACAAGCATGGGGCTCGGTGGGATCTCCATGTGCCAAGACCGATCACGGACCGATCTGCGCGAGTCTTTTCTCAACGTCAACATGTGGGAGTCACAGTTAAATCTACGCCATTAACCTCTAGTTCCAACGACATGATTCATAGGAAGAATGGACTCGTCAGCGCTGCTTCACTACCCACTCCCGTCCGATGCGGGCCTGAAAAACCAATATGTTGGAAGGAGCATCAGCGAAGTGGCCGCACCGGCAGCGATCATTGATCGCGCCGTCGCGAAGCGGAATTGCAAAGCGATGCTTGAAGTTGCGAAGAGGCTGAATGTGGGCTTCCGAGCACACATTAAGACTCACAAGGTATCTATAACCCACTTAGAGCTTTTGCTATAAATTAGCGACAGTAGTCGGATTTTCAGTCTCGTTGCGTATGCACTAGTAGCAGCGCTAATTCTTGTGACCACAGACAATTGAGCTGTCTCGGCTTCAGGTGGGAGCCACAGGGCTTGCTTCATTCATTGTGTCGACCGTCATGGAGCTCGAGCAACTGTTGCCCCTTCTTCTAGAATTGCAAGCGGAGGGAAGAAGTTGTAGCGTGAGCAAAATGTCCTTGTAATGGCTCCTCCAGAAGAAATCTGATTAATTACTTTTAGGTGCTCTATGGAATGCCACTGCCCCCATCAAATGTGCAACGGTTGATCAATCTTGCCAAAAAGCTGGAACCTCTGGCCATCAACGTCCTCATCGATCATCCGGACCAAGTGGAGCATTTCGAGCAAGCTTTCATCAAAGAACCTGACATCAGAATTGGAGCTTTCATCAAGGTTGATACTGGATATCACCGCTCGGGTGTTGCACCAGAGAGTGCAACCCTGAAAACCATCGTGGACAGGATTCTGCTGGACCGCTCTCTCGTCTTGAGTGGTTTCTATAGCCATCTGGGCCATAGTTACGGCGGAAACTCGGCTGCTGAAGCGATCGGGGGACTGATCCATGAGATTAGGTCTACCAAAGATGCGGTAGATTTAGTCTGTAAGGGACTAGAAACGCAGAAAATGTTGACTATTTCAGTTGGGACGACACCAACTGCGACGGCAGTCCAAAACATATTGATGAAGAGCGACCCTACAGCCGATGAAGTTCGCAAAGTGATCGAGGAAGTGGGCGCAACGTGCCATCTCGAATTGCATGCTGGCGTCTACCCGCTGCTAGATCTCCAACAGCTCGCAACGCACGCACGCCCAAATGAGGTACCCCGTGATCTTGGCGCGGACTCCACCTCCGTTGCACCGCTATCCGTAGAAAATATTGGGCTCCGTATGCTCGTCGAGGTAGCAAGCCTTTACGACGATCGAGGGACCCCAGAGGCATTAATCGGGGCTGGTACGCTGGCATTGGGAAGGGAACCATGCAAGAGCTACCCAGGCTGGGGGATCGTGACGCCTTGGGAGGATAGCACGGTGAGAAATGATCATAGGCAATCAGTCGGCCAAAAAGCGTCGCCTGTTTACGACGAAACAAGCCGAACTGGATGGATTATTGGAAGGATAAGTCAAGAGCACGGAATTCTTGTGTGGCAGGGTGACCAGCGAAATAAGAGAGAGCTCCGTGTTGGCCAGAAACTCCTGGTCTGGCCTAACCATGCGTGCGTCGCTGGCGCTGGGTCTGGGTGGTATTTAGTCGTAGATTCAGATGAACAGGATCCGGATAAGATCGTGGATGTCTGGGTAAGATGGCGGGGTTGGTAATTCTTCATCCGGCAGACATTTTGCCTAGCAGATGGCTCGCTTTTGCAAATGCTTCAAATAACGCTTCTCGGCTGGAAAACCAGTGAGATGGGATATCCCTTAACCCACTGGGGTGCACCACTCGGGCCAATTTTCAGCCCGTGCAACAGCATCGTGATGAGGAGTGCAGGAGACATCAACAGAGCGTGTGAACAGTCGATTTAGCTAAATCCCTAAACCCAAAATCAAATTGATGCAACAGAACAGTAAAGCTCGACTCTAGAGACCGGGTATATATAGCTACCTACAAGCAATTCGAAAAGCCTCGAGTCACTGTAGCTCTCATCACGAAGACAGGAATTATAGCCTCTTGTTGGCCACAGCCCTATCGATAATGTAGGATCCATTCAGCGGGCTAAGGGACATCGCAGTCGTAAATATTTCTTCGAGTTAGTAATTCTATGGACGACGTCCGGCATGCTGTGGTGGTGCTTGAGGAGGGCGTTGAGTCGGCGTCGAGCCGTGTCCTGGTCGAGATTGTGACGGTACTGGTGCGGAATATTGACTCGGTGTCTCCCACTTCAGACTGAATGCGACGCTAGCTAGGCCTTTGACTTCGCTCAGAATCTGGCTCAGCATAGTGCCTTGAATGGCGCTTTCGTTGAGCATCCTTTGCTCAAAGCTTTCCCGGCTCTGGCGATTCTTGTCGTGGAACGAGGCCGAGCTCATGCGCCATGTCTCTTCTCGCGCGTCGTGGGCCTCGGAGGCAATTCTTCTGCACTGTTCAACCCAGCGTATCTGGTTGGAGAGCTGCTTGGCTTCCTTTCTCACAAGATCAGGTATGTTCACAATTCCGGAAATTGGATCCTTTTGTGGAGTGGGGACAGCAAACACATCTGAGACAGATGGCCTGGTCCCTGATCTAGTACCATCAACGGCACTTTTATCGCCAGCCCCACCTCCATGCTCAAGCTTCGTCAAGGTGTCGTATTCCCAACTGCTCTTCTCGTGCCACTGCTCCCGCCACTTTCGTAATAGTCGCTGGACGTGATTTATGCAGTCGGCGGTGTCCTCCTGTATGTCCTCCCTCTGCTTCGCTAGCAGATCCTCCAGGTCTTCCTTGGAAATCAATGGCATGATATCTTCGTCCTCGTCACCCATGCGTATCCGCTTGCTCTCGAGGGACACGCCATCGACAAGGTCGTCGTCAGCTGCCTTGCGCTTGCGCCTCGGGAGTATGTCCTGCTCAAGCGCTGCATCGGAGCTGCGGCGTGTTGGTTTGTAGGAAGGGGTTGGCGGAAGAAGAGCAGAACTTTTGGCGATTGGCTGGCCATTTGGTGTCGGAGGGTCCTTTTTGTGGGTTACTCTGACGGAGATGGGGTGTTCTTCGCCCTCGACGTCGTGCACAACTGACAGCTTGTAACTACGGTGAGGGTCGCTATCCACCACGATCTCAATGGCACCCAGAGCCGCTGCGGAGAGGCCGTCGCGCTCGTCGAGCTCGCGCTTGAAGCTGTTGATCACGGCCGCAAGCTTCTTCGCAGCATCTTCAACCAGCGGATCCAGCCCCGTCGCGGCGGCAGTGGACAGCGGCGAGAGCAATTGGTCGTCCTGCGAGGGCAGCGGTGTGGAGAAGGGCGTGGTGTGTGACGAGTCCGTCACTGGATCTGGCGACGGCATCGATGGGTTTGTTTGTGCGCGTCGCGTTGGAGGCGCTGCGTCCGCGGAGGGGCGTGTGGAGGCACGGCTCGGGATGGCTGCCGGAGAATGGAGCTCAGAAGCAGCCGCGCTCGCGACGAATTGGGCGGCCTGGGGTGCCTGCGAGGAGGTTGGTGGCGTCAGGCTGGGCGTGGGAAGATGGAGGGTCGCACAACGGGCGCGGCGCACACCAGGGACACTCCGCTGCCGTATCGTTTGCGGGCGAGGAGGAAACGGTGGAGACTGGTGGTGAGGCTAGTCGATGCGGGAAGCGTGCGGCCCGTCCAGCAACGGCCAAGCTGATTCTGGGGCATCGGGAGAGCACCTGGGCAGTTCTGCGCGCCAGACACCCCTAGCGGCCTCTCAGGGCCCCTTCATGCAACCAATTGGGCCTCCAAATCTTCCGCAGTCCTCGTCCTCCGCTGCCCCAGCAGCGATCCTCCACTCAGGCGCCCCCAAAGCGCTGGCTGCTGCCGCCGCGCTGCACTCGCCGCCATCGACACGCTCGCCTGGCCGGCCGCCGCCCCAGGGCCTCAGCACCGCGCAGCCTTGCCTCTCTCCACACCGCACCACTCGACACCCTCTCTCGCGGGCCGAATCCTCCAGCCGTCATCTGTGCAGCTGCAACATGCAGACCCGGCCTGTACCTCGCGCACCCTGTTTCTGACTTGCTCCGGCTTCTGCGGCCAGCGAGCCCCTGTCGTTCCCTCTTTACCCGCCGGCCACAGTGCCCACGTCCTGTCCTTCCAAGAGCGCCGTAGACCACCATATTATATCCCCTCCAGCACGCATAGCTCGCATAGCACGCCTCGCCCACCCGTCCTGTCCTTAAAGTCCCTATTAGCCATTCTGCGGCCCTCCACGTCCCGCCATGGCCCCTGGCCCGCCAAACGAGCGCGCCCATAAACACCACGAGCCCTCCATTTCTTCCCTTCTCACCGATGACAGCGACCAAGCCGACCAAGCCTCGTCCCTATTCCCGGTCCCAATACACCCCCTGGAGTCGATGCAGGGCCCCTTTGAGGAGTCCATGCTCGACGCAACGGGGGACTCGCCCTCTTCACCCTTCCAAAGTCCTGCCCAAAACGCCGAGTTGCGACACCAGGTGCTGTGTAAAGCCAGCTCAAAGGCCCTAGAAAGCGAGTGGAACTTCACCTACAACTGCTACTGGCGAGACAACCCACGAGCCAAATTCCATCCCCTACGAAAAACTGTCGCCCAGGTAGCGTTCGGCGTGCACCTGCTCCACCAACATCTGGAGAAGTCGGTGTCGGACGTGGCCGACATTTTGCAGAAACATGTCCACGAGCTGGACACCTTTCTTCAACGCGCCAACGAGGATATGGAGAGCGGGCTCAAGGATATGTTGTTCCGGTGCAATTGCCTCCAGGTGCCCATGGAACATGTCAGCGAGTTTGACCGCCTCCTCGAGGATCGCCAATATCGAGCGCAGCTTCTGGACGGGAACATCACGATCGAGCGCACCATACAGCGCATGTCGCAGGTGATGAATGACTACCTTGTTGATCTACAAACGCTCAAGGACGCCAACAACGAGTTGGACACTTATTTGGAAAATATTGGAGACGAGTGGACGGACGAGAACGACGATGTTGGGCGCATCTATTCAGCGATGTGTGGAAATGCCCTAGGATGGTCTCAGTATGTGCAGAATCTCATCTCGAAAACGGAAAAGTTGGGACTAGTGCTGGTTCGTGTAGGCAGCTACTGCAACGAGATCGAGAAGCGTTGCGGTGCTGCCAGTAGGAGAAGCCTAGTGAGTCCTTATCTTCCTTCGGTTTGGAAAGAACTTTTGGTCACTGACAAAAAGATCAGATTGCAAGCAGATCATCATCCCGCAATTCGAGTTCCAAGGACGGTGTTCGCTCTTTCAAGAACTTCGCCGACAACAAGCCTCTACCAACCGTTCCGAAAGATCAATATTCCAAGGGCAGCTTATCCCCGCCCAGAAGTGCCTCCGCAAGTGGCCACTACAATTACCCAGAGAAGCGTCAATCATCGTTGACAGGAGAGGTACAGCAGGCTGCCGGCAGAAGTGGATCCACACCAGATCTAGCTTTGGTAGAGCGGCAGCATAAACCAATCGAGTCTGCAAAGGACTCTAGGACACATGTACAAGACAAGAAACGAACGTCGAAACTGGATGACAAGACACTTTTGTCTGGAAATATCTCCGATCCACTCGAACCTGGAGACGACAAGTCCATCGAAAGAGGGAGGTCACGTCACACCGGGAAAGGGAAATACTCTGAGCCCGAGAAGAACGGAACTGTCGATTTCTCACCATCGGACACAAGCACTATGAAGAACAGACTCGGGAACAGAGACACAAGCCCACCTCTCACTGCGCAAGACTCAGCTTACTCCTCGGTATCGGGGTCGTTCGCATCTCCAGCAATAATCCCTTCTATAGCATCTCCCACTCCAATATCCCAACGTCGAGTAACTCTCGGTCTGTTCCCAAGCAGTGCCCCACCAACGCCGAAATTTGCCCCTGGAGGTCATAGCAACGCCTCAGGTCTCACCCTGCCACTGTACACAAGGCCACTTCTTCAAGAGGAACGGTCTCAGTCGCAGCTTAGCAGTCGGAGCGCACGCCGAATGCTCAAGAAGCCCAGTCTATCGTCGCTAAAGAATTTTTTTACACGCAAGAAAGCGTCGAACACCGTAGGAGTGATCAAAGAGTGAAGGCGCTCAACAAAAGTTACGATTTGATTAAATTCTTCTTCGATTTTCTGGCGGACTTTTCCAGGAATCTCATCCTGTCATATTTTGTTATATACCCCCAATCGTTGGCACTACTCCTAAAGGTTGTATAATGGGTGGCACCCTGTTGTTTGCTGTGTAATACGACTTGCTTTTCCTTTCAGTGTAATGGACATGGATGAGTTGATGATTAATTCGGTGCTGGTGGCGACCAAACCCCAAAATAAAACGCTGCGCGGCTTTGTATGTCGCATGCTTTGAGCGATCCGAAACTGTACGTAAAATGCCTCCCGTTGGTCTATCGGTCTAGCTGTAGTCTTCATGCAGAGACATTACCGTTCTAAGACTACACATCCACTGTCATCGCTTCCTGACTCGGGTGACAGGTGGAAGGTCTCCTGGAGTAAGTTAGCTTGCGCCCTAAATGCCAATTCCTGCACGTGCTGAATTGAACCTTCGGATTCTACTTGATCTTGTAGCTGTGAAGAGCCCCTAGAGTACTCAGTGTTTTCGGTCGATGAACTAATCTTCCGCTCGTCGTACTTTGAGCGCGTAGATGTGCATGATGGTAGGATTCCAACGTTCCCCAGCGTATTGATTCCTGGACTCGATGCGTCGCTCCTGCTAGTTGATTGACGAGCGATTTCGCAGCACGCAACGACGCCTTCTCCGGCGCTTCATTCCTCTTGACTTTCCAGCACCTCTTCCTCACTCTTGCTCACCAACCCTTCCAAAAGCCTGCAAAGGCCGGGGCTCTCCTCCCACTCTGTTTTTGGAAACGTTGGAAGGCAGCATCACTTCCCCTCGCATTTGTTTTCTTTCCTTCCATTTGGCTTCCTCATCGTCAACGCCCACTCTTCATCTTTCCCCAGCCTGCACCATTCCAGCTCGTCTTCCGCCTTTTCTTGCCCTTGCGGCACTCAAGCTACAAAGGCGGCACGATGCCTCTCACGGAGCGGGATCCGAACATCAGCGGCCGAAACAGTCGCGCGTCCAACCTGTCTGCGAGTTCCAGAGGCTATCAGAAGGTCAACATTGCCAGATCCGACCTCTTGTCTGCTGCTCCCGGCGTTATGAGCATGCTCAGAACTTCAACAGAACTCGGAGACATCGGGACTCTAACGTTCGATTCATCTCACCTGCCATCGATGCCTAGGCAACAACGACGGAGTGGAGCAACCTCACGCATGTCAACGGGTTCTTCCCACTCACGAGGGTCAAAACGAACTCCGAGTCACAATGCCTGGCCCTCTGGGTCCTCGAACCCTCGGGGCTCCTTGACCACGGACACCAACATCCCACAGTTCCTACCTGACACCCTGTCGCCAACTTTGATGAACATTCCGGGTGTCTCACCTCTCGTCCCCCATTCTAGACTATCTAGAGATGGACGATCGTTCTCTTTGACACACGCCTCTAAGCCTTCTTACGCATTGTCAAGTCATCGATCATACACAAGTTTGAGGAACCATGACTCTGCTCTCCGACCTCGATCACCGTACAGATACCCGACCCGGCTTCGACAACCTGCCTATCGTCCAGGCTCACCTGCGCTGAGCGACGTAACCGGCATTCATCCAAGGCGAGTACATGGCCATCCATATGCACCACGAAAACGGAACCCATCAATTCAGTCGAATCGCTCTGATGATCGAAATCGCGTGCCGCATTATCGAGCACGAAGCAGGTCGAATGCTTCATCCTCAGGGAACGCTCCGCTCTTCATCGAGCAAGTTCGTCGGGTCCGGACTCCCGCTTTAGGATCGAACTCCAGCCGGTCAACAAATCAACACACTGACTCAGAAGCACCCTCTTCGGACTCCCCATCATCCTTTCCGCCCACGCCCAAGGATGGTTCGTCCATGGAGGTTCTACTCAGCCCTACTAACACTTCAGTCCTAGTCAATCAACTCCAAGAGTCGGTGAAAGCAGAAATCTCTCGGGCGCCTCTGTACTACGACTATAGTGAGCAGTTCGACCGAGATGCGCTGTGCGAGCCAGAACCCGAAGCCATTCCAATGGGCTTCGTCCATCGAATCAAGACAATCTTGGAGGAACGAGGGGCAAATGATACCACAAATACGCAGTCGAATGTGGATGCCCAGAAAGTCAAACAATCTGTGGAGCCACCAGAAATCGGCTTGGTTGAGCTTCCTGCATCTCCCGTTGCAAAACGAATCACCAGGCATAAGGTTCTTGCGGCACTTGAGCCTGGATCTACGACGGATGACATGACCACGCTGCCAGCTGTGGCCAAGCCTCTCGATATACCATCCATCCACGATGTGGAGGAACCGGACGAGTCCTGCACGGTGACTGTCGATCCGCCAATCTCGTTTCTCCCCGATCAAGAGAAGAGTCAGAGTGTGATGTCTAAGTCTACTTCAAAGAATTCCGAAGCTAGCGCTCCAAACTCTACCATCGACTTCGCTATCCTGTACTCTAAGATGGGTGAGGATCAGGAGCTAACACAGCAAGGCAATGCTGAGAGCAACCCGGAAGACAACTTAGAGGATCATGCTGACAAGCGCCCGTCTGTCAAAAACCGCCACTCTTCCAAGTTCTCCGATGCCAAATCTTTCAAGTCATGCAAAGAGTCCGACCCAAAACCCAGCAAGGACTCAGACGGCAAGTCTTTCAAGACGGCAAAAGACAATATCACTCCTGACAGGGGAACGTCCTCGGTGCCAGTAATGGGCGCCAAGCCCTTCGAGAAAGCAACTTCAAGATTAAGCTCGAGGCCGAGCTCCACCACGGTCTTCACTACCCCTTCGGTGGACAACGTTCCTCAGCTTCCTTCTGTCATTCCGTTACGCGAATCAAGCTCCTCCAAGGAAGCTCAACGAAGCCAGGCTGTTGCAGATTTCCTCATGCGTCTCTCGAGACCAAGGATGTTTATTCGGCACTCTGCAAAGGTAGATTCTGTTGAAAAGAAGGACAGCAAAATGGATGGCTCCGAGAAGGACCAAGCCTCCGAGAAGAGAGCTTCCAGGGTGGTGTCCCTAGTTGAGGAAGAAGCACCCGAGTCTCGTCGATCTGTAAAAATAGATTCGATTACCAAGGAAGAGTTGCTACAGAAGAAGTCAACTGGAGTGGGACCGACTCTGCGAAATCCATCGTCGGAGATCAGACACTCCCGATCCCATTCTCTATCTCAGGACCTTGTTATGGAGAGGAGAGTTAGCAGAGCGGAATCCTTTCACAACGTACATACCCACCTCAAGAAGTCTACTGGAGGACAGTCTATGCTTTCGATCGATAGTCTCAAGAAGCACCATTCCAGACTGAAGTCACTAGCCAAGGGGGAAATGGCCCATTGCGAGTCCGTTGATGAAGAGCAGGCAGCAAGCCTCAAAACGCAAATCCAGGAGCCGGACAACATACCAGCCCCCAACATTTCTGCTCGCGAGCGCCACACGCCTTTTGATAGCCCTTCGGTCTATGTTACCGACCCTCCAACACCAACATTTTCCGAGGGCCCACAACAGCACTCGGCGAGATATCCGACTTCTAACGACAACTCCTACCGGGACAGCAACACGACAACCCACTTAGTCTGGAATGCCCGCAAGACCCAATTCCCTATTCCAATTGAGGCCCTTCATGCAAGTGCGGGTCATCGGCGCAGTGAAGACGATTCCACCACCGACCTAAGGCTATCCGCGTTCCGGTACCCAGCCGCTTATCTTCCTGATGTCAAGGAAGACCTTCATGAAGACTCGAGTGTCAATACCAGCGCCAGTAACATGAAATCCTCCGCTCTCAAATACCCACTTGGCCGCCGTCCTAGTATGAGAGCGTCAATGGATGAGTGCCGTGTCCTGAAGCATCCGTCGATCAACTCGTTCCACAAAGGAGGCCTGGCTCGGACTCGCAATCTCCCTTCCTTAAACTTCAGTCAGATGGATTTGTTCGCGAAACTGAATGAGGCTCTCGACGTAGGTGCCGGTGCGTCTAAATCGATGGACTATGCAGAGGAGTATCGTGAGCTATTCATCTCTCCTCTTGGAGAGTCGCATTGCTCTGGCGAAATTCGAGAGAAGTACAAAAGTTTGTTCGGAGGCCTGGACGAATACATGAAGTCTGAAGACATCCAGCCCGACACACCTATTTTCGACTTCGTGGTCTCCCAGCAATCCAATCTGGTTTTCGAGAGTTCGCATCAGCAGCTCTCAAATGAAGAATTCATTGCTGAGATTGACAACCTGACGATTCCTACCCTCGGTGGACTCACGCAACGTTTGTCGGAATTCTTGCCATCCCTCAAGCGCTACTATCAAGGAGATGACCAAGGGCCCCATAGTGAAAATCCCGTCATCGAGCATGCATTGGAGGAGTTGAACGAAGTCGGCCTCGATGTCCCGCCACTCAACACTGTACGCTCATCGGCAAGGCTTCGTCCAGTGCCCGGACACCAGCAACTGCTCGTCATGGAAGACGGCCTATACGAGAAGCTAGCAGCCAAAGAAGCACCGAAAGAACATCTTGTGGAAGCCGACGAACAAGCTGGAAGTAGCAGCGGGTCTATTCACTCCAAGACATCTAGTCACCGCAAATCGAAGACTCCTTTGGCCGAACTCGAGGCACCAATGCCTGTTTTGCTTCGAACACGCTCGCTTTCATTGGGTGGCTTCGATGATTTTAGGGCGTCTTTCGAGTCGACGCTTAGACGTCGCTCGCTCCGCTCACTTGTCAGCTCTCCGACCGAAACACGTCCTTGGAACCTCGACAAGAACTACCCCTGGGCAGACACGATTGCTCCCATTGATATCAGTTTGCCATCTCCTACCCCAGCCCGAGAAGCTGCCCGTCCAGGACCTTCAAGACTTAGACGCATGTCAGAGTGTTCTGATCAGACTCACTCCGACTCTGAAACAGAAGAAGCGCCCGCAATATCAGCCGTCGAAGATACGACCTGCGAAGACCCGTTCCGCCACGCACGTAAGTTTAGCAAGCAGAGCGTCGGAGGCTCTATTTCTCGCCGCATGGGACTCTTTGACAACAATGGCTACCCAACGGGCCCAGACAGTCTGCGAAACGATGACCGCAGCGTCGATCCTGGTGACCGCTACCCGACCACCGGCCTCACGCCCCCGTCCGCATTCAATGTCGATGAAGTCAACAGCTTCTTCTCAGACGACAGCTCCCATCGCAATCACCTTGGCATCTTCCGCAAGCGCCTGACGCACCTCAGAAGCAAGAAGCCTTTAGCTACGCGCTCACACTCGGCTATCGGAACTCGCAGCTTGCCTGACGCAGATGTAGGACCCAGTGGCTCACACAGTGGGTCGGACAGTGAAGAGAGCTCACTGCACACATTTGACGGTACCGTAGGCATGTCAAAAATCGAGTTCCGCGCGAGAAAGGTGGTTGAGAGGATCAAGACCATGTGGTTCAAGAGTGGAGACCTGCTCCGGAGTCTGAGCATCAGGAGCAACTCGACATCGATGATCGACCGGAGCGACTATATGCAGCCTAGCGAGGTCTATCCTGGCACTTAAGTTCATGAAGGCGACGATGAGGATTGAAACCATTCGATTCGACTTTACTACAACTGAGGTATGCGGCCTGGACGGCGAGAGCGCGCCACTACACCGACATCGAATATGCCGAAGAGATATGCTTGGTGGCATGAGATGGTTCTTCTTGTCTGTTTAGCTGTCAGCAGCGTTTATGCGTCGGCTTCCCCCTTCCTGCTTTTCTTTCCACTTTCTGTTCTTCATCAATGTTCCTCTGGGAATCCATTCGCCTTTCGAGAAGCATCGCAGTATACCGCTTTATTATCTGGCTTAAAGCCTACTACTTCTACCATACCGCAACATCCTCTTCCCATGTATCCTGGCTCCGCCTTACACAGCATGTATATTTAGCTTAGCAGGTGGAATCAATACTTGGCAGTAGATAGAGACTGCAGCTGTAAATCAAGAATCAGTATACTTTCAACAAGCTGTCTCGAAATCGCCTACACCGACGCCTCGTCCCCACGCTCACCATTCCAGTGACTCACTTCCCCTTCTAAACGAGAAATACCACGTTCGCATCCAACCCCATGACACTGCCCACCCGCCCAGCCTCAACACGTGTCCCAACACCCCCAATCCCAATCCCCATGCCCCACACCCCACCCCTCTCGCGCCACGATCCTCGGCCCCTCCACCCTCTCCCAAGATCTCACCTGCCACGCACTCTACGTACATGACTCGCGCCACACCACGCGCCCCTACATCTCCCCGCACCACTCACACACGCGCCCCATTCCTCCTTCCCCACAAAACCCGCGGGCCGGCTCGCGTCGGCCACGCCGTTATTGCATGAGCCGTTTAGGCGCTAATGCTAGCGTCCCGTAGTTATGGGAGGGGGGTTCTAGACCCCGTGGAGGCTAGTGAGTCGTGCGGTACGGGCGTGAGCGAGAGCCGCACGTGGGAGATCGGGCGCTACGGTAGCTACGGCGGCGTGTGGTTGGGCGGGCACGCACGGGGGTTACTAAGGTTTTTGTGGGGGACGGGGGGATCTTGGGGTTTGGTGGAGCCCCGATCTGATACTCGGCTTCGCGAGGTGGTGTATAGTCTAGTACTGTGTTGCACGACGGGGTTTGGTTGGATGGCTCGGGTATAAGCGGCGGTGCATGACAGGTTGGTGACGGCGTTGTGGTTGGGAATCGTGGGTGAAGTGAAATGTTGGGTGCGGTGGCAGAGTGAAACCGTGGGAACAATAGGAGCGTGACGCGGTTGAGAGAGCACACAATAGAAAAGTTTGAAAATGTGATTCACCTCGACAGTTTCTTCTCTCTCACACTCACCACACTTGCGCTCACACACTCGACACAACCACGACTGCTTGAATGCGCTTTGATACCTTGACGAGAGAGACCTTGACTACTCTACGCTCTCGATTCAGCGACACCGCCAACATGCGTCGCTCCCGACTGACCTCATGGCTCGAGAACATGAAGACGGCAACGAAGTCGATGGCACAGTCGATAGACAAGACGGGCAGAGACGAGACCTTTGCTGCAGTCGAAGAACACGCACACTCCATTCACCATGACTCGACTCTCGATACCGACGACGTCTTGACCCGCAAAGACACCCACAACCTGTTCGACAAGCACTTCTCCTTCCGCCGCCGCCGCCGCCTCTCTCCCATCTTTCCCTCCAGCACCTCCAAGCGCTCCAGCGTAGTATCGCAAGACCCCTCACCCTCTCAACCCGCAACCACAAATCCGTCCACCAGCGACGCCGAGTCGACGACCACGACGCCCCGCACAAGCATCAGCACCGCACCACGCCGCCCCAGCTTCCCCTGCGTCTGCCGCATGCCGACCTGCCCACTGTGCCAAGCCGACTCCGACACCGACTCCAGCGCGACCAAAAGCCCCGGCAGCGTCAAGGCCGGCCGACGCGCAGCCCAGCTCGCACAGCTCAAGGCCTGCGCCCTCAACGACCCGGACGCTTTCCACATCTCCATCACCAAGACGGCGACCGGCTTCTCCGTGGCGCGCGACTACACCAAAGACGTCGAGCGCGAGCAAGCGCGGCGAGACCTGACCCCACGGACCGCCAAGTTCTACGAGTCGATCCAGAAAGTGCGATGCTCGTCTTGGCCGCAGACCGAGCACGAGGCGCCAGCGAGGTTCCAGAATGTCGACTACAAGGCGGCAAAGGTGAAGGCGCGCGAGAGGTCGCTCTCGCAGAAGGCGAGGTGGCGGAGGGAGAGCGAGCTCACGTGGTACCTGGCTGATATGGATGAGTATGATGAGGGTGTGGCGCCGGAGCATGTGATCTCTGTACCGAAGAGACAGGGGAGAGCGGTGTCGGTGGAAGAGATGCTGGCAGCGGAGAAGGAACTTGGATATGACGAGTTTGGTAAGCCTGCGGATGAGGCGAAGGTGGAGAAGAAGACGGCGTACGAGTACGATATCTTCAAGGACGAGAAGGAGCGGGGGTTCCTTGGTGATGAGCCTCTTTAGGCGCGGATGAATGTCGCGTTGGGATATGATTGCGAGGACGAAGGTTTTTATGGATTAATGAATGCACGACGATACCCGTGGATACGGCTTTTAGCTTTTGGCTTTTGGCGGACGATACTGTCCTTTTCATATGCAGCTTGGCGAAGCATGGGCGACGATACCCTTTCATATGTTCTTTAGCGTAGCGTACGGAGCTCAGAATACAGCACCGCCAATGATGAAAACACGCTCTTCTTCTCTGCGAACCCATTGAATGATCTTGTTGGCAGCTTGCGCTAGTGCAGTCCGTGAAGTCGTGATGGGAGCTACGCAGTACAGCTCGAACAATGGAGTCATCCAAGCGAGGCTGATATTGGTGGTCGATGTAGCATGATGGACCTTTGGATGGGTCGGACGGGTGTGAATGTTGCCGTGTAGATTATGATACAAATTCAACAGTCTGGAGAACATCAGCACGTGAAATTAATTTGAACGCCGATGTTAGAAACGGGAATACATACCGCCGGCAATCCAGATCGCTAGTGAAATGAGGCTCGAAAGACGGCATAGTGAATTGCACATTACCACGCGACTTGTACAGAAAGTGGCGCAAGGGCGACCCAGGCACAATGTCCGTGCAAGACATGCGCCCTTTCTTTACAGCAGTACGAATCAATTCAATACTGCCATTCTTCTGTAATTGCTGCCGTGTAATGCGATTCAGTAAATCTCGCGCGCCGGATTTAAGCGGGGATATCGCAACTCACCTCGACCAGGTCATCGCGCATCTGGCGCAGCTCGAAGAAGCCTTCCTTGTTGGCGCTAATCAAGAGGATGGCTACCTCGTCCTTCGCGTCGTGCGACGACGCGGGGCGTTCCTCGACTTGCTCGGTGGGATTATCCAGATTCAGAAAGCTGACATACATGTACAGGAAGCCAGTGTTATTGAAGCCTGGAAGACATAACGGTATCCAGTTCTCGCCACCACCCGCTTTGACGCTGCCTGCTTCGAAGAGCATGTTGAAGATTAAGTGGAGGTCACCTGGGTGTAGAGAGTGTTTCTTCGGCCGTACGACACTGACTAGTTTGCCGCCAGCGACTATGAGCCCATACAGGAGATTCTCGCTTCGGGCCTTGAGTAGTGTATTGTTGATGACTTGGCGGTGAGATTTCCGTAGTTTGAGACACTCTAAAGCCGATAGGAGAGTTGAGGGAGAGCCCCGAGTAAATCCGTCCGCAAGAGCTGAGAGTAGTGTTTCAGTGCCTTGCAGTGGTCTGCGGAGGTCATAATTCGCTCTATTCGCAAACATGCGCTCCATGCTCGGCAGAGTCAAGGTTGAAAGAATTTGCATGTACAACGCGTCAAGTTGTGACCGCAGTTGGGCCTCGCTCTCGACCAATTTCGTGATAGCAATCAGGTTGAGAGGACCTCTGGACATAACCACGAACTGGGCGTCGCCAGCCGTGAAGCTCTTGAGGTTGTCACTCATTCCTTGGTAGAAGGATATGAGGGTCTGCACCACTCCAGTGTAATTTGTAATCAGCTGGTCGTCGCCGTGTCGACTGTAAATGGGTTTCCCAGCGGAAGACAAGATGAGGAAATGCTTCAACTTTGATCTCCATTGATTGACTATAGCTTCTATAGAGAGAAAAGAAATCAGCAAGCGCCTCTAACAACCGGAAGATCCTCTGACCTTCATTTGAGCCATCCGCCGCCATGTCATCGATTTCGTCAAACTCGTGCTCAAAGGCTTTCGCGAATTGCGGGTCTTCTGAGAAGAGGATGTCTGAATGTCCGCTCATGCCGTCGAATGGTTTGCCCAGTACTTTTATAACATCCTTCTCTTGGTCTCCCAGAACCTCACCGAGCAGACTTTCTGCGTCGAGCCCTATGTCTAGCGTAGGCGCAAAGCTCTTGATGCTTAAGCTATCGTCTGCGTCGCTTCCGATACGGTCCTTTCCCAGATTCGTAAAGCTCTTTTGCGTCCCTGCATTTGGAGAGATTGTGTCCCTTGACTCGTCGCTGTATGACTTCGTATCTGCAAAGGAGAGCTGTGTCGTTGCTTTCGATTGTAGGGAGGGTCTTGAGACTTTTAGGGACCCGGACGTTCGGGGTCGGCCGTCCAGGAGCTGGAGGTTTTTCGGTCGTGGAGGTAGTGGTGGAGGGGTGCCTTCTCTCGATGATTGCTCTTGCTCACTAGTCGCAGTAGAAAGCTCATTCCTATCAACGGTGTTGCTCTCAGCGGCGAAGTCTTTCGTGCCAACGCTATCGCTAGACTGCAGCGTTGCCTCCGCTTGGGACGTAGATGTTGCAGGTGATCCCTGGGACGCTGGGTCCTCAGGCTTTGAAGGTTCGTCCATCTGTGAGGTTGTATATATCTGGTGGTTAGCAATCACCACGCGTCATAGGTATGTGTGGTTGTCTCATGTTGGTGTTTGTTCGCAGAGGTCTGAAGTCATGACGGCAATCAAAGTCGCGATATGCGTTAAGACCGATGCACGGGCCTCAATCGGCATTAAATATGGATGCCCACGTTTGTGCAAGACGCCTTAGAGTATGAATCGCAAAGAGATGAGGTGTGAGGTTTCAGACGAGCAAAATGCTCTCATCTTACGTGAAATGGGCGATACTTCTGGTCTGAGGCAACAAGCTGAAGCTTTCTTTCTTCTCAAACATCGTTCTTGGCGTACATTCATTCGTGATTGGACCATGCAACGTCAACCACTCTCCATTTATGCAATTGTGAAGAAACACTAAACGGGATTTTCCGGCTAGACTTAGAGCCACATCCATCAGGAGAGGACATAATTTTCATGTAGGAAAATACCTAGGTAACTCATGTCACTATCGACGTTTTGATTTTCATATTGATTTACCGTGAGCATTATATTACGAGGACCAGGATTGACGGTATTCGTACAGTGCCATAAAATAGACCTATAACGACGTAATACAAGAGCTTCCTAGAAATTGGCCCAGTTCAAGATAGTCGGCATGAAAGTGGAATAAAGAAAAAGTGACCAAGTAGCAAGCTAAAGGCAAACAGCTCACGTGATGCAACACCATCCTATCTCTTTCCAGCATGGAGCATGCCATCAAATATAATCACAAATATCGCAAGTACAAAACCCTCCCCTCACTCCTACACATACTTTAAAAACATGAATCTCCCATCTGATCTCCGAACATCGTCCGAATCCTCAAGCTGTCCAGGCCCTTCCTCGATGTCGATGTCTAACTTCCCACGGGGATGTTCGATCCCACAACACGCCAATTTGATGATACATTAATGTAGTCTGGCTTTCCCGGTGGTCCCTTATTGAAGGTTTACTATAATCAGTACATATAAGGTCGATTCTGGTGCTCTTCATGACGCACGGCACGGGAAGGCTAGTAGTTGCAGAGTACAGCTCTAATAGACGCAGCCTACGACCTAGAGACCAATTGTAGTGGCACAGTGGCACAGTGGCACAGTCCGGGGTTGTGTGCCAGATCTTCGCAAGCTACTCTAGCTTACCGTGATGTTATGGAGCGAGAAACAGCATTGGATAGGTCCTATGGGTAGTGGCGCGAGACCGCGCAGTAGTTTCGAGGGAAAATGGAATGAAAAGTGAAGACAGGAGTGTTTATTGCACGATTTCTTAGGAGAGTGTAGAAAAATTAAAGTCCAGGGAGAAGGAACCTATAAAGAAGGCGAAGACGGTAATTCCCGGCAATTTAGAAGGCTTAGACTGAAATGCCTGCTTATCTGCTAGTCGTTTGCGGAGTAGTCTCTTCGTATCCTGCAGATTTGAAGAAGTTCCGATATCATGGCGGTAATGTTTTCTATAGTGAAACCTCCAACCCAATAGAACGGAAGAACATGGGCGAAGATATTGACAGTTTCGAATTTAGTAACGTCGTCAAGTGAAAATATCTTGAGTTGTGCATACACTCCCGCGAAGTTACAGGGTCAACCGAAAAGCAACAAATAGTTATCGCTGGTATCGCCACATCGTGATCTGAACTTTGATGTTGTGGCAAAGAAGGCTGAGAGCCCAGCCAGGCCAGCAACCCACGTGGTCTGAGCGCTAACCATCATCCGCGATCGACACCAGGCATGGCGGGATCCCTGGCTCTTCGGCTCCCTTACCGAACTGTCGGTACGGCTCGTGGAAACCTAGACCTCACTGCTGAGTATTGAGTCTTGACAGTCAAGCGGGATACCTTCTTCTGCTGACCAACAAACTTTTTGCGGCAGTTGTTCAATATGCAAGATATCTGGGCAATTGACTTTGGAGTTCAAGGTAAGCGAAACCGCGGCATCCTTCATCTGCAGCCGGTCCGTTCGTCATCTTACAAAGCCGCTGATCAGATGTCAGTCATGCACCCCCTGCCCACACGTGATATCTTGAGTTTACAAAGGTCGAGTAAACACCAAGATATTGGCACATTGGTAAGATGTGGGAATGCTCCACTGTTTCACTTACCTCTGCAATCCATTGTACCCACTCGTTGGCGGATAAGTATGAACGTGCGTGAGGAAAATATGTACATTGGTTATATCTAACCTCAAGTTGAAGAGGTGTTTCAGATGCAGTTGGCGATAGTGCACGAAACCCTCTATGACCTCATATCGTAGAAGAGATCGACGGCATCTAGAAGTCGAGCCTATGCCTTGAAAACAATTAGAAGTAAACAAGCGCCCAAACTCTCTCTATTGAAGGACTAAATTCAGGAAACCCCAGGCTTCGGATGCAAGACATTCAACGGCGGCACGGATGGCGTGATGCTGGAGCTTGCGATAAGGAAGGTCATCACGATTTCGCTGCAAAGTGTCGTTAATCGTGTGGGGAATTCGACCGCCGAGTAAGGCCGCCGAGTGGCTACAACCAACATAAGTGCATGGATTCAACGTGGTTCGGGATGGAAAACGCACGATGATGGCATCCCGCAGCGTTAGCGGCTGGACTCCGTTGCTCCCTCGTGCAGTGCTAGATGCCAAGGAGGGCGTAGCCGCCGCGCTACGGAAGTGGTCCGCGACCTGTGGTAGGGGAGGTGTTCGACATTGACATTGGTATAGTTATCCTACTACAAGAGAATCCTGAAAACAGTGCAGCATCCACAGTTGAGGAGCAAGTGCAGCAATTGCTCTAAAATCGGTGGTTGGGCCATATGGCGGGTCCCGTGGGTTGCAGGCCACCTTACCCCGGCAATTCACTTCGGTGGACTGATATCGGTATCTGACTAAGAAACGGAGCCCTCAATAGTCATATCTTTTGCGCAAAAGTCAGACAGGATTGGAGATTTCTTGAGAGAAGCCTGTCCCAATCAAGCGTAGGGTGACGGTAGTCACATTTAGGTTCAAGCTTTTCAGCCGGCATCCGTGATCGCGTGTTTGGTGGCGTCCATATGTACATAGGTCTCTGCGTGTGTACCTGCTCACCCATTCGCTAGCCCGTGGCAAGAACGAACCAAGAGCCAATAGTCTTCCTGTGCAGGAGAGAACTGCTGCATCTGGTTGGTATCGAGTAGAATTTTCGCGTCCGCCTTCTCCAACTTAGCCCTTGACAGAGCAGCCCCACAAATGTGGCCTGACAGTTGATGCTGAGATCGATATCGTCTTGAGTCAGACAATTGGGGTTGTGATCGCACATTACGTCATGTGCATGACTTATCTAGATTTAGCCGTAGTTTGCGCTCTCCCGGGATGGCTGCTCGCGTCGAGGCTGTTGTAGGACGATGATTGCGGTCTTGTACGAAGAGGACACACGTGACACAGCCATGCATGCTGGGCATGAAAAAAGTGGCAAACTCATCAAGTACTCTGCCCGTGTGTACACCCGTTTGCCACTGCATGAAGTGCTTCAACAAGTTTCAACATAGCCCAAGGTGAAGAGCTTCCATCACGTTCAGATTCCTGAAAACGCATTGAAGCAACTCAAGCAGTGGCAGACAGGTGCATGTATGTACACACAGGACAGCTTGTCCATGCCCCGCGTGCCATGTTGGGTTGCCCGTATACTTTTCAAGGGGAGTCGCCGCGTACTCGGTCGGCCACTCGGCCAACGACTAAATCCGAAACCCGCGCGACCCTCCGATCTCGTCGTCGACTAATTCGCAAATACGATCAGGAGATGATGCCAATGGGTTGAGCAAGGGGCCATGGATGGCGATCAGCGGGAGCTCGCAGTTGACGCGAGAGTTGGAGGGCTGGGCGAGGCGAAGAGTTGTCAGACAGCGGTTTCCAGAACGCCGGGCAATCGTGGGTACTTCGATGGCGAGGAGATGAAGCTTGCCGGATGTCGGAATGTTAGCAGGCCTGCTTGGCGTCTGTGGGCCTATGATTTGTGCAGCGGGTGCAGGGGCGGCAGATCTTCATGTGGAGATCACGGCTTCGGGTCAAGTGAGTGCCCGTGGACCCAAACGAATATTGTCTTCATGGTCCGTCATGAAGAGAAAACGATAAATATTTTGCAGAATCATTTCATGTCATTCGATGCACTCAGTGGAGTGGCGTTCGGGCCCTAGCCTTCCCAGCCTCTATACACAATCTTGCTCCCGTATTTCTCCCCCTTTTTGAGCAGCACCATCCCCTGGTATTCGGGTATGTTGACTGCATCGACATACCGGCTCGGCTCAACGCAGAAGCCCGATCGGGCACCCCGTGCTGGGTCTCCTTCAAGAGCCGGGACATCTATGTATTTGCCTGTGTAGAATTGGAATGCCGGTTCAGTGCTTGAGACTTCCAGATGCAGCTTAGAATCGGGATGATAGAACTCGGCCAATTTCTTAATCGGAAGACCTCGTGTGTCAACAGGGATGCTAGAAGCCTCGGCGTTCACGATGAAGCAGTCATCGATATCCGGTTTGTCTGCGCCAAGGGTGAAGGGTTTGCTAGCCGTGACTCCTGGGTAGTCCTCAATTGGGCCAGTAGGGATCCCGGTCGAGTCTAGGACTTGGTGCTTGCTCGTGGAAAGCGTGACCTGCGTACCTGCTATGGAAGCCCCTTGGGTGAGGTTGAAGTAGCTGTATGAGGCTTTCAGCGAATGTAGGTAGGTATATCTTTCGAACTGCGCCACTCACCTGTGATTCGTCATGGCCACTACTGTCTCGTTCGCGCTGTCTCCCACCAATTCTGCTTCGTATTCAATCTCCAGGACAGCTTTCTCTATTCCTTTGTCTTGCTCTTTCCCCTGTGTGTACCACACTCTAACCTCGAGAGTCCCAGGATACCCTTCCTCACCATCAGGGCTTGTCAGCGTGAAGAGGACAGCGTCTTTTCCATGCCGCGTTACCCGCTTTGGACCATCAAATTCTCGTTTGCCCCATCCAACATTACCCCCATGCAATGAGTTGGGGCCATTATTAGCTGCCAACTGATACGATTTCCCGTTGAGGCTGTTGATCTTCGCGCCTGAAACCCGATTCGCAATGCGGCCGATGGTCTCACCAAAGAATGGGCTATTATATTCCTTGTAGAGGTCCGGGGTTGAGAAGCTCTGGACTATGTTCTTGCCATTGATTTGAAAGCCTTGGATGATCGCTCCAAGGGGCAAGAAGCCGAAGGAATCAGCTGAGGCCATGTTCGATCGTTGAGAAAGCGCCCCTGTGATGGATGTTGCTGGTCGCCGAAAGCTCGAAGATGACAGTCGCCGGAGAGAATAGCTGTTGGCACACGTCAGAAGGACAGCTATCACACCATAGATCTGCATCTTGTGGCCCTTGACTCTCCAGTTGTGGCATTTGCGAGAAACTTGCGTCATCAAGGACGGCGGTAGAGCTGAATATGTAGCATACCTGGGATGATTGCAAATGTGGGGTAATTAGAACCTTGCTAACGTACCAAGTTTGCGCCGGTCTAGATGCTGGAGGGCAGGACAGGAATTTGTGGTGAGCTTGGCTGAGTGCAGTGGAGAGGCGCTCGTTGGGTTTTGTATGACTTTATAAAGACATCAGGTGAAAGTGGTGAAGGTGAGGTGTCCATTTAGGCTAATGTGTCGTGCTACTCGGTGCGACGATAACCCGAATCCCTCAACTTTTGATTTCGGTGAAATAGGTTCCTACCTTTCAGCAGGGGCGGTATTGTTGTCCACAATGTGTATTCGATAGTAGCATTCGACATCTATAGTGAGCTGAGGTGTAGCTCCAGGGACCTGCATGGAGGCCGCCTAGCCTCATGCGCCACCCGCAGTTCCAGAAAGAGGAGGCAACCTTATTTCGGTGGCTAACGTCCATCACTTGGTCACGTCATTTGATATCGGCATCAATTTTGGTCATTTCTGGGTAGCAGTCATAGTCGAATGTGAAGCGAATCGGCACATTGATGTTTGAGATCGGCATTGTTTGAATTTTGTCTATTTGAAATTATCTCCACGGACATAGCCGCGGAGTTAATGCTGACGATGGTTGAAAGAATCTTCAACGTCATTACTATGCGTTGTCCACAATTTTTCCAGAGCACTGAGAGAGCAGATTTCTCCAGACATGACCTCATCATTGTCTCCCGATACTCCAAACGCCCGTAAACCGTCAACCAATCAATGCTACCGTCGTGCAAAGACGACCCCACGCTTGAACGCTGCAAATTGGACCACCCGACTCAAAGACTAACGTTCCAGAACTATGAGTTCACTGGGTTGATGAAATTCGCAAAGTCGAGGTCGGTATTGGGGTCCCAGTCGCTCATCATCGAGCCGTTGGAAGAGGGATTTATGACGAAAGGTTCGAGAATCATGGTGTTTGGATCGTAGTTCATCGGATCGAAGGTGTTCAGGTACTTGTAGTCCATAGTCGCATCGTCCATCATTGGTGGATCCACTGGCCACGAAGGACGGACCAGGCTGTTGTCTAGACCTGTGCGCAGATAGTTTGGCGCGCCAAACGGTGTCTCGGATTTCATGGATGTCGTGATCTGCGATTGCCTTGGGAAAGGACTGTTCATTGGAGGTGTCGGCGGCGCATTGTTGCGTGTGAACGCATCACCAAATGGCGCGGCCTGAGTCGTCGGCGTGCCGTTGTATGAAGAAGGCGAAGAGACGTGACCGTGGTCAGAGTCGGAGCTCACAGAGTTACTTCGCTGGAGGTATCTGGCACCTCTTTCGAGCAGACGCTGCTGCATCCGGGTGCAGTCGTCTTCGAAGCCGTCGTAGTTAGTGCCGCTGTCATGGGCAGGATGCAGAAGGTCGAGTCTCTCGAGGATATCGTGAGTGAGAGGATGTCCGCCTTGGGCCTCGGCCAGGGGCACCCCAGGCCAACCTTCACCATTTTGGATTCTGCTGTAGAGCTCCCGCAGACCAGCGACTAGTTGGGTTTGCTGTTGTTCGAGCATTTCAACATATCTGAGAACGTTAGTGACCATGGCCGTGAAGATTCGAGGTCAAGACGTACCCCTTAGGATAGACCTTGTCTTGTGACTTCTTCCGCTCGCCAAAGACGCATATGGCGTTGTCGGCCTTACACCGACTGCAAGGGCTAGAGCCATCGCACTGAAGTATGGTCAGTAAATAGTGCGACTACTATTTAGCGATGGTAAAGTACCTTTGACTTCTTGAGGCGACAGCGATCGCATGCTTTGCACACGCGCTTTCTGATATTGTCTTGCGCCGAGTCCATCGATCCTGAGCGTTGGCTGGACATGTGGATAGTTCACAGGGAGACGAGCAATGCAACGACGAAGGGGGCCGGGTATGTATCAGAGTGAAGCACGACTTGAATCACAGGCGACTGGTTTATAGGAGAGGTATCAGGAGCATGAAATGATGTGAGGTGAGATCAAGGTGCGAAATCAACCTGGTCGGTGGGGCAGGGCGACCATTATATCCCTTCGCGTCGTGGGCAAGTAGAGACGCCGTTAAGGCCGTTCGTCGGTAATCAAGGTAATGATTCGATGTCTAATCCTCCCTCATGTCCACATCATCGCTCGGAAGCGTCGATTACAAGAGCGCCGGGGGCAGGGGGGGCTCGGCGTGGATGGCCACCCTGGCTTGGAATCCCGCAGGACGACGGCCACGGCGCACTTAGCTCGGCTTTGCTATCCGTGCTGGCTCGTCGCAGGCGGGCGAATTGATGATCAGGCACTGTGAAAGCAACGCCTGCACAAACCTGCGCGGAAGACGGCAGTGGGCTGCGGCGATCGCTCGCGGATTCGGCTTGCGACCAGCGCCGACCGCTGGAGTCGCAGCAGCAGGCTCGGGCGAAAAGCGCCCTGATTCTTAATCTCCAGCGCCCGCTGCCAGAGCCTCTCGGCCGACGACCTGATCACTTGCACACCAGACTCAAAATCCCTCAGTCCTCAGCCAGCCTGACGTAGGACACCGACGTCCATCTCCGACCGCCCGCCGTGGCAGCGCCGCATCGCCAGTGGCATCGCATCGCCCGAACGGGAGCTCCAGCATCTCCAGCGGGCCATGTCCAGTGTCTGCACTGGGCGTTTTTGGGAGTTGCCAGGCCTCGACCCTTCCAGCGACGCCAAGCCACGCCCAGCTTGTGCATGGGTACCCCGGCGGCTGATCCGCATTGGTGCTGGTGGCGCTGGGCGGAACAACCTCCGCGCAAGGCTGTGGCTGGTGGCCGAGCTTCTACACCTGCGCTTTCAACCCTCATAGGGCGCCCAGCACGGGGCATGTCACGATGACGGGTGGCAGAGGGCTTCTGAAGGTGAGCCGACTCCGCGCTTCTGGCCGCCCTATTTGTGGGCCTGTGGCAGCGGTGCTTTGAGCTGCTTATCAATATGCAGCGAAGGGACGTTGCTGCAAGCGGTGTTCCGTGGTGCGCGTTTGGTCCGCTTGTCTTCCATTGTCAGTCAGGTGTGCGTGGCTGCCCCCTCCTCGCATCCTCGTCCGCTTTGGGCTGCTAAGCTTTTCCCAGCAGTCGCGCACCCCACGGCCCCTGATACGCTGGATGCACCCCTCATTGCCTGCTGGGCGCGTTCATGCCCCGAGGCGGAATTACTCAACGCGATAATCATGCTGCCTTGCGGCCGTACACGGGCGGCGTCGTCAGGCAGTGTGGCTGGCGACTGTGGGGAACGAGGGGACGGCTCTTGCACGATGGCCTCGTATATCGTACTCGCTCGCATCTCGCTTCACTCGTCCTCTGGACACCGACCCCGAGCGTGTGGAAATATACAGGAGCGGGCAGTGCAGCGTGCGGTAAGCTTAAATCTCGTGTGTACCGTCAGCAGCACCGAGCTCTGCTTTCGGCCTGGTCGCGCCATCAGCAGCCAGTCGTACAGGTAGGCTCTTCTTACTGAGCAGCCAACGAGTGCTCTCCACGCGCCAACTCGGGCAGTTGTCCTGCTGCGCGTGCTGACGCTGTCTCGAGTTCTGCTTCCTAACATCCTTCCTGACAGGTCGCGGCATTCTCGCACCATGCCTTACCGTCGTGGATTCCTTAATCACAATATTTGGTGCTATATCCTCCACTATCACCCCAGGCGCGAACCGCCGTGCATGCTGAGCAAGACGTAGCGTATCAGGCCCTCGGAGCTGCGGACCAGTTCCTTGGAGTTGCGGAGCTGTCCCTTGGGGATTGCGGAGCAGTCCTCCGTCGAAGTTCGGGAGCAAGTTTGGCCGTTGGAACTTTCATGTCGCGAATCGCATATCTCCATGTACCGCTCTTACTAAGCCCTAGTTTATAGGGCTGAATGCACAGTCATACGCTCAAATACGCTTCGCCAACCATCTTGCTATCATATGCCGATCGCCTTTCTCGGCTTCATCCTTTCGTCCTGCGGTCGCCCTGCCCAGTTGGGTCTGGCCCTCAAGCCCACCAGGATCTCATATTCCTCGTGTCGGCCTTGAAACCGTCGCTATTCTACCAGTGGCACTCCAGCGTGCTTGATAATTGACCAACAGCCTCACACGACTGCTAAATACTAGGATACTATGCCTTACCCCAAAAGGGATCATGGCGCTGAAATGACTCCTCTTAGCGCGGACTTTCCGGGGACTTTGCGCGGACGGTTCGCGGATTGGTGAGCCTTTTGATATCTTCCCGTTGCTTTCTAATATACAGCAAGGTTCCTCCCTATGGCGAATCTCCAACGCAGAATCAACGCGAACTCGAGAGCAATAACATCAAAGCCGTGGCGTTCATGTTTCTGTCGTGATCGACCCCATAGGGCCGGCCTGGATGCTTCAGGCATCACTCGTGCCACTTTCCTAGAGCGCTACCGTCAAGGTTGTGGTTACTCAAATTAAGCCCATTAAATCTGAGTATATGGTGGTTGCTCACGTACGAGCTAAGCTGCCAACTGTTCTCATCATTGTACAGAAATTAGTCCTTGCCGATGATCAAGCATTGTGCGCCTCATTCTCGCGAGTCAGCGCCACAACACTGGACAATTTGCAAAAAATAGCAGGAAATAACGAAGGAAATAACGATACCAGATGATCAATTCTGACTCACTTCGACCTTGCAGGTATCGCGTCTCAAAATCTCAAGCTTTGATATCTCGGAGGGTCTATCTGATCACTTAGTCGGCTTGCCGAATGGAGTTTACGATTACTTTCAAGCGATTATGTGGCTTTGTAATGCTTTGCAGGCTGCAAACCCATTTGACTCGATCCTCCCCGTCAATTTCAAGTAATCTCTTTCAAAATACCGCGTCGCGTGCTTAAGTGCGGAGTCGATTTGTAACTTTTGTACACTCGGTACACCGATTTACCATGCGTTTGAAATTATCGGAATCCAGCAACATTCCTCACCCGATCTGAACGGAGATAATGTACCTCGGCAGGTGATAGATTCTAGGGACCACTTCTTATTGTAATGTGTGTCGAAGCTTATAAACGTATCATGTAAGTACAAAGGTATTATGTAATGCGACCGCTGACGCATTATCGCGGGAACTAGAATTAGCCTTCACACATTAAACTACAAGCCGTAAACTATGGAGACCGCGTAAACACGATTACAAGCTTTATTTATCTGCTGCATATGGGATTGCAGGATATTCCCAAAACGGACCGCTTCACCGAGTCGGAGCGGTGAAGAAACCAGCACACACGGCCATTTCTAAATTTCATCAGCGTGCAACATTCGCTCTCCAATTTTCTCCGTACCCAGTTACTTTCAACTCCTCTTCCATCTCACGCGATTCCAAAACCCCCAAATCAGCACCTCCGACGTCTCCAACGCTCGGATTTAGCTTCACCGAGGACACATTCTCCCTACACTGCTACAAAACTACTCCGACCAACGCAGCTTCCCAAAACCACTTACCATTCCCAGAAGCCCTCACAGCCCCAATCCAACCCAGCGTCGCGCTCCTTCGCCCTCGTGGAACGCCAGCTTTCGCATTCCCGGGGCGAGCGAAACACCGAGAGCCCGATCTGCGGGATGCGCACAACAGGCTAGGAGCAACCCTACCCGTCCTTTCAATTCCAAGAGCCCCCTAGCCACCGAAAATGGCGCGTCGCGTGCGACGACAATGCAATGTGGGACTACGCCGGTTACGAATCGCACATCTCTTTTCATTACCTACCGGGCGACGCGGGTTTTCGATAATATCCGAGATCTTCGATCGCGGGTGTTGATTTTGGCGGCTCCGGGAGAGCTAGATTGGAGGTGCTTGCTTTGTCCGAGGGAGCGAACTTGTTTCGGGGTTAGTGGCATGGTGAGGTTTTTTTCCCTTTTCCTTCTGCGCGGGCTTTGCTCGGATTTCGACGTCGGCCGAGAGCGGTATAGAACGGAGATGTAGATAAGGTCGGTCCGCAGTATTGCCGGTTTGGGGTTTTTGGGTTTTTTTCATTGGACTGAGTGTTTGGCGTTCGCTTCAGAGTTCTCTTCTATCATGATGCGCATGGCCAGCCTTGCAAGAGATAGGGGAGGCAAAAAAAGAGGCGAAATGGGTGAGTTTTTGTGGGTTCGTGGTCGGTCTGGCCGCGGATTGGGAGATAGATGCTAACTTGGACGAGGAAGGGAACCGGAGAGACGAGTCAGGACAGTGAGTTATATCTTCAATGCAACCATATCGTTTCACGAAGAAAGTGGGCTGGGGGCGTGATAGTAGGTAGAAGCGAAGATTGAATACGAGACATGACGATAAAATATCCGACCAAAGTCCTGCGTGTCAAAAATGGAGTCGACCTCACCGCCCATTGAGCCTGTACTCTACAGTCTGTCTCGTCCAGATGCCTCCACATCTAATCTCCGAACCAGCACGTCTAAGCTGCCTCGTGCGCAATCAAGAAGCCAGCAATAAAACAGATCCAAGCCGGCAAATCCGTCACCAGCGTTCTCTGCCAATGCATCTTCAACCACACCTCCATCGAATGCGCGCTATTACCCTTGGGCACATCATTACTGATGTCATTCAACAGCCCCAGCGCTTTCTTCCCGTATAGCATATGCGCGGCCGACAGCACGGTACCTACAGCATACCACGTGGCGGCGCCCGAAGCAGACAGCGCAGCGCGGTCAAACAAGAAATTCAGCCCTGACACGGTCCAGGTGAAGGGATAGCCCAGCACGATGACCCAGAAGCCGCGACCCACCCAGATCTTGAACCAGGGGGGCAGGTTTGCGTTGGTGCGCGCGCGCAGGGAAGGCTGCATCCAGGAGCCGAGGAAGATGATCTCGTCGATGGCGTAGCCCACGCTTAGGGTTTGGGAGAGGAGGGGGAGGAGACGAAGGAGTTTGAGAGACATGGTGGGTTTGTGGACTTGGATGTACGATTGGATTTAGGTATGATGAATGGGTACTCTGAGCAAATTGATCACGATGGTAGGCTTTGAAAGTTCGAAGGAGGTTTTAAGGCTGAACGCTGCTTTGCGGATACCTTTTGCGTACGGTGAGGCTCAATACGAGGTGGTGATGTTCGATGTTCGCTGATGGAAGCATGGAACACAGCTTAACTTATTCTATGCACCTCCGGATGGTGAGCTTTTAGCGTAGTGCCCTATATGGGGGCCGTTGGTCTCACGGGTGTATTCCGGCCCGGCGGGCTGTTGGTTGTTGTTGATTTCGGAGTGAGGCTGTGGCATAACAGGTGAATCGGCCTAGGGTTTTCCCCGCACGGGCATCTTAAACCCCTTGCCTCAAACTTCACCAAAGCCTTGCGGCCGTAACTTACAACACTTCTCGATTTCAACCTCAGAAGACGGCCAATTGGCACAATCACGCCCCGCATACTCATTGGAACGTCTTCGGGTTGTCCCTTTTCCGGGGATTACATAGGTCCACTTCTCGTACAACCTCCCGGCGGGATGGAAAGGTGACTTGCTACACCTCGAGTATGTACGCTAGCATGAGCTCATTATGTAAGACCCAAAGGAAAGGTTAGTAAGGATGCGTGGACCAATACCTATGCTTCTGGGTAATGGTGCATCCTAGTAAAACCACTAGGATGTCCTAATGTTGGACCCCAAATATGGCCCTCAGAGAATGGCATGATCCATCGACGAAACTGATATTTCCCAGCTTTGACACCGAGATGTAACGTTCTCCATCTCGAAAACTGGGAAGTTGTGTCAAAAGAGCAGGGGACACTCGCCGCATCTTCTATTCTATTTGAGAGTAATAAATTACATCCAGCACACCAGTTCCGTTCGGAATCTCCGCGGACTCAACTCCACCCTGCATCCCGACAGCGATCTCAAAGCGCCATCCCATCCACACCCGGCGTTCATGGACCAATCACGTCCATCCAAGATATCTGAGGATTGGCAGTGCTCGTAATATGCATCACTGATCTGCAGCCCGAGAGCACGGGTTCGGACTGCTACCTCAATGTCACCTGAAGGCATCAAACGCAGAGACACGTTCCCATCCAGGAACAGCTACCCTCATCACAACCTCCATGCGCAATACACCGATTGTAGAGTGTTCCTGGGGCTTCCTTATTCCCGGTTGGCCAACTCAACATAGTCCAATGCGGCAATGCGGCAACGCATCACGAAGACGACACTTCGTAAATCAGACCACCGAAAAGAAAAAGGTCTAGGCTCTCGATGAGCACACTACAGCATCTTCTTGCGTCCGGTGACCTAGCGCGGAAATCAAGCCACAAAATTACCGTAGAAGGTAGGGGGGAATAGTAACCTCCCAGCCCATCAATATTCAAGCCAGGTCAACATTAGCCCAGAAAAGCACGTTTACAGGGGTCGACTCAGTTTCTGCGCTAGGTCACCGGACGCAGGAAGATGCTGTAAACACGCCTCGATTTCGATCGGAACTGCGGCAGGCGGACGGCTATCTCGGCACGCATCCACCACCTCGCGAAAGCGACAGGCATCGATTAATGAATTAGAGGACTTAGGAGACTGCTGTTGTTGACTCACCAGGAGCGTGCACATCAGTCTCGTCAGACTTTCGTCTGGACCAGCTGTTTACTTGGCTGGGGCACGTCAGGCAGTGTCAGAAGAGCATCAGCAAAGTCGTAAAGACCAGCAATTCAGCAAGGGTGACCATAGAGAAGACAACTGTCACTATCGTAAAGAGGATGTATAATCCGAAGTGTGTGAATATAACCTATTAGACTCGCATTTTAGCCGGCCGTTTACCACGCTGGGGCACCTCAGACATCGTCAGGCAAGTATTAAAAAGAGCTGTAGAAAACATATGATTTAGCAAGAGCGTTTAGAGCGGAGTGAGCTGTCACTGTCGCATGAGGGTGTAATTCCTGAGACCCGTAAATCAGACTTTTCAGACATGCATCTTGGCCACTCAGTAACTCGCCAGGTGGGCACCTCAGACAGTGTCAAGCAAGTGTCAAAAAGAGCCGCAGAAACCACTAAATTCAGCTACGGTATTGAAAGTGAAGGAGACTGCTACTACCGCGTGAGAGCCTCTTTCACACCACCAGGAAGCCCACTAAGAGTGTCAATAGCAACAAGATGAACCCAATCGACACCAAGCCTACACTATCCCCGGAAGTTCTCGCCAAAAGGTAATCTTTTCCGAAAATGGCTTTGTAGACGCCATACAGCCCACTGAGGAACGGTGTCTCCCTGATGCGTCTACGTAGTTGCGCTTTCAATCCAGTTCCTTCTTCCACTTCTTTTCGCACTTTAACCTTGTCGTAGACGGTTGGTAGACCAGATGCGCCGTATTTCTCTCGTAAAGCGTCGTACGGCTTCCGGTCATAGATGCTCCAAAACTCCTCCTCGGTGTAGAACGCCTGCGCATATAGCCACTTGATGCCACCCAGTTCGCGAAGCTTTGCCTCCAGGTCTCGATTGATGCTCGTGAACGTGGAAGGGTTCGTAGGCCCGGGGCCCCAAACTCCGACGTTTAGCAACCCCGAGGAGCCGCGTTCGGTATTATGTTGGATCAAAGCGCCCGGATGCCCCATGGAGGCCTCGAAGTCCTGACGCAGTGGGCATAACCAAATGGGGAAGAACCCGAACTTCGCGTTCACCCAGTTGATGAACTCCTCGGCGTGGGCGACGGGTAGGGCGAGATCTTGGATGATGTATTGCTTCATGTGTCCGCTGGCGTGGAGGGCGTGATACATGACCCTTGTGTGCATGAAATGATCGAGAAGGGCCCTCGTGACCCAATTGAAGGGCGTAAGAAAGTACGAGAAGGCGTACCGACCCGTCCAGAATGCTCCTCGGTCATACCGGAACAAGTAGTCTCTTATTGGCACAATGTCTGTCCTCGTCGTCGAGGACACCATGCTTTCGGCATGAATGTAGAACCACGGGTCCAAAGGGCGGGAGAACTTCTGCAACTTCGTCCCTGGATGTAGCTTGCTGGTAAGCCGACCGGTGATAATGGCCCCATTGGTAGGACCAAAGAGTATGCCGTCAACGTAATCGTTCTTGGGATCTTTTGTCACTTCTTGCGTCTTTTGGACTGACTCGGCGGGGCTGGACACGGGGTGATAGACCAGCTCCACGTACGGTTTCGCGTCAATACATTGGATTTCGAGCATTGTCAGGACACCCAGCGTGCCGAAAGAACCCGCGGAGCCGTGGAATAGATCTCCTTTCACTTTCTTCGAAGCGCGCACCACTTCCCCGTTAGCAAGCACCATCTCGATCCGATTGACGGTGCGGTCGAAGAATCCGTGTTTGAACGAGCTGCTCTCTCCTGCGGTGCCAACGAACCCACCGCCTGCCGTGATGCCCGGGAATTCCATGACTACGGGTGGTAAAAGTCCGCATTCCATAGTGGCATCGACCAACAAATCCATCGGGACATTTGGCTCCACTAGCACCGTCTTGGCTTTCATATCCACGTTCAGCACGCGATTGAGGCTGCTGGTATCGATGATTTTGTCACGCTGGAAGGTGGTTTGGCGGGTGCTATTCGTTGAGCCATGGTAGATCCTGAATGGGATCTTCTCATCGTGAAAATGCCGGACCGTAGCAGCGATGGAAGCTACGGACGCTTCGTGCTCTTCCATCTTCAACTTGTTGCAGAAATGACTCTCGTAGTAGATGTTTACGCTGAAAATGTGCGAATTGCTGACAAGTGACGTGAGATGGATGTGAATAGTCAGAAATAGGAAATCATTAGTGACAGTCCTGTATCTTCAGGCATCGGCGGAGGCGTTGTGCTGCAATGAGCGTTCTTCCACCGTGGGAGCGAGGTCGTGGAAGTGCAAGTGTTTGTAGGCTTTGCCCATTAAGTTAGCGTCGTAATAATAGATATTATACGTCGTATTATTCGGATCCTCCGGCATACTAGCCACTCAAGCGTCGCGTCTCCATCTCACATCCATTATTGTATCTTCAACATCCTCGCAGTTTAATGACGTTTGCCTCCTTCGTTACGATGTCTGGGGAGCTTCGTTGGCCTGCCTGACCTGTAATTTTAAATCGATTGAGCTCCTTGTTTTAAAGTCATATTCCTATGTTATACATCTAAGATCACATATCAGGTCTCTCCTTCTACGTCTTGTTTTTATCTCTCATATTGCATCGGAGCCATCTTCTCCTGGTCAAGCCCTGCGAAATGGAGGCCCACAATACCGCTGTTGCGGGAGTCGCAGAAAGAATTCGTTATTTCTATCAAAAGCGGCAGCCGTTCCGTATTTATCATGGATCCACTCTCAGCACTCGACATATCGCCCGCCAACGAGATAGCGTAATAGACACCAGCATGCTATCGTCGGTCTTGACCGTCGACAAAGTTACGAGAACAGCTATGGTCG
The DNA here is from genome assembly GCF_010093595.1 of Mytilinidion resinicola. Taxonomy (NCBI): domain Eukaryota; kingdom Fungi; phylum Ascomycota; class Dothideomycetes; order Mytilinidiales; family Mytilinidiaceae; genus Mytilinidion; species Mytilinidion resinicola. The sequence continues at coordinate 1,617,420 of NW_022985439.1, forward strand.
AACCCAATGTCCCTATGGATCAGCTTCTGCAAGCAACGACCGCATATGGCCTTCTTCCCCCCGTCGTAATGGAGTTTCCCAATATTACTGTTGGAGGCGGCTTCGCAGGCTCGTCCGGGGAGAGCAGCTCTTTCAAGTATGGCATGTTCGATTGCACGATTAACAGTATCGAAATCGTGTTAGCGAATGGCGACATCGTTACGGCATCCGCTTCAGATCCTGAGACTCGAGATTTGTTCTATGGCGCTGCGCAGACATGCGGGACTCTGGGTGTGGTCACGCTTCTCGAGGTCCAGCTTATGGAGTCCAGGCCGCTGGTTGAGCTTACATACCTTCCATTAAGAAGTATGCCAGATTTGCTCGTCAAATTGGAAGAAGCAGCGGCCGACTCATCAGTTGACTACATCGACGGCATTGTATACGCCCCAGACTCGATCGTGATCATGATCGGCCGACTCGTCTCTTCCCAGCCGTCTGGAACCCACCCTCAAAGATTCCAAGGCGCTCGAGACCCCTGGTTCTACCTTCACGCCCGCGACAAGCTTGCCGAAGCGACACTCGATTCTGGCAAAAGTGTGTCCGATTACATCCCAATAGCAGACTATCTCTTCCGCTACGACCGTGGTGCCTTCTGGGGAGGGGCGCACGCCTTCAAATACTTCCTCACTCCCTTTACTCACATAACACGGTACCTCCTAGACCACTTCATGCGGACCCGTGTCATGATACATGCTCTACACAGGAGCGGGCTCGCGAGGCAGACGATTATTCAGGATTTAGCGGTACCGTATTCCTCCGCCGAGGCATTCGTGGACTACTTGAACCAAACTCTAGGTTTTTATCCATTGTGGCTATGTCCGGTGCGCGATGCTGCAGGAGCGAGGAACTCGCCGGGTGTGAGGACGTTTGCTGGGGGAAAGGGCCCGCATCTCGACGGCATGGTGCTAAATGTTGGGGTCTGGGGTATGGGTCCTTCGGAGGTGCACTCGTTCATCAAGCTCAACCGCGAGATAGAACAGAAGGTGCGTGAGCTGAACGGGTTGAAATGTCTGTACGCGCACGCATACTACACTGAGTCAGAGTTCTGGGATATCTACGACGAGAAGTCGTACACAGCCTTGCGGGAGAAGTACCACGCGACCTCGCTTCCGTCTATCTTTGACAAGGTAAAAGTTGACTCGGCACCGCCGGATCCGAAGGCCGAGTCGTGGTCTGCATGGGCAAATAGGAAGGTGTGGGATGTATGGCCGTTGGGCGGGGTCTATGGCGTGTTGAGTTCGATAAAGGGAGGGGAGTTCCTGTTGGGGAAATAGACGTGCAGAATCGAGCTGTTTCCTTCTCAAGAGACATCAAATTGCTGCAGGTTTTGTAGCGGAATATCCATTCTTCTCCATGCTAGACCTTCCATGACTGCCGTGATGATGGCTGGACTGACTAGTCGCACAGAACCGGCATGAGGGCGGACGATCACAGGTGCAGATAGCCCTGATACGAGTACGATCTTGTCACCGGGTTGAGCTTCGGTCGAACAGATCCCCATCGTTGGAGTGAGTTGTTGTCGCCGAAGTAAGCGCTTTATGGGCGGCAATCTCAAATTGTTCTCAAACTCGAAGGTGATAATGCTACTACGCCAGATTTCTAGGTCATTCGTGTAGAATACTTGCGCCCTCGTGTGAGCAAGGCTATTGCATACCGAGATGTGAGTGCGAAGGATGCCCTGATAAGATAGTCCCGCCCTGCCCCCGGTCAAGGGCTCACTGATAAGGAGGGACAGAAGACCGGACGCGTCTCTTTTCTTGGAATTCTGTTTCAAGAATGCCCAGTAAGCGGCCAGCTCAACGTCAGGTCTGATTTCTGGTGATAGCGTGGGGTGATTAAGGGGATTCTGGATGACTTCTCCAAGGCCATCTAGAGACTTAAGTAGCTCTAGGACCAATCGAAGATTCTCCACGTGAATCGGCTTCTCACTTTCTTGATAAGACTCGTCCGTTCCATGAAATGCGTGGCAATTGCTAATAGTGCAAATTTGACGGCCCCAGACCGTGAGCACGCTGTCCTCTTCGGCATTGTGGGAGAGTTCCCAATAAGATTTCGCGCCAGGTGTAGCATGTCTACTTCTCCTTGCTGATAGAAACGGCTCTCCCCATTGAAATCGAAAATCTGCAGACCAATCTGGGACCCAGGAAGGTTGTCCCGGTAGGCGTCGTTGAGATGCTGCAAGCAGAAATTGCAGTGAGTTTGTTGTCCGAAGCACATCTGCGGTAAGTTGCCTGTAGATCTGGTCTTTCGGGGATTTGTAGTCCGGCAGAGGTACATCGATAGTCGATATTTGTTGCAGCACACTATGTAACCCAAACGCCATGTCTTTAGGGTTCGTGGCTTGTCGGGCGCAAAGCACATCGGCTAGATCGTGTACTTCAGATTTCTCTAGCTCTTGGAATACCACCCGTTCTAGGAATACCGGAAAAGGTGCAGTCTTCGCTGGCCTGAACATCCAGATGCTGATAAACACCGACAGACTGCAAACCATAGGGACCAAGACAATGGGCCAGTACATCGAAAATTGCAACGGATGTTTCTTCTCGTAATCATTCTCTTTTGTGACCTGCCAAGGCAATACGAGGAGGACTGTAACGACTATGGTCGACAGTATTAAACCGACGACGAAAGTATAAACCAAGCTGTATTTGAGTAGCTTGAGCACATAGTACCCAAGAGAAATGCGGGAAACGAAATATTCGTAAGCTTGAAATTTGTCTCGATGTTTTGGTCCAGTACCAGGAACGTAGCTACCGTTTGTCAAGGCTATATACCGGTTTCTGTCAGAGACAATTCTTTTCCACTTGGTTGATGTTGCTAGTGTTGGTGTGACGGAAAACCCAGACCCTAAGTGAGGCCGAATAGAGTCGAGGAATATGATACTGAATGCAAACCGAGACCACGGTAGGTGAGCGTCACCACATACCACAATGGGGTTGGACGCGAGCATAATTTCTTGATAAGTCCATATTCGCCGGATCCACGAGCGAGTTAATAGCTTATCCAGATCATGATAGGATGCGTGAATTATTCCGGAGGATCCTCTGACGCGCATAAGTAGTGGAACTCGCCAGGACCAATTTCGTTCTTGACCGATCGAAAGCGTCAGTGATGGCTACTATTAGTGACAGTAGATTTGTCTTCGAATACACTTACTTCGTGTGGTAAATGGGAGAGGGTGTCTCCTGAGACTCCATCGCGATGTGAAAGAAAGCACGAAAGCAGTAAGGGCGTGAGTTTTGGCTGACTTTTCGCCATCGGGGTCACCATTGACGCAAAAGTACTCCAGAAAGCCAGCCTTGGCCATGTAACCCATGGCTCTGTTTGTGGCGGCATCGCCTTCTCCTAGCCAGATGTAGACGCTTTGGGCTTTTGAGTAAATGTCGCCCATCAACGGTATCTGCTGAAATTTGTCGTCGTCATCGGTCTGGTCAATGCATATGGCATCTATCCATATGGTAAAGCATGTCCCAATTTTCTTTCGTAGGTGTAACAAGGCGGAGTGACAGTTGGCGCTGATAGGGAGATTCGCAGCTCCGCATTTGATGGTGTGGGGATATGGCGCTGTTATTCCCCATACGTACGATAATGCAGAATATGAAGGACTCTGGTCCAAATCAGCTACGAAGAGGTCACCCTTGATCGGTTCTCCATCATCCTGCAAGCCCGAAGACGGGTGGACTGTGAGTAAGCGAATACATTTGGACTTTGGACGGATAGTTAAGGAGTGGTAAATGGCGGAGACATCATCGCTGCCAGTCGAAATTGAAGCAGTCATATCGGCATTTTCGAATGGAAATCGGGCAAGATGTTTGAAGTCGCTGGGTTAAGAGATCGTTGCTAGAGATCTGAATATTCTAAGCTCAGTTGCCTGCCTTGGCAAATGGGGGCGAATTCAGCCTCGTCGATCGACTAATAGTAATACCATATTTAAAAAGACACGAACTTGTTTCAAATTAGATGTTCGATATACGCGCCGAGGTTACCCTTGTAGAGGCGCTTAAGATGCCAACTGCATCAAATCAAACAGGTAATGGTAACTGCCTTCAAGGTTTATCCCCCCATGTTCATGTATCTCGGAACGGAGTGTTGCAGCATCGTTTTACGACTCTAATTGCTCGCAACACACCACATAGCATGAAACTGAAGCGCGAGAAGGATATCTATGTAGTGCGACACAATCAGGTGTGACAAACAGAGCGGTCTGCTGGATGCAAGGTGGGAGATGAAGGCGGACCGAGCCGTCGCCAACGTGCATGTCTTCGAAAATGCTGCAGCCGTCATGCTTAGAGTCCGCTTGAGCTATCTATAAGGATCCACCAGTTCCTCCTCTTTCGGCCTCATGCGTTGTTGGTGATTCCCACTACACTATGCAGGGTCCGGTACTCCGAAATGTAGTTGTTCGAAACTGGCACTCTTGGGTCGATTATGGCGTGAATGCAATTGAATGCGCTTATCTTTCACAGCCCACGGAAGGCGAATTCTCGCATGCTTCCGATACCTTTACTTTCAAATACGAGTGGAAAGCCATCAACGCCGAGTTCTTGCGTGCTGCATAGGGAGGGTCGATCCGGGTATAAAACTTCCAGCGTCCCACCCTCTCACTCTCCAAACAAATTGGAAAGCCATTGGCGCCAAGCTCTTGCATGATAATATCCCCTCCATCCTCCCTCACCTCGCATATACAACCTCCATCATCCTAACCCCCTCTTCATTTCTCGCCTCAAAGTGAGCCACCCCCCTCCTCGGTCCCACCGCTAACCCTACCCCGCTGAAATCCATCACGCTCGCCGCCTTCACCGGCGGCTGTGTTAACAGCATCTGCCGCCAGCTCGCCTCCGGATACTTGAACGCATCCGGCCACTCCGCACTCACCACCCGCACGACAAACACGATGCAGTGTTCGCCTTGTGCAGTGACCCAACGCATTGGCTTGCTATGGCGGTCGATGTGCCCCGCGAATGCGGATTTGAGGAAGGGATTTACGGGAGGTAGAGTATAGGGAGGATCGGAGGAGACAAGGAGGGGTTGAGCGGTGGGGGCGAGGAAGAGGGCGCGTTGGAGGGGGAGGGAGCGTTGGATTAGGGAACGCCAGGTTGTACAGATACGCTGGGCGAAGAGGAGGGAGGGGGGTGGGAGATGGAGGAGGATGTGTTCGAGGAGCTCGGTGGTGGAAAGAACGCGGGAGGTTGCTGAAGTCATCTTGGATGATGAATATGGATGAAATGTAGAATGACTGATGTTGATAGATACGACAAGGATTGTCTGAGGGTTGAGGTGACATCACTCTAGAGTGCAAGTTTAGCCGAAAGGCAAAGACGACAGCCAGTGTTATCAGATGGGCGGGATCGCATATCAAAGGCTCCCCTCGTGCTGCAGTGTTGGTGTTCGCATACTGATTACTCAGTGTAGAGTTTCGCTCGGAATCATTCCGCTGCTCTCCCCTGAGATTTTGAGTTGGTCACGTGATCCGAATTCCCATCTACCATTTGCACCACCCCAAGTAGCCGAAAAGCCACCGACAGGCCAAGAGCTCCACGCCGTAGCGGCACACAAACTTTCCACGCCGCACTCGTACATGGACCCACCACCATGGCCACCCTTCCAATGCCCTGGATATGGAATCCGTTGACAGCGTCGCTCCGAGCCTCCCTCCGGTCCCTATCTCGTGACAGCTGAGGATCAGACAGGTATCAGTAGTGCCGCGCATGACAGCCATCAAAACTCGATCAGTAAAGCTGGCACATACACATGACACTGGCTGAGATGTTGTAGTGCGTCAGAAAGCTTTAGGCGGCCCCCGCAGAGGTCATTCTCGGAGTCTCGCCAGCGCTAGCGGTCGGATTTGCCTGTGTTGCACGGCAGGTAGTAAGAGCTAGTTGTGGGCTAGTTGTGTGACACCTGAGCAGCGCTACTGTTGTACTAGGTGGGACTCAGCTACGTGAGAGACGGTTCTATTGCGCCACAGCAAGGAAGCAAAACCGATCCTTAGTCTAAAGACTAGAGGCGCGGATCGTGGGTAGATATTGGTTTGAATCTTGTCAAAGGTCATAGGGGGTGATACATAGATTTTTCGGAGCTCTTTCCGCCAATGAAGAAAAAGTCAAACATCAGGGTCATTACTTCAAAACGCCACAGCACCAATTTTAGGAACAATACAGATCCCCCCAGAAATAGGGAACATCATCGACATATTTGCGCCCAGCTCCCAATTAAACCGGAGACCAACTGTATGAGAGCCATAGCCCGATTTGACAGCACATCGCAATGAAAACGAGTTGAAAGACACGCATCCCATGCACGATCTCCATCGGAAGTTGTTCCGTTTGACATATGCATTGCGGTTATGCGCTGCACGTATCCTTAGCCTGCTAACGATGGATCGCTACATCTGCTTCTCGATCGTTGTGGCACAGCTTATAGACGAGGTGTATGCGAGGTCCAGTATATCGGATCTTACGCCGGGCTTTTGAAAGGCGTAACGACCACCTGCGCAGTTGAGAGGAAAGCCGCCAGACGCATTTCGTATGCGCCTGCAGGGGTAGAGTTGGTCCGTCACTCACTTCAGGAGGGGCCAAGGTTGATGTGATTCGAAGTCGGCCGAGTCCAGAGCTGCAACGTTGACGGCCCCGATAACCGTTACGACTAGGTGTTGGGATTGCAGTCGTGACGTGGATGAGACTGATGGCGGCCCTTTCCATTCGTGCGAGGAGGAGCAGGCGTTGTGAGCATTTCTTCGTCTCCATCGCTGTACTCTCCCATAGAGTCAGGGTTCGAATACCCATCTCTGCAGGAAAGCCTCTCCCAGTCTTTTCTCCAAGCGGCGCCTGGGTTTTCGTTGGGAGACAGCGGCTGGAAAGACATATCCATTGGATCTACTCCTCTTAGGCGCTCATCGAAGGAAGGCAATATCAATGGGTCTGGAACGGTTGATTCGTCGTATTGCGGAGCACATAATGAGGAGGCGGCCGAGCTGGAATCCGTCCGCGTGGAAGTCTGGGGTTCCGCCGAGTCTTTCCGCAGGTCGACCAGATGACGTTCGGAAAGAAGTTTCTCCAAGTTGCTGACACGCTGCTCTAACATGTTGATCCGCCGTTGTTGTGCTTGGGCGACGCTCTCGGACCGTTGCTTGAAGTTCTCCACGTTGTTGGAGAATCTCTGAAGAGTGTCGTTGATCCGCTCTGTTATGTAGGTAAATGACATAGTTGCGGGCTCACGGGATTAAGGAAGTTCTGCGAAGAGGAGCAATATTGAAAGAACGAAGGATTGTGATATCGTAGATGGCCTCGAGCGAGAGAGCAGATGGAAATGGCAACAATGAAAGACGATGGGAAACAATCAAATGCGTGGGACGGGAGGATAGAGAGTGGGATGTAGGGCGTAGCGGGAGGCTCTATAAAGCGCTGGCAGCTTAGTGTTATTGCGACTGCGGGCCGGCAAGGGGCTCGAGGCCTTGGAGTTGGAAAACGGCCTGACTGGGGCCCGGGCAGACGCAGCCAACAGCAAGGCACGCGTTCTCGCGGTAAGCGCAGCAGCAGGCGGCAAAGCAGGGAGAACGGGCCTGGCCATCGGAAAGAGTGACGGCTGAGTGGTACAGGGGTGGCCTCATGGCTGCAGCGGCTGCGGGATTTGTGAGGGCCGCGGCGAGAAAGGCAAAGGGTGTTTCCAGCGAGGTGCATGCCCTGGGACTGCTGCGAAGCTCTGCGCGAGAGCCCAGCAGCGGCCCAGCAGCAGCCCAGCAGCAGCCCTGCTGCGTCTTTGTGAGAGGTCATCCAGGACGCGCCGCCACGGCGCAGGGTGACTGGCCGCGGGGCGGCCAGCGTCGCGCGATCGACACGGCTAACGCCATGCTGCGTCGAGGATGCAGAAGCGCATGGCGCGCATGGGGCCGGCGGTGATGGGCCCTTGGGCCTTTGGGCGAGGTACCAGCCGGCGTGAGGCATGTCGCGCCGGCGGAAGCACAGGCGACTGCAGGCGGACCCAGCGTGTGCGGCCGGCCTGCGACCTGCGCTTCCCCGGCCCGCCTGAGTGGCCCTCAGCGTGCGGCGGACGAGGTGTCAATAGCAAGGGCTCACGCACCAGGGTTGCTCGAGCCACGGAGACGCCCAGGGACGCGGGGGGACGACGCCACGGGATCTGGAGATCGGACGGTGCCAGAATCTGGACTGTGACTTGCGGGGACGAGTTGGGCAGATGTCTGAGGACGGAGGACGAGAGCCTTGCATCATGCTGGCCGCGCCCGAAGCAGCGACGACAGCGCGGGCTTCACCACGGGCTCCTGGCCGAGAGTGGAGTGGCTGTCCGGGAAGCAATCCCATTTGCAGAGACGGCGCAAACGCCTGTTCACTGCCCCCGTCTCTTGACGCCCACCGCCCTCAGACGCCCGTTGTCCGTCTCCCGAAGCGATCCTGGCCAGCTAGCACGGGCTGTGACGAACCCTGCAGCAGTCTCAGCAGTCTGCGTCCCGAAGGACCAAAATCTTTCCATCTCGATTCTCGACCTCACCACCTCTCCCGCCTAAACGGACATGCTTCCGACTTCCGCTGAGGCACCCGTGTTGTGCGTCACGGCCCCCGCTCGTATATGCGAGGCGATCCTTCAGCGCCAGCAGCCTCCAGCCTCCAGCATCTTCCTGATCCGACGGCTGCTATCTGCTCTGGTTTTGCTCGGGGCGCCTCAGACGGCTAGCTGTGTCATCGGGATGCTCCTGGCGCGCTCCACTGTCTTGTCGACCCTGATCCCTGGCCCAGCCCAGTGCCATCTCGACACGCTCCACGCTCCACGCACGATGAAGGGAGTACCCGCTCCCTGCTCAAGCAGTGACTCCCTAGCGATGTGCCAACCGCCAGTGATGTCGATGAAGCGAGCTATGCCGTTCAGGTTTCAGCGGTCGACATAGCGGTGTACTGCTGTACCGCATTCACTGCTCACGTGACCAAGGATTCTAGCTCTTGCTCGATGACTCTTGCTTGATGACCGCGTTTCAAATCGAAAATCGGGTCTACAATCTGTTTCCATCACTAACCAATAGCCTCATAATGGTCGGCAGAATACCACCTCCGGCATCGGAAGCGGTTTTGCGGGACCCAGCGAAGAGCCGCGCGCGTCTTGACTTCGTGCTATCATGCGCTGTCCAGCATTAGCTTAGTCCAGGAAGAGAAGATGTCACACCTTAGAAGGCTGTCCCCCACACAGCCGACGTTGACTCCGATCGTCACATCAACCAAGGCAGAGCCAGGTGCGCCATCGTGGGAAGCGAGTCGCGCTAATCGAGCGATTGGCCCATGATCCGTCAATACTCCAATGTGGCCTTCTCCATCTCGGTACCGTCGATGGTTATGCTCAAGCCTTCTCATCTTTGCGCTCATTTCCTCGGCGTTTTGCATGACCTACATCTCTGTGAGCCATGCTTCCAGTACATGCCCGCTTGGGCCACATGTGCCGTGGCTCCATTGTGATTCTCCTTGCAGGAAGCTCTTTGCCTGAAGCACACAATTACATGGTATCGAGATGCATACCAAGTCCTCGCCAACGTCCATCTCGGCTGCTTGCACCCTGTCTCCCGGATCGGTGAGGACATCAACTTACTGCAGCTGGATCTAGGCGCCAACAGAGCGCTCACAGAGCGTTCGTATCATCAGATGCAATGGTGCGATCCTTCACCGATCCGGATTTTGGGCGCGGTTCTTGCCATCACTATCGGCAAAGCTCTTCTATCTCGGCTATCGCTTCTGATTTGATAATGAGCACGGATGTTCAAAACCCTCATGGAGTTTTTTGTAAGCGAGACTCGTCGTGCTCGTCAGTGAGCTTCTACAACAGATCCTCCGGTCAGCATCGGTTCTTCTTCCGGTGTACTCAACGAGATGGTCGAAAATACTATCTGCTCCGTTAGGTTAGAACCATTACCTTCGATGTACCTGAGTTTCCTCTCGCACAACCTGACCAATCGAGTCGTCGGACAATGACTATCGATATATCGGTTTTATTTCCATCAGGTCAGATATTGCTCTAGGTCCCGAAGGCTTCTGCACACTTCCAGGCTCAGACAGTCAGATCTAGGATTTGCACAACCGACTCCTCCAGCCGTGCAAGCCATCCTGCCGCGATAAGCTCGTCGTCCAGCTTTGAAGTCGCAAGGAGAAACACTTTGTTCATGAATTATGGACGAGCGTGCCGAGCAATACGGCAACAAGAGAAACTGCTTCGCCTTTCACGGCTAACGGGTCGTGTTGACCAGTAGCTGCGCCAATACCTCCCGTAACTGCGAGCTGATCACCGAGCGTATGGAGGAGAAGGACCGGGCAATTTGTTATTAACCTGATTAGTACCTCGCTAGCTTCATTCTCGAGAGCTTCAACGGCCACAATTTAGACTCGAACCGCGATCATCACGACCACCGACACGACGAACAGCATCGAGACTCAAGTCAACGCCAGCGCCGTGGTGGCCGAGACCTCAGAAGTAGCAATAGTGAAGACGACGACAGCTCAGATCTCGAGGCCGAACGCTCTCACGCATGGCCTCAGTCCTCGACATAATGGATAGAACCTTCACCATAACCGCGATCGCAAAGGCCACAGGCACGGCGGATACTGAGGCAGTCGTGGTGGCCAAAGGAGGTCGCCAACTTGGCAAGGGCTAGGATCCAGCCTTGTTTACGTCTTCAGTCCCAACTAACGTCTACTAGACAGACTGGAACGAAGGATGGCGCAGCTTCAAGCAATTGCGTCAAGCGTCTTGCATCTCAGTAATGATGCGCACATTCGCAATCCGCGCCATCATGTTCGGAAAACTGGTGGCGTGTTGTCCACAGATAAACGACTCAGGCTGTGCGGTGCCGTCCAATCAGTCGACCATGGTATGCCGTGCTCATGAGATTGTCAGGCAGTCTTCACGCGTGACTTGCCCTAAACGGCCCGATTAGGCAAGGCGGCCCGCCGGATGCAGCAGCGCGCCGTGTCGTGATTCGCTGCTCCGCGTCTGGAAACTTTCCCTGGGGAAGTGGGGCTGGCGAAAAAGGCCGCTTCGTTGCCCAGATAAGACGGGGAAGCGTTCTGGTCTGGCACGCTGGGCGTGAAAAAAGTGGCACATGAGCAGTCGTACACCTGTTTGCCACTGCTTAGGGTGCTTCAATGCATTTTCAGGAATCTGAACGAGATAGGAGCCCTTCACCTTGGGCTATGTGGAAACTTGTTGAAGCACCCTAAGCAGTAGCAGACAGGTGTACTGTACACACGAAACGGCTTGTTCCAGAATTAGGGCGCCATCTTTTTCATGCCCTGCGTGGCTGGATCCTCGAAAAACGATGGATTGATAGCGGTCTCATCGGATCTGTGGCATGCGAGAGATAACAGCCGCGTACCACAACAACGAATGTCGCAGAGGCCATACATCGAATCTCTCAGGCGGTTGGGGAATGCGGCAGGCAGGGCCTACTTATGTCTTTCGTGATCGTTTGCGTCTAGCAGCGGACCAAAGTGCCCTGTCTGAGTCGAATCTTTCCCCCTTCAGCCCCAGAAGCGAAAACACGCGAGCCCAACCCGTTCCCGTCCCGCCTCGAAAATCCTCACCAATCTCTGCACGGTTCCTGATAAAGTTTGGAAACGCCCCATTGCTACTCGGCCCTATTACCCAGATTCCGGGACTGTAGAGGACCCTGACTCTTGGGCACCCGCATTATGTGCTCGACCATGGCGTACAAATACGCCTCGAGCCGTGTCGCTTCTAGAATGTAGACGAATTGGGACCACCATGGCGTAGAAGGACCGGGGAAGCAGGACCGTGGAAAGAGACCGAGCCATTTATACGTCGGATTGGTCGCTTTACGATTCATGCTTATCGTCTTAGTTGCCCAAATATGTTGGAATAAGCTTCAATGCCGCAACACTTGCGCTGCACAGAAGGCCCGAGGGAATATGGTAGGAAGCAGCTTGCTACGCCCCCATGGGGAAATGATCCACCCCTAAATCCAGGAGGTCGGGGGGATGTGGAGACCCTTGAGATACTTAAGTGTGGAGGTGGGTCCTCCGCCGTTGAGTAACAGCAAGATCGTCTAGGTCCTCCTCGGTTCCCTTTTCCCGGATTTTTTCTTCCATTCTTCTGGTTCCTGGGATTCTTGATCTTCGTTCATCTTCGGTTTCAAGAGTTGTTCATTTTGGCTTCGGCCTCGACTTGGCTGCGACTTTGACTTGCACTTCGACTTTGACTTGCACTTCGACTTTGACTTGCACTTCGACTCCGACTTGGCATCAACTTGACGTCGACTTCGCCCCCTCGCCCCTTATCCATAATCGTCTTGACATACTCCGTAACCGGAGTCCCACCACCATCATGTCTATCATCCGCAAGAACCCCTCATCAGTCATGAACCCCGTCCCACGCCGCACAAACGACTTCACATCGGAGGCTGTCCTCGTGATAACGTGTTCTGCACTCGCCCTATACAGCGCCATCGAACTCCTCCTCATGATATTCACCACCTTCAAACGCTGGAACGGGCTGTACTTCTGGAGTCTGCTAATCGCCACCATTGGGATCATCCCGTACAACATCGGTTATCTGATCGTCTACTTCGACCTGACCAAGAACTACGCCGGCTTCATCATCGATAGCATCGGGTGGGCGGCTATGATTACAGGCCAGTCCGTCGTGCTGTACTCGCGGCTGCACATCATCCTGCGGAACCAAAAGATCTTGCGAGGGGTGCTGTACATGATCATCTTCAATGTAAGTGTGCCCAACCGTACTTGCTCAAACGTGAGAGATTGTGCGGGTTGAGCTGGGGGGCTGATGAAATCTCCAGGGCGTCGTCTGGCACACTACCACAACCGTCGTCCTTTTCGGCGCCTATCTCTCTCCAGACGACAGCTTCATGCACGCCTACAACGTCATCGAGAAGCTCCAAATGACCATCTTCTGCCTCCAAGAATTCATCATCTCAGGTCTGTACGTCTGGAAAACGAGCGAGCTGCTCAAAAACGTCTATGTCGGTGGCGGGCGCCAGGCAAACCGAGGCACAATGTTCCAGCTCTTTTTCGTCAACGTTATCATCATCATCCTAGATATTGCCCTCCTCTCCCTCGAATATAAGAATCTGCTAGTCTTGGAGCAAGGCTTCAAGAGCGTCATCTACGCTGCCAAGCTCAAGCTCGAGTTTGCGATCCTCGGAAAGCTGGTCAGCGTTGTGCAGAATAACGACCGGACTCAGTCGGGCAGCAATAGCAGACCTAAGCCAGGCGAGATACGCCGAACGACGACGACCACTGTTGTTGCTAGTACGACACAGTCGGCGGCTGGAAGGAAAGAGCGTGGGTCCAAGTGGTATCGGTTAGGAGAGCAACCTGAGGGTATCCATATGGATCACATAACCATCGACGAGCATCCGCCTAGTCCAAGGACGGTAACCTTTGACTCGAAGGATGACAATGACCGGATTGAAGCGGTTGAGATACGGGAGCGCGAGAGTAGTGAGTTTGAGCGACAGAGCAAGGCGAGCAAAAATTCGGACGTGACCTTGTTCAGGAACATATCCAAGCAAGGCGAATAGCTAATGGACGCAATCTTGGAGTGGTTTTGGATATCTAATGATGCAAGGTTGGTTTCTCCGCTCGAAATGGTTGGATGTGAGTAAAGCTTCGGCGTTAGGTGGTAATTTCTGATTTTATGTTGCTCGTACCCAACTGCGGACAAGGAAAGTCGAGCCAGTCGGGAAACTAAAAGCAAGACATTGTACAGCAATCAAAGATATAATTTCGTCAAAAGTGTCCGAACTACAAAGTAAAGTAGAATCAAGAGGAAAGAAGAAGGCCCATTGATATTTGGCGCTCGGAAGAAGAGCATTTCAGAGAAGAAAGAAAGCGAGGCTCCCGAAAGAGCGCGTGGGGTTCGTTCAAAATGTGCCCTTACCTATGATTGACAGACTTCCATCAGTCGTCTTCGCAACCGGGGCAATCGTTCTTGTATAACGGATTGACATCGACCTCTCTGCACCACAAGGCCCATGGTCTAGAGACAGTCTCTTTCATACTGCCCCATGCCTCCGCTGCTTCCTTATCGCTCAGATACTTCAGTTCACCCTCCATCTTCAGCTTTCCGGACTTGATCTTCCCACCACCCTCTACATCAACTTTGCCTTCCACTGAAATTCCGAAGTACGCGTTACGTAGCGTTAATGCTGTGGTCTGCGTCTTTGCCGCCTCTTTAGTATAAATAGCCTGACACACGGCCTCTTCAATTGAGTGCGCAACGGTCGTGAAACCGTGTCCTTGCATCAGAACGACATAATGGTCGGGCTCGTGGTCAGGCTCTGCTGCAGCCCCCGGAAGTGCGGACCTCATTTTGGAGTAGATGAAGCCAGCAGACGTCGCAGGTTTGAACGTTGCTGAGAGGGAGGCACCGACAGAGGTGTCGCGGACGAGCAAGTCATGCTTTGAGCCGCTCGAGTAGTGGGACGATATGTCCCATACAGGGACGTTGGAACCTAGAACTCAACCCCATCAGTCATGCTTCGCCGAGATAGGGTAACGAGCTGGTAAAACGGTGGATGCACACCAAGGAAGCCAGCCATATGCACAGTGGCCCGTAATGGCACGCCGCTTACACCGTACGGTAGCACGTCACTGCAATGGCTATGCACGACGCTGTTCACTGTCGGGAAGCGCTTGTAAATTTCGCTATGGATGAAGCGTTCGAGATAGCCTTGTGGTACGTTCTTCTCGACAGGACTTGCATCCTCGACGTTGTATTCTATGATTTCGTCGGGAGAGCTTACAAGTGCCGGGGAGATGTTGCACGGTATATAGAAAGATGCTGGATTGTCAGGACTCCGAACAGATATGTGCCCGTAAGCGTCGAGGACGCCATTGTTGTGGAGGATGTGTGATGCCGTGACCAGGCCTTTGAAGAGGTCCTCCAGGCCGATCTTCTCGCGCTTTGGGAAGTATCCTGTAGACATTTCAAATCGCAGTTTGATGATGTATGATGGCTATCATGGTGATATTCGAGCTTGGTGTTTGGCACTCTGCCTGATGACGTGCAACAAGAACAACTTCCAAGGTTGTTGGAATTCCGGGGTCCACGCTAGCCGAACCCGACTGGCGTGAACGTCCAACTTCAGACTCCTTCTAACAACTTTGTGCGTGTATTATCGACCAATTTATCTCCTTCCATTTCCCTGTTAAGTTGGCGTGGTATTCTCTGTTTGTAAGCCAAAATAACGTCTGGCTCAACTTCGACTCAATCTCTGCTCAGGTTGCACTGCTAGAACACAGCTTCGGATGCTCAGCTTCAACTCCTTTTTCTGTCCAAACTCGGTTAATAACGCCTAATTATAGTCTATCTGGGTTATCCTTGCTAGAGTTTGTGGGTAACTGTCCGTTCGTCAATCGATATTTCAGTCCACTGAGGCACGAGCCCGAAATTGGAAGACGCTCCCATTCGATGTGCAGCAGCATGAACTTAAAAACCTAGGTTGAACAACCAAGTCGACTGGAGATTTCTTGCCATGGCAATGCCGGTGAAAACTCGGACCATCGCCACCAGATACCAATGCTACACTGGTGCCTGCAAAGCTGTTCCTAGGCCTCAAGAAGACAGGCTTCAGGATGGCCTAGAGTCCTAGACCAGGACAACCCACACATACGGGCTTCTAGTCTCCGATTTGAAGGAACCGGCCCATACGCTGAGATTGACGAGCATGTTGCAATACCAAGAACCCAGCCTTCGACGAAGAAAATAAAAAGAAAGTCTAAACTGCCTAGGAGCACTCTTTTAAACGCCACTCTGCCAGCGCCAAGTCGAGGCTCTCGAAATGCCGAAGACGCGAGTCGGCATAGGTTAGTACGTATTCCCAGCCTCTAGACGGCATAATCGAGGTGTCAGATGGGACAGGTGAATTTGGGAACGCGGCCGCGATGCGGGATAGAGTCATAGAGTAGGGAGAAACTCTTTTTTGATGGGGTTCATTCCAAACATACATGTTGCACTTCCCCGATCTGTCCAGCGCGGTTCGTTCCACGGAGGCTTGCTGAAGTGGATTTCTAGTTCATGACGTCAACCCGGAAACCCCGTTCTGAGGACGCGTTCTAGGCCAGTCTTGTTCAAGGCGGTAAATGAGCTATTGTTGCCATGATGCAACTACTACTAAAATATGGTTTGCTTAAAGGAATGACAGCTTCTGACTGCCTGGTCAAAGAAGTAGTGTGTGGGTTAACTTTGTTGCGACCCAGGACTAAGGTCTATCACATATCAACCGGGAAAGCGGACGAAACCAAATCGGGATTTGTGCTAAGTAAGTGCGTCTAGCACATGCGTTATAGGAATGCAGAGAAATATAACATCTGTACTTTCTACAGTCATCCTTAATCTTCACTCATTCCTTGCGCCCGGTCGATTTTATGGCTTACCGATCTACACATTACTAGATTCATTTCTTCTCTATCTCTTCTTCTATATTTACTCGAACTTCATCCATACTCTATCCCGATATAAGTATGCCGGTCACACGCAACGCTAAAGGAACGAGAGTCCAATCTGCATATGGGCATTTCGTGAAGGACAACCTTAAGGAAGTCAAGCAAGAGAATCCGAACGCCACAAATGGTTTACATTGTCCTAGCTCCACACAATCTCGACTCACGTCTCTAACAGCGCACAGATGACATCGCCAGAGCATTAACAGCGAAGTGGAAATCTCTTTCTCGTGAGGAGAAAGAACCCTATGAGCGTTCGGCGCGAGTAGACAGACATAAGCATGAGTCGGAAAAGAACTATGGAGCTACGAAAGGAGAAGAAGAGGACGAGGAGGATTGAGACGGAGAGGTCCGGTAATACCTTGTAGGACGGGGAGAGGACAATGAGCTGGAGTAGAGCGAGTGCCCTAATACATGATTCTGCTCCAGTTTGACTCAACTGTTCCCGCTTTGACTTGCGGCTTGTCTTCTTGAAGCTTACCGTGGGCTTAACATGATCAGCGATTCGACCAGCTTGCGTAGCACGGTGCATTCATGCAGTCACAGATCATAGTTCTGGACCTCGAGACCTTCTGCACCGACGCCGTGGTTCGATCGGCGGCAGGGCGTGAGTGACCCAAGCAACGCTTCCCAGAGTCGGCCTTTGCTCGTGTGTTTTAGGATGACTGCGCATCCAGCCCGAGCGAGTACCTGCCGGAGTTCCGCATCGCTTTCTGCGTCAAGTGCCGCACCGCTCTCGTGTGCTCTGGGGCCGTCGTGAACGAGTTTCGAGACTTGCCGATTGCGCGAACTGCGGCAGAGATTGGCGTTCTGCCGGGCGGCTCACCATCGATACCGTTCTTGAAACCTCCACTCCGGGATTCTTCTGTCCGCTCTGCCCGTCCTTTCGCACCGTCGCATGGAGCGTCTTGCAGTATCATCTGAGTCTTGCTCAGATACGTCCTCGCGGGACATCAACCGTGAAAGCGCTAACTGCTGTCTTCAGAAATGGACGGTCCGGAAAGGGGCCCTCTCCGGTCGATATTGGAAGGTGAACACACCGACCGAGCAGCGATACCACCGAATCTGGGGGCGCTGCCTCTGTTATGTCTTTCGCATGAGCCAGCTCGCCAAGACATTGAACGACTCGACAACGGAGCTCTCTAGCTTGGTCCCTACTGACGTGCAAATATCAGCCATGGATAGGATCTGGACGTTGCTCCTTCGTCTGTCGCCGACCCCGGAGTTGACCCTGGAACTGCTCATATTCTAGATTCGGGTCAGTCTTAGCATGCTCAGGGCTGCTCAGATTGCACAACTACAAGTTCGGGTTTGCTTAGTCATGACTCAGTTAAAAATCCTGTAAGCTCAAGTTCGAAAGCGGGAATGGACTTTGGGATACCCTTGTAAGTGTTGAGCTAAGACCCCGCATATATAAACACAACGATTCTGGTTCATTCTGAAACTCATGGCTGTAAGCATGACGGGCCCGAGAGGTACATGACCTCGAGGTGTAGAGATAGACGCCAAGCAGCGCCTCTTCTGGTAGGAAGCAATATCGCGTCGAGCGCTTACACTTTGACTCGACCAGATAGACAGTTCCGTTGAACCAGAAACCATGCGAGAGAGCAGGGCATACTAGTTCGGCTGGATATGCTGATAGGCTATGGAACAGGTGGTGGGTGTGATACGAGGGCTGAGTGCGGTCTGACTTGTGGCAAAAAATTCATATGCCCTGGTCCGTGGGATTGGATCGAGATGCGGGTTCCGGGTATGTGGGATACGGAGCGTGGCGATGAGGCAATGGGGATCCTTGGGGGTTGTTGAACTGGTCTGATAGGAACAGGAAGTGAGGGCACAAGACGCCCTGCCGTGAGATTTGGAAGAAGGAAGTTCAGGCGAGTAGTAAGTATGGTTGATAATGAAAAGACTCTTCTTAGATGCTTGTTCCCTGCGTAAAAGAAGGCCTCTCGAGGTGCAGACGCCAAGCTCTCGGGTTTGTAGCCTTCACGCTTCCGTTGCGGTTGAGATATCTCGGTAGTCGCGATTCATGTCACCAATCGGGGAGCTCAACTTCCATGTGAATACTGAGGGCATGTCTCCGTAGCCTTGTAAGTACTGATAGTGGTCCGAGAGGCTGTGGATCCCATGACTGCCTTTGAAGGGGAACGAGCCTTGGGGGACACTCCTTTCCCCAATTGGCCAATGCCCTTGTCTTGGCTGTCTTGGCTTGCATCTTGACAGGCAACGCTGATGCAACACGCTTTGAACAGCCTTGCACTGCCGACTCGGGAAAGGAGGCAATCATTCGAGGGCAGGGCTGTAAGGCTTTGGGCTTTGGCCGTGGCACCGCGTGGGGAGCCCCATGCGACTCGGATTTGCCCGCCCGCTAGCCGTCTCGACGCAAGCCACTTTGCTGCCCAGGCGCGGGACACTGACTGCTTTGACAGCTGGCGAGAGGCTGCAGGGGCCGAACTGGCGGCGCTGCTCTCGGAAGGGTGTGCTGCTGCTGCTCTTCGGGACGCAGAGTCGCTTCAGCGCCAGGCCAATTGGCTGTGTCAGGACTCCCCCGTCGCGCTGAAGGGAGTGCTTCACGTCTTGGGCAGCGCACGCCGTCCGGGCCTCCAGTTTGGGGCTTCACCTTCGGCGCTCAGACCGACGGCAGCTCGGCCAGCCCGCTCAAGCCCCTTTCTGGCCCGCCAGACGTGCGGGTCGTTGTCGTCGACCGCCCGCGGCGTGGCACGATGCATGACAGCGCGCAGGTGTTGGCGGAGGGCGGCCCTCCAGCTGCAATTGGCGCTGGGCAGGCGGCGGAGCGGCAAAGGAGATTGAAGCCGCCCGTCACCCATCGCGTCGGGCTGCGGCAACCATCATCGTGAGATGCAGCGCAGAAGGTGGACGCGGTTGGGTCCGTGTGAAGGCATTGCCGTGGCTCCCGTCCCTTCTGAACGCCCAAAGGCCTGAGCCCAGTCCCAGGGCCTTTTCATCGCGCGCCACGACACCTCCGACGTCCTCTCCTCCTGGCACCCATCATATACGCGCAATCGTGTCGCGTCCACGGCGCTCTTCCTCTGGCGACGCTCTCTCTAGCCTCGCAGTCCGCCGTTCTGTTGCGCCCGCACGCCCCGTCAGCTCCTCAGCCCTACCCCGCCAGGCGAAAACCCTCACCGGCATTCCAGTCTCGACCACCTGCGCACCCATCCCGCTATCCTTTTGCACAGCTCCCCCCCTTGAGCCACTATATACGCTCGACCCTCCATCCGTGTCGGATCTTCATCGCTCAGTTATCCACTTGCTCCCGGCGCTCGACTAGCTGCTGGCCTCGGATCTCGCCCTTCAAAGAAGAAACATGTCCTACGGATACCCAGGCGGAGGCGGGTACGGTGGCCAGCCTCACCAGGGCTACGGCCCTCCACCGCCGCAGAACTACGGATCACCGGGATATCCTCCGCAACAGTACCCGCCGTGAGTACCAGCCGTGATCGCGATCGCGATGCCAGTCTGACGTGTAGATCAGGCCCCAGCAGCAATATGGCGGATACCCGCCTCAACCATCTCACTCTCCACAGCCTCCTTACAACGGAGGCTACGGGCAGCCAACTCCTCCGCCGCAGCAATACGGCGGGTACCAGCAAGTGCGTCGTCTCCAAGTCATGCACTGATTTCTCCGCTTACGCGCTGCACAGACCCCTCCTCCTCAGCAGTATGGATATCCACCTCCTCAGCAGAACCCAATGCTTCCACCAGCCAACCAGGGCTATGCCGGCGGCCATGGCGCTCCCCCTCCACCTCCCACACAGGCCCAAGGTTTTGGCCCAGGCGCGCCGGCAGGCTACAGTTTCCAATACTCTGCGTGTAATGGACGGAGAAAGGCCCTACTCATCGGCATCAACTATTTCGGCCAGCGTGGCCAGCTTCGGGGTTGCATCAACGACGTGAAGAACATGTCCACGTATCTAAACGGCCACTTCGGGTACAAGCGCGAGGATATGGTCATCTTGACCGACGACCAGCAGAATCCCATGAGCCAGCCGACCAAGCAGAACATTCTCCGAGCCATGCACTGGCTTGTCAAGGACGCCCACCCAAACGACTCCTTGTTCTTCCATTACTCCGGTAAGCTTCTCGAAGGAGAAATGGAAGCTTTCGACTGACGTTCCTAGGTCATGGTGGTCAAACGCCAGATCTCGACGGCGACGAAGATGACGGCTACGATGAGGTTATTTACCCTGTTGACTTCAGGACAGCAGGCCACATTGTCGATGATGAGATGCACAGAATTATGTACGTGTAGCACGGTCATCTGCACCACGCAGCTTAATAACTCTTTCAGGGTCAATCCTCTCCTACCAGGTGTACGACTAACCGCTATCTTCGACTCCTGCCACTCTGGTTCTGCTCTGGATCTCCCATACCTCTACTCTACTCAAGGTGTCGTCAAGGAGCCCAATCTTGCCAAGGAAGCAGGTCAAGGTCTACTTGGCATTGTTTCGTCTTATGCTCGCAATGATATGGGTGGCGCTCTCAAAGGGGTATCTGGATTGTTCAAGAAGATCACAACTGGCGATGAAGTTTACCAGAAGAACCTCCGAACGAAGACTTCTCCGGCTGATGTTATTATGTGGTCTGGTAGCAAGGACTCACAGACCTCGTAAGTCGCTTCGTCTTTCATTACCTTACTTCTGGCCTTGGCTACGAAATTCGAAGAAAACTCACTAACGATTCACAGCGCTGACGCGTCAATTGGTGGCGAGGCTACTGGGGCTATGTCTTGGGCATTCATCAATGCGCTCAAGAAGAACCCCAACCAGAGCTACGTGCAGTTGCTGAATAGCATCCGTGATGAGCTGCAAGGAAAATACGACCAGAAGCCGCAGCTCAGTTGCAGTCATCCATTGAGTGAGCAATCCCCCAATCCGTTTAAGCCTAACTCTTTCGGGTCAGAATTTTGAACAGCGACTAATACCAATACTCTCCAGACACCGACCTGCTCTATGTGATGTAGACGTGCTTCATGCAAAATCACGAACCTCGGCTCGCGAGTACGGCTGAATTACCAAAAATGATATGACGATTCGTGGAAAAGTCGACCTGTATATAGCATAATTGTGGACTTGGAGGAAATCCTTTCGACTACCCTCGGGCTATTCTTCTCGGCAGGCGTTGGATTAATACTGGGCGGAGCATTGATATACCATGTAAATGAAATGAGACAATCCTATTCTCTTAGGCCTGGTGAGATGGTGGTGCTAATAGTGTAGACTTTCGACCGGCTGCAGTGAATGGCCTTTTGATATCCTGAGTCAACTCGGTCGTTCATCTCGAGGCACCGAGGCCAATATCGAGGTCCGCTAAGCGATGCACGATCTGGCCGAGCCTTGGCTAATTGGACTTCGTATACGAGCAGACCGAGGCAGTTGGTCAGCTCGAGCCGCTCGCAACGCCTTCACTACATCACCACCTGTGGGAGAAACCCAGTCGAGGTGTTTATCATTGGGTCGCGAGCTGGATAAAGTTGACCGAACCGAAGCCCCATACTCGATGCGGAAAGCTGACGATGCGGATCCACCTATAAGCTGCGGGAACGAGTCTTTACGTAGGAACACTTGGTTCCACGGCTCTGTGACCACGTTCAGCTACCTCCGCCATTGCTATTCGTCATGGCTACTCGATATTGGCAGGTCCTTAAAAGCTCTTTATTCGAACAAGAGCGGAGGCAGCGGGCCACGTATAACTTGAAGTCTTCCTTCGCTTTGCTTCCCCTTGTGTCCTTGTGTGTTTCATTCCTGTTGGTCCTCAGTTTTCGTCTAAAAACAAATTAAGCCGTCTTTCCTAGTACGAGGGAGTGCTTGATTACCTATCACCAACACTGCCGTGCGTTGTGGATTTGCAATACACGAGCTACGCGGGAATCCTTCATTTCTAACTTGGTGAGCATTCTCAGGGCTGCGCGAGGTACTCCGAAAAGAATGCTTATTTCAATTCATGTTCTTCGTATATAGACTGGCTCAAAAACTCGTGATTATCATACCGCACACGCTACAAACACCCACGACACTCATTACCCTACCGGAGCTTTACATATGAAGCAACAGAAGCAATAGCATCAGCAATAGCAAGAGCTGGAACAGTGTTTTCTTATCACGCTATACGCCACTCTTCATTATGTCCACTGCTGTATCTTCAATACGCACTTTTTCGATCCTGGCTGTTGCGGTCTCACTCGCCGGCCTTGGTGGAGCCCACCCATCTAAAGCTGCAAGAGACGCTCTGCCAATTGTTGATTTGGGGTATGAGTTGCATCAAGCGGCGTCTTTCAATGTAAGAAATACAACTTCTCTTGTTCTCATTTCATTTCTACAACTCGACGTTGACGTCTCCAACATCCCAATCCTTATGACTTGTGGCGTAAAAAACACTCAATACTCACACAACATAGGCAACAGGGGGCTTCTACAACTTCTCAAACATCCGCTACGCAGCACCACCCCTCGGCAACCTCCGCTTCACGGTCCCAAAACCCCCTGCCGTAGACCGTTCGAAGGTGCAAACAGGCAGCGTCGGCCGCGTCTGCCCTCAAGCAAGCCCCGCCTGGGAAGTCGTCGCCGCTGTAGCCGTCCCGGAGTACCTCGAAGGAATTCCTTTCAATACATCTCAGACATTCAACACGTCGGGTAGTGCCCCAACTATCGACCCCCGTACTACCGAGGACTGCCTCTTTCTAGACGTCGTAGCTCCAAAGCACGTGTTTGAAGGCGCTGGCAAACGTGCTCATGCTGCGGTGCTCGTTTGGATCTTCGGGGGCGGGTACACGGCAGGGGAGAAGAGTGATGCGCAATACAACCCGTCTGGGCTCTTCAAGGCGAGCGATGGTATCGGTGATGTAGTCTTTGTGTCTCTGAACTATCGCCTCGGGGCTTTTGGATGGTTGTCTGGGCCGAAGTTCCAGTCAGAAGGCGGCGTGACGAATGCAGGCCTCTATGATCAGAGATTGGCCCTGGAGTGGGTGCAAAAGAACATCCACCTCTTTGGCGGCGATAAGAACCGCGTGACGGTCATGGGGGAGTCAGCGGGCGGGGGAAGCATAATGCACCAGATTACCGTAAGACACACTTTCCTCGAACATATAACACGATCCCATACTCACACACCCCCAGGCTTTCGGCGGCCAACGCGGCCCCGTCCCATTCCAACAAGCGATCCCCCAATCCCCCGGCTTCTTCCCCACAACCTCCCTCTCCTTCCAAGACGCCACCTACGCCGCACTCCTCAACCTAACCAACACAACCTGCCTCGCCGAGCTGCGCGCCCTCCCCTCCGCGACCCTAATCCGCGCCAACATCCTCACCGTCGGCGCCGCCCCCTACGGCCTCTTCACCTACGGCCCCGCGGCCTCGGGCGCCTTCACGCCCGCCCTGCCCGGCGTCCTCCTCGCCTCGGGCCGCTTCCACCGCGCCGTGCGCCTCCTGACCGGCCACAACGCCGACGAGGGCCTGCTCTTCGCCTCGCCCTACGTCACCACGCAGGCCGCCTACGAGGCCCTGCTGCGCAGCCACTTCGCCGACATCACGCCCGCCGCCGTCGCGTACGTCGCGGACGTGCTCTACCCGCCCGTCTTCGACGGCAGCCACGGGTACAGAGACGAGACGGCCCGCGTGGCGCTCGCCGAGGCGGAGAGCTCGTTCACGTGCAATAACGTGTATCTGGCGCATGCGTTTGGGAATCGCAGCTATGCGTATGAGTTCACGACGCCGCCGAGCATCCATGGGCAGGATGTGCCGTATACGTTCTGGAACGGGGGGGTGGCGGAGGGGGTGGTGAATGGGACGGTGGCGCGGGCGTTGCAGGAGACGGTGGTGAGTTTTGTGGTGGAGGGGCGGCCGAGGGGGGTGGGGGTGTATGGGGCTGAGAGTGAGGTGTTGAGGATAGGGAGTGCGAGGGTTGGGGTGGGGAGGGATGATGTGGATGCGGCGAGGTGTGGGTGGTGGCAGAGGGGGGCGTGGAGAGATGGGTGAGAAGGAGGTGGGTCGTGGAGTTTTGATGTGATGTAGATGTGTTCAGGGATGTAGATGGCGTAATTGGACTGAGAAATCATGAATCAGTATCAGCAAA
The DNA here is from genome assembly GCF_010093595.1 of Mytilinidion resinicola. NCBI lineage: Eukaryota > Fungi > Ascomycota > Dothideomycetes > Mytilinidiales > Mytilinidiaceae > Mytilinidion > Mytilinidion resinicola. Next base: position 1,642,022 of record NW_022985439.1, read on the forward strand.
AGGTCAACCCGAGTCGAACTCCATTTGAATGCTATGATACACAATTATCATTTCACGCTCTGCTATTGACATTCAGAAACCCCGTGATGATCCATGTCGTTCGAGCTGTTCAAATCTTTCCCTTGATCTCCTCCTTCGCGCCCTTAGCCTTGCCGGCTAGCTCGGAGGCCTTGCCCTTCGCCTCGCCAGTGAGCTCGGAAGACTTGCCGCTGGCTTCGCTGCCGAGTTTGGAGGCTTCTCCTGAGGCTTCGCTGCTCTTGGAGCCGATGGTAGACTTGGCGGCTTCTGTGACTTTCTCTGGGGGGGTTGTTAGCTACAATATTGGCATTGGCTAAAGCTAAGTGTGATAAGAGAAATAGATGCATATGCAGAGCAGGATGAATAGCGTAGTTCGCCAAAGTGGGTGCGGTTTACGTATTGAAGAGATAGCTTCACATACCTCCGGTCTCAATGCCCTTGACAGCGGCATCCGAGACAATCCTGTCAACCTTCTTGAGCGGCTCCTTGAGGGTTTCGGTGACCGACTTGCGGGCAGCGGGCGAAGTGGAGAAAAGCCGGGCCTGGCGGGCAATCGAGGTGCGGATGATGGACGACATGTTGAGTAGAGTGAAGTGCTGTGGTGGTGGCAATTGAGGTTCTTGTGTAGTTCAGGTTGGTTTGAGGATGGGTTGAAGGAGCAGCAGAATCTTTGTCGGAGGTATGAAGAAGCTTGGAGGTGAAAAAAAGCTCAGAAGGCTTGAGGATAGGTGAAGCGAATGACGTCGCGATGTTGTCACTGCAAGTCGAACAAAAAGGCCCGAGCTGTCACTTTCCCCAGATCTTCGCTTAGATTATCACAACCGGAATGTAGCTTTCCCATCACGATTACCATCAGCTGAGCACTTTTGTTTTCATTTGTTGTTCTATCACCACTGCATCAGTCGTGAATCGGCGTGGCTTTGGCACCGATGCTTCTTCGGGAGTGCACTATCAAACACTGCACGGAAACCGTAACAGTAGGTTGAGAATCGCATATCGTTCGCAGTAACGTCACAATTCAGATTAAAATTTCGTTTGAGTCACAATTCAATTGTGTGTTACGCTATACATCATGAGGCCTTCCAAAGTTCCGATACCAGTGCCACCGGCCATAATCCAGGGCTCTGATTCCAAGCCGCCGGCACCAAGCCTCCGGCACCAAGCCTCCAACACCATGCTCGATCATGCCGCCGTTGGAGAGAGAAGAGAAAGGACGAGCTAGATCAGATCAGTACTTACTCATTCATTGAAGTCCGTTGAGACCCCTCGTAGTCCCATAAAGCCATAAGAACAGTGCCACGGGCAATTCCGTAGCCATGATTTCCTGCCTGCAACACCTAGCCAAAGCCAAAGCCACCTATCCGGCAAAAGATCACAATATGACACGCTAAATCAGAAGAAAAAGGAAAGTCACATACTTCACCTCGCTATCCATACCCCGTCCATCGCCACTTCAAAAGGGCTCGCCGTCACCCATTCCAGCCCCAGGTCCGCTGAACAGGGCGGGATTATGCGGGCTTCCCATCCCGATAACGAAGGGAATGCTGCTCCCCTCGTTCGTGCCCACAGATCCAGATCCACTTCCGCTACGCTTGCGCTGCTGAGGTGCCAGCGGAGCCGTGTTGTAAGACATGCTACGCCCATGACCGCGCATTGGGGCTTTCCCGGCAGCGGTATCCACCTCCTTCTGCTTCTCTGCTTCGGCCGCGGCTAAGACGTCAGTCTTCGGTACGAAGTCTAGGAGCCCATGGCGTGGGCGCACAGGGCGTTCGGGCGTGGTCCGCGGTGGAGACCAGTCCGGGGTGCGTGCGGTTGCGTACATAGTGATGATGCTGTCGGAGGCACTCCGCTGTGTGTCCTCGCGCTGCAGGGCGATTGGGTTTGGGAGTGTGTTCTGCACGCCCGTGCCTGCAGTGGTGTCTTGAGAGTGTGAGCGGCGCGGAGCGGAATAAGGAGATGGGCCAGGACTGGTCTGAGATGGACGGCGCGAGCTGCGTTCTGGCGTCTGGGGCGGCTTTATATCGCTTGGCGACGGTGGGAGCTTCTTGTTTAGGCTTGATGGGACGTTTTTGCCAGCGGGAGAAGCTTGCGGGCTAGAGAGTGCGGCGGATGTTGCAGGGGTAGCAGGCTGAAGAGAGCTACTAGCTGACATTGGGATCGAAGTTGGAGACGGCGTGGCCGATATTCCGAGGCCTGGGGAGGTGATGGTGAATTTGGCTCGAACTGGTATTTCGCGGTGTCCTGTGCCAATGGGCGAACTCGCCTCGCTGGGGAGGTTCAGAGCACTAGACAGGCTCTTGATGTCCTTCTTGTACCCTTTGATGTCAAGCTTGTAGTAGATGATCTCTCGCACGTAGAATTCCACCTCTTTACTCAATTGATCGATGCGGAACTCATGTTCCGCTAGCTGCTTGTCGACCTTGCCAGAAGTATTCGCCAGGTGGGCCTTCAGACGCTTTTGAAGGAGCGCAATCATCCGATCAACATCTTCCCGTGTCGCATTCGGTGGAAGCGATTTGTTATCATCCACCTCCGACCAGATCTTGAAGGACGCGTGTTTTCGAACCTCGCTTTCAAGTACCTTTTTGAAGTATTCCATCTCTCTACGCAATCTGAGCACATGGATTTCGGCATCGTCAAGCTTTGATTTGAGCTCCTTCAGTTCGGCCGTAGATCGATTGAATCTCCGTTCCCAGTGGTTGCTTTCCCCTTCCCACGAATCGCACCGCTTTTCCAAGGCTTCGCTGTGCTTCTCCATCTCTTCAAGGCGCGCCTCTGCGACTGCGTAGCGCGCCGTCGCCGCTTCACTGACTCTCCGATATTCTCTTTGATGGTTATTGATAATGGCGTCCTTCTCTTTGATCTTGTCGTTCAGTCGCTCAATGTCGCAATTTTGGCGCTCGAGCCTATCGACAAAGGCTGCTATGACTTTGGCCTGACTTGGGTCTTCCTTGGCAGGTTCCCTAAGTAGAGCATTCTCGCTAGCCAGAACTGGGACGATAGTTGTTCCAAGGCTAGATTTCGAGGGAATCGGGACCTCGTTCTCGTAGTATCGTCCTGTCCGTTGGAGTTGGCTCTCCAAAACGTGGATCTTCAAGCAAGCCTCCTGAAGGTCGATAGTGAGCTGCTTCTCTGACGGCTGGGGTCTGTTAAACGGGTTGACGTCGTGCTTCAGGTTGTAAATCTGTTCAAGGGCATCGACCCTCGCAACGTTAGAGGCTTGAAGACGTGTCTCAAGGTAGTCTACAGAGTTGCGCAGCTTTTTGACGTCTTCGAGTGCCGGTTTGACGGTGGTGGACGCATCCTCAACTCTAGCACGCGCCTCTAATTCAAGGCTGTCGATACGTTCCTTCTGGGTGCCAACAGTCTTCTGCAGATCTCGTACATCACTGTTCGCAGCCTTGAGCTTGTCCATGAATCGATCGATTTGTCTACGGAGGGCGGATTCGTTGAGTTTGTACTGATGATTCTGTATGGTAAGCTCGGCGTTTTGTTTGAGGGTCTCATCGTGTTCAGACGTGTCAGCCTGTGGTTTCGGCCTCCTTGCGTTGCTGAGCGTCCTCGTGAGCTTCCTCATGTCTGCGGTCGGATCAGTTGCCCTCGGAGTCAATTGAGGCTGTTCTTCAATTGCTGTTTGGAAGGACCGAATGCTCGTAGCAGACGGCGCGGTTTGCGAGTTCGCCGGTCGCTCTGCGGTAGGTGTTTGAGGTTCGGCAGTGTCGAGGAGCATTAAAAGGTGGTTGCTGGACGCTAGCGCGCCAGGATTGGTTAGCTCGGCTCGGCTCTAGCGAGGTTTGCAATTCACCAGATGGAGGCAGGCGACGTAACTTACCATGGTGAAGTGACCGCTGCTGAGACTGCTCTTCTAGGACTCGAGCGTAGGTCTTCAAACTCGAGATCTCGCGTTCATGGGCTTCAGAAAGAGATGCGATATGAGCCTCGTGGGATGTTTGCAAGCTAGCGAATTGCGACGACAACGTCGAGATGGTTTGATCCTGTGCCGAGATAGTCGCCTTGAGTTCCTCAAGCTGGCTTGAACTTGACGACATCTATCAATGCTTAGCGCGATCTCAATTGGGCCCCACGCGGATACATGGCGTTCACTCTCGGGACAAAAGAACTTTAACGCGTCCGGACGCGCTCTGCACACGCTTCTAAGGACCACCTTGTTCACTTCCACAGCATATCTGATCACATCTTCCCACATTTACAATCGACCAAATCGCGGCTGCGGGTATCTGCTACATCAAGAAGAAAACACTGCACTAACCTCATCACGTCTGCTCGGACCTTGGTCGCTCATCTTCTGCTTCCCGTTCCTCTTCTCCAAAATCATGGGCGACGGCTGCAATGACCTGCTGCTATCCGAGCCCGCCCTAGCCCGGGCCGAGTCGTTACTGCTCGTTTGGCCGCCGTTTGTAGAGGCCGAACATGCCGTGAGCTTGCTGTCGGTCGTCGACGATGGGGAAAGGAGCAGGCTTGGTCGCGACTTTGATCGGCGCTGCACGCGAGCCTCGCTCAGGCTCTTTTTATGCTGCGGTATACCAGTACGAGACTCCCGGGGCACTGCAGGAGCGCGATGTTCGGCAAGAGTTGGGCTGAGCAGGTTCGCGCTGCGGACCGACCTCATGGTTTGGCTTGCTGCGGATGCCGCGACGGGTGAGGCGGGAGGGAAGCCCTGATTCACCAGCAGGAGGGAGCCGGCAAGCTCTGCGATATCTGGCGTCGGTGGCAGAGATATCGAACGTGGCCTACCGGGCAAGGGCTTATGTAGCGGAGATCTAGGACATGCACTGCCAGTCAAGGCTGGAGATCGGAGCATCTCATTGACCACGGCCAGCAGATTCGACGCAGAGCTGACGGAGCTCAGGGCGGCACTGTGGAGGGCAGAGGCGGGAGCCAGGCATTGTCCATGAGCGTCACAACTCGAGGGAGACGACAGGCCCTGCAGTTGAGGACGGGCGTGAGCATTCTGTACGGGTCAGCCAATGACCGGACAACACGCATAGGTCTGCCCGTTAACCTCAACGCTATATATGCACCACCACGTTGCGTCGCTGCAACCAATTGATGCATGGACAACGCAAGGCCAACGGCGAGGCAAAAAAGAGACTGCCACCATACCTGGCCGCTACTAGTCGCAAAGGACGAGTTGTTGCGTGCGTCCGAGAAGTCGGTCACGATCGGGAGCAGCCCGCCAGTTCGATGCGCCTCTGCGGCTGCTGCAGCACGACGGTCGCCCTTGGTCCAGGTGAAGAACTTCGACGCCATAGCCTCTCATGCCAGGCGCCTGGTCTCGGGGAGGGTCGCGGCGGGCATTGGCGGGGGGTAACGAGTGACTGAGGTTGAGACGTAAGTTGAAGAGAGCTCACAACTGTGAGACTGGCAGGCCATGGAGCGATATTAAGGCTCCAGGGCTAGAGGCCCATCTGGCCGTGCTATTGAGCGCCTGCTTTCCATGTGCATTAGAGCCGTATGTAATGCTCCAAGGCGGACTCGGGAGCCGCAAAGAGCAAATGGAAGTGTGCGCCACTTTGCGGCGCGGACGCCCCTCCCATGCTTTCGCCAGCTTGATTGGGTGAGAGCGACTGCTTGCAAGCATTGAAACCAAGGGACCGGACGCGTGAAACTGCTTGTTGGTGACCTTTCACGGGGAGAGCCATTGCTGAGGCTGCATAAGCGCTGGGTGGAGTCTCGCTTCTAACGTCCCCCGGCCCTTTCCAAAGACTTCGAGACCGAGCCTCTTTGCGACACTGCGTATCTGCCAGCGACCTGTCTACTTCTACTTCTTCCTGTGTACCTTGGAGCCTTCGCCCAGCTCTGGATCCACTCAGTACCTGGCTACAGGAGAGTTCGACCACGATCGTTGGCACAATCGCCCCGCTTCCTGCATCTCAGCCCAGCGCCTTGGATATGCCAACCCAGTCACCGCCCATCCAAAGCCGAAGTCAAGCATCCGTACCAAGAAGCGGTCGCGAGTCCGAGGCCTCCCGCCGCCCTAGACACAATGACCGCAGCTTGAGCAGGAGCCGCAGTCGGTCTGCTAGCTCAACAGACCGCAACAAGAGACGACGCCACGAGGATCAGAAGGGACCATCGCTAGGCCGAAAAGAAGGAGACCATAATGAGCGGAGACTTCCCCGGCGTTCTGTGAGCTCATCAGGGGACGAAGCAGCTAGACCGCGAACCGGGACGAGGAGAAGCAGAAGCCGTAGCAGGGACAGGCCGCGAGACCAACCCCGAGTCAAAGGGTCCGCGAAAGCAGCTTCACCAGCAAGATCAGGGTTGGGCGGCTCTAGGGACCGTCGGATAAGAGAATCATCACCGCCACGGAGACGTAGAGGTGCGTCGAGGGACAGATATACTAGTCAGAAGGAACGCAGGCCTAGGGACTCCTCAAGAGATCGAAAACCACGCAGCAGGTCAAGGGAGCGAAGGCCCAAGGACACAGCCACGGAGAAGGAGCTAAACCTAAGGGACGTCTCCAGGGATCATCGTCCAAGGCGTAGGTCCAGATCAAGAGAGCGATCCAGAGACCGTTCGCGTGACCGTCGGAAGCGTCGTCACTCTCGTTCACGAAGCCCCTACCGCGCGTCGAAGCGCCGTGACCGATCAGCCTCACCGCGTCGAAGGACTTCACGGTCTCCCTCCCACAAGGACAGGCGTGTCAAAGTGCGAAACCCCTCTCCCCCAACCCGCAGCCGCAAGCCGCTTCCATCTCAGGAGATTTCTTTCCGAGGCGGACCAGATTCTGGCGCATTATCAAAAGAAGAGGTGGTTGAGAAGCAGAAGCCCAATCTAGCCCCTAGTGGTCTACTCGCCCGTGAGGCTAACACAGTAGCTGGCACCAATATATCACTGAAATACCACGAGCCACCCGAGGCACGGAAACCTCTCTCATCAGCCCAATGGCGCATCTTCGTATTCAAGGGGGAAGACACATTGGATACAATAGAGCTATATACGCGTTCGGTCTGGCTGCTTGGTCGGGCGCCAGAGGTGGCTGACATTCTCCTAGCCCATCCTAGCTCTAGCCAGCAACACGCGGCAATTCAGTTCAGATACATCGTGAAGAAGACGGAGGACGAGTATGGCGTTACTCAGAAGAAGGGAAAGGTGAAGCCGTATATCATCGATCTGGAAAGTAGCAATGGAACCGTTCTCAACGGGGAGAAGTTGGATGCTGGGCGATATGTAGAACTCAGGGATGGCGACCTATTGAAGTTTGGAGGATCTGAGAGGGAGTATGTTATTATGCTCCCGCCTCCAGACAAGGGTTGAGCATTTGCTCGTACAATTGCAGCACCCCCTCCAGTTCAGACTTCGCGCGATATACTCACTAGTATACCGCTTTAGAGTAGCTCGATCACGGATTGGCTCGTGAAGATCGGCACAAGGTTTTCCAACGATGCTGGAGGGGATGATCGAACTAGGGATGATGCAGAGGTGGAAGGGAACCCTGGACAGAGTATATAAAATAAATTAAGCTGTAAAACACTGTTTCTGTACACAATTGAAGGCATTCAGACCCCAGTATCTACCTTCCGTTTCCATGTAGCTGTGACGACTGAATGCAGTAGCCGCTTCGATGACGTGGGGCAGCTGAAGCTTGGCCAGGCTTTCTCCAGGTTCAACTTGTGAACGCGCCTCGAAACCCCTCCATGCCCACAGAGCCTTCCTGTGGCCGATATTCTACAATCCTAATTCCCCTACACGCTTTTTCCTCAGGCCAATCGTCACCATGGCCAAAAGCCAGGCGTTGCAGACGAACATGGACGTCGAGTACGTCCTGATATACCGCTTCGCGAAGACAGACAAGGCGACTGCCATTGCGAAATTTGAGCAGCTTGTGCAGGCTCTTGCGTCCGTTGGACTGGCCACTGAGGTCAGAAACGGAGAAAAGCACTCACTCTTGCTCTTCGTCCGGGTTGCTTCCGAGGAGCACTTGTTTGGAGAGGTTTACAGATCAAGGTTCGGTTGTTCATACAAACTCCTCTACAAACGCACAGCCTAAGCTCTGTTTAGAGTCCGAGACTGGGTACATGGCGTACGAGCTGCTGCGCCTCCCAAGGAAACCCGCGAAGCTCTCGAGAACGAACCCCTATACGAAGCTGAACGTCTTCGAATCATTTACCAACTCATCACAAACCCTGTCTCGGAAGGAGGCGCAGGCATCACGCCAAAGGAGGACGGCTGGAAGGAAGTAGAGTCCATATTCGCTCTTCATGACCATGAGTACAATAAGGACTGGATCAAGAAGTGGAGCACCTCGTACTTCCTGACGACGGAAGACTTGGACGACATTAGAAACCGTCTTGGAGAGAAGGTAAGGTTCATTGCCGGAATACGCTGCCTGGCAAGTTTACTGACTGCAGATAGATTGCTTTCTACTTCGCGTTCACTCAGTCCTACTTTACCTTCCTCGTCTTTCCAGCTGTCTTTGGATTCTCGGCTTGGCTGCTACTCGGTCACTTTTCCGCCTTCTATGCCATTGTCAACGCCGTATGGTGCTGCGTCTTCACTGAATACTGGAAACATCAGGAAGTTGATCTAAGTGTGCGATGGGGTGTTCGGGGCGTCTCTCGCATTGAGGTTAAGAGACAAGAATTCGCGCACGAGAAGGAGATCACCGATCCAGTCACTGGCGAAACCGTGCAGATGTTTCCAGCTACGAAGAGACTGCAGCGGCAGCTTCTGCAACTGCCTTTTGCGTTGGCAGCTGCAGCAATTCTCGGGAGTCTTATCGCCACTTGCTTCGGAATTGAGGTCTTCATTTCAGAAGTCTACGATGGACCTCTCAAAAGCCTCTTGGTAAGTACTTCGACAGTGTAGATATGAGTGTCTTTTGACGTAGTTTTAGGTATTCCTACCGACGGGGATCTTGACCATTTTTATGCCAATCCTCCAAGGCATCCTTACCACATTCGCTACCCGCCTGACGGAGTTCGAGAATTACGAAACCCATGCTGCGTACGAGGTAGCGCTGACGCAGAAGATCTTTGTGTTGAACTTCATCACCTCTTATCTCCCTATCCTTCTGACAGCGTTTGTTTACGTTCCGTTCGGCACAATCATTGTGCCATACCTGGATGTCTTCAGCCTGGCAGTGAAACCGTTTGCCGAGAACGAAAAGCAACTCGAGACGCCTGCTGCATTTGCCATCAACCCCTCAAGACTTCGAAAGCAGGTCATCTACTTCACAGTGACTGCCCAGATCGTCAATCTAGGTATGGAGGTCATCGTACCATATCTCAAGCGCCAGGGTTTCTCCAAGTACAAGAAGATGCAAAGTGAGAGGGCTGCCAAGAACGGTGGGACTGCCCCTGATCCATCTCTGAATGACACGCCTGAGGAAGCTGCATTTTTGTCTCGTGTACGCAACGAAGCAGAGCTGGGCGTTTACGATGTCACAACAGACCTTAGAGAAATGGTTCTCCAAGTAAGTACCCCTCTTATATCGCCTGATATTGGGCTAATTGATGGTACAGTTTGGCTATCTATCCCTCTTCAGCGTTGTTTGGCCCTTGACCGCCGTCTCATTCATCATCAACGACTGGATGGAGCTCCGCGCAGACGCTATCAAAATTTGCATCGAAATGCAGCGCCCCATCCCCTTCCGCGCCGACACAATTGGTCCCTGGCTCGATAGCCTCAGCTTCCTGACCTGGTTCGGCAGCATCACGACCTCAGCCCTCGTCTATCTCTTCAGCAACGACGGTCTCGGCCCGGACGGCTCCCCGTCTTCCATCAAAGCCTGGGCCCTCCTCCTCTCCATATTCCTCTCTGAGCATGCGTTCCTCGTCCTCCGCTGGGGCGTGCGTGTCGCTATCTCCAAGCTCGACTCCCCGGGACGCCAGAAGGAACGCCGCGAGCGCTTCATGGTGCGCAAGCGCTACTTTGAGGAGAACCTGAGTGAGATGAGCAAGCTCCCCAAGATGGCGGAGGCGGGCGGTAACATCGATCGTGAGAGCTTGGAGGAGGATGCGAGGAGGTCTAGCTTGAAGACTGCCACGCCTGAAGATAGATTTTGGCTGAGGCAGCGAGGCTGGAAGGAGACGACGCAGGTCGGGAAGGGGTATATTGAGAAAGCAGTAGTAGATGATGCTGCTTCGGAGACGAAGAAGGAGTTATAAGGGGGCGGGTTGGATTGAGGGCGCAACTCGAACATGAGGGTATGAGGACATGAGTTACGAAGCGTCGGATAGGCTTGGGGTACGTCGAGGGCGTTCCTATTCCGTCGGTACTTTGGTAGTCCTAGTATGATTCTTAATTCTTGGTTAGCGAGAAATACTATTGTTCCTCTGATTTTGCTTGTCTCTCTCGTGAAGACCCGATTTTTGAAGCCGAGTACTTCACGTTCACCACTTCAAGTTTCGTCATTAATCTAGGGGTACCTCAAGAACCTACCTACCTGGTCACTCTTTTTGTTCTTCAACGCGAAGTCCAACAGACCGCGACCTGAATGATAACGTCGAGATCATCGCATTGCGATATCCGTCCTGGATAACTGTGGGGCGAGGGTCCTCCGTTAAATTGCACCTGGATGTGAGTCAGCTTATTAGTTACATAGGGCGTGAGAGTTTTGGAGTATATCATGCATTACCACCTCCACAGCCGCGAACTCTGACCCAGACTCTCTACACAGCAATCATGTCTACTACTAAGGAAGTCGTTCTCTCAGACAGCTCCCCAAAGCCTTTCCCAGTCATGCCTTTCAGCGCGGCTGTAAAGTGTAATGGGTTTGTCTTCTGCTCTGGGAATATTGGTATGAGCAACATACCCTGCATACGACCTGAAGCTAATAGCCTCAAGGTGTGGATCCAGTGAGCTTGAAGGTCATCGAGGGTCCCATCCAGGATCGGACTGTCAGTACCCTCTTCCGGTCTTCTATCAACTGCTCTTCCCAAAGTCCCTCCGCTGACCCCACTCCACGTACCAGCGACAAGCTTTGAAGAACATCACGGGCGTGCTCAAGGATGCTGGCAGCTCCATCGAGAATATTGTCAAGATTAACGTCTATCTCACGAGTATGACGAACTTTGGTGCGATGAATGAAGCATATCTGGAGTTCTTTCCCGGCGATTATCTACCGGTCAGTCTTTCTTACAGCTCTTGGTTCCATTAGCAACACAGCAAGCTCTCAACTAACTCTAATAGGCGAGGACGTGTGTTGCAGTCAAAGAACTTCCATTGGGCACAGATGTCGAGATCGAGTGCACTGCGCACCTATAGAAATCGAGCTTCTTGGAGCACATTTGAGCCTTGATCAGCCCTCAATGGCAGGACCTTGACGTCCCTAGATCTGACGATAAGCTTGATAGAGGGGTAAGATGGGGTCAAATGCAGAGCTCCATCTAGGCACAAGGCTGGCCGTGTTGGTAAAGGCACAAACCCTTTGGGTCCTATGTCTCGTATTTCCTTTCCCCACCGTCCTCTGTCGGCACTAGAATTGACAAATACAACTCTTGTACGCAATTAATAGGCCTGATGCAATGGTGACCCGTGCGTCCGTGCATACATGCTACTATTCCTGGAATCGAGCCATCCTCCAACACCCACATGGTACCTAGACCCCTCACACGCATCATGGCTTTCCGTAACAACGACAACCATTTCCCTCCCTTCTCCCAACCAGTCTCTGCGCGCTCGAATCTCCCAGATTGACAGCCACATTCCTCTGCCGTCCTCACCAACCCTAAACCCCACGATCAATACCCAACAACGTCCCAACTCACCATGTCCACCACCCCAACCCCAACCCCAGCCCCAATCATCACCCCCCAACGCATCACGGCCCACGCCCTCGTCGCCGCCTTCAACCGCATGGACAACGCCGCCATCATGGCCGTGCGCGCCCCGCACTGCCTGCGCACCTTCCACCCCAAATCGCTCAACCTGCCGCCGCAGGACAACGCCGCCTACAAGCGCAACCTCGACAGCATGGCCAGCGTCTTCGCCAACTTCTCGCTCACCGTCACCGACGTGGTTGAGGACGTGGTGGCGCGGAAGATCAGCATGTGGCTGGAGGCGCGGGGGGACACGGCGGCGGGCGAGTATGTGAATGAGTATGTGTGGAATATGGAGTTTGATGAGGCCGGGCAGCAGATTGTGGGGTGGAGGGAGTTTGTGGATGTGGGGATGGCGAGGGATTTTTTCCCGAAGTTGATGCTGGAGGTGAGGAGGCGGAGGGGGGAGGAGGCGAAGGCGGCGGCGGCGGCGGCTGGGGGGGTAGGGCAAGGGTGATTGAGGTCAAGTGGATCTTTGGGATATAGGGTTACATGGAGTATAGGAAAGAGGAGTGTTGAGACGATCATTGAAGCTCAATGGCTTCTTTGGTCAAGCTCGGCGACGCAGTGTAGTACGTATGTACGTGATTAGAGGTCAGTTTCGGGACCCTTGTGTGAAGAGTGACAGTATTGCAAGCAACTATCAAGGCAAGTCCCTAAGTGGCGTCTCCCGATTTGAACCCACATCTAGCGGAAGTACACTGTGGTGGTAGGCTTTGTGATCAGCCACGCCTCATCCAGAACCTTGACCACTTCCTCCGGCAATGGCCCCTTCTCCAGATCCGCCAGATTACTCTCCAGCTGCTTGAGGCTCGAGATACCAATGATGATTCCATCGTTTCCTCCCTTAACCCTCGTCTTCAGTCCCGAATGGTGGACACACCAGCGAAGCGCCGTTTCCAGTAGAGTCAAGTTGTGCTTCTGCACCACTGGCTCGATGAGACTAAGCGCCTCGAATGTCGCGTCCTTGAAGTAGCGTTCGCGGTACATCTTCCCCTGTCGAGCTGAAGTCTCTGAATACCGACCTTCCTTGGGCACATCTTTTGTCTTGTACTTTCCGGAAAAGATTCCGCCTGCGAGTGGGTTGTAAATCACGATGTCGATCTTGTACTTCCGGCAGCAGGGGATAAGCTCGGGCTCAATGGCGCGAGCTAGAAAGAGTGTGGTCAGCTTCAACTCATTGATTATGTTTCCAAATAGTACTCACTAATAGCATTATACATAGCTTGATACACCGTCGGCCTCACCCATCCCCTCTCATTGCAGATATTCCAGATCTCAGCGACTTCCCACGCCGCGTAGTTGCTCAGCCCAAACTGCACAAACTTTCCCTCCTTATGCAGCTTGTTGATCTCCCCCAGCGTCTCTTCATACGGCACAGAGTGGTCCGGCACGTGCAGGTAGTAGATATCGACGGTATCAGCACCGAGCTCCTTCAGCGAAGTTTCGCACTCCGATCGCAACTTCTCCGGTTTGTGGGTACCGGGTTCCTTGGGCGCGCATTTAGTGGCGAGTGTCAGGCCGCGAGATTGCCAGTTAGCGGAGCGCGTGAAGGCTTCTTGAAGGCCGTCGATGTAGACGCGCGCGGTGTCGACTTCGTTGTAGCCGCGGCCTTGGAAGTTGTCGAGGATCTTGTTGTATTCGTCGATTGAGGTGATCCTGGCGCCTTTGGATTCGTCAGGGCCTAGGGTTGTTGTTAGTTAGATGTTAATTGATTATACAGTATCAGGTCATAAGTCTGGGCACACGGATCTATCACTGCTTGGCTTCAATCTTGCTCACTCGACACCACTGTGAGGAGCAGCCCAGCTAGTAAGCGGCCAATTAGTCAAGAGGCAGTCTAATTTGCACTACTTAAAACTTGACGCCAGGCCTAAGTTTTTGAAATTCAATGGTGGTACCCTAAGCAGAGGTAAAACGCGTGTGTACAGACTTATGACCTGTCGATGTATACTCGAGGGGAGCTTTACCTAAGGTCATCAGTCCTAGGATGACCCTATCCGTTACGTTTTGTGCAATGAGAGGCATAATGACGGTAGCGGTGCTAGTGGATCTGTAAGGTGGAATGTGAAGACTGTATGTAGAAGTGTGGAGGAATTCAGTGACGTTGTTCGGAGTTCTTCGATAGTGGGGCCTGTGAATAACTAGACTTAGAGCAACAGCTTATAAAGGAAACCTGGTAGCAGTGTCTTTTGGATTCAATCACATCATCGTCACTAAGTGGGGTGAGAGGGGTTGATAATTATCGCCGCAAACTCCGTAATTCTATGAGATATCTTCGGCTTGAGGACGTACAAAGTCCGATCTTCCCATGTCTGTTCTTTCAGCTCGAAGAACTGAGAAGAAAAGCGAATAGAAAGCACGCTCAACTACAACGACCAATAGGAATAGAATAGAAGTGAAGTGAAGCAAGCACTACACCAGAGTATCATGTGCAATTTTCACCAGAAGAGAGCCTATACCAGATCCCGTATTCCAGCTCTTATGTGCTTCTGGAACATCCTCCAGCCCGTAAACCCTTTTAATGGGTACCTGGATCTTCCCTTGCTTCAACAATTCAAAGAGCGCAGTCAAGTCTGGAACGAATGTCTTGTCATCGCGCCCAATGTAGTAGAACGTCGTCCTTCGCTTGCAGATTTTCATATTTTGAGCGAGCAGTTTCGTTACGGGAACGGCCATAGACCTGGGAGGTTGTCCCGTCAACATCGGAAGGTTTCCTCCATAGCCGACAAGGATGCTTCGTTCTTTTTGGGTCAGGACCGAGTACGACTCATCCCAGCTTTCGAATCCAAGGGCGTCAAAGACGGCGTGGACACCACCGAGCTCGTTCATCGCAGAGATCCAGTCTTTGTTGGCGTAGGTAAATGGCGTGGCACCCAATTGCTTGATGGCGTCGTGATTCTTGGGCGAGGCAGTACCAAACACTTCGGCCCCTTGAAGCTGGGCTAGGATGGTGATGGCGTAACCGACAGCGCCGCTCATGCCATGGACAAAAACCCTTTGGCCTTTAGAGACGTTCGCGGAGTGCATGACCATTCCATATGCCGTGTTCCAATCAAGGATAAGTGCAGTGGCTTGTTGGAGGTCAAGACCTTCCGGGACTGGGATCAGGTATTTCTCTTGTAGGTTGGCGAGTTCGGCTTCGGCGTCGTAGACAGAGAGACATGCCACGAGATCTCCCTTCTTGAATTTGTTGCTGTCCTGGCCATTGACATTGACGCGTCCAATGAGGCAGTAGCCCGGCGTGAAGGGGGCCTTCTTCTGGAATGGGTAGATACCGAGGCGCATGTTGATGTCAGATCCTGAGAAGCCAGAGTAGAGGACGCGAACTTGGACATAGTGACGCTCCGGCGCTGAGATAGGGCCGTCAACGACAGAGACATTAGATACGTCGCCGGCACCAGTGATGACTGCTTTGCGGATGGTGGTAGACATGATGGGAGAGTTTGTTAAAAGGGATTACTGCTTGAAAGGGTATAACAAGTAGGGTTGTGATGAGGGAAGATGAGAGAAGATGATGATGTTGCTTGTTGGCTAATTGAAGGATTGAATACAACCTCACTTATATATAAACGCGTCTTACTGTCCTATGTGGAGGCTGTTAGTTTCAAGGGTGTAGTCCGCCCCCGACGGCTGCTTCAGTTCGCTGGTCTCGAAGACGGGTCCGATCAGCAATGAGGCTGTGTGGTGTTTTGCTCCGTGTTGCATGAGTAGCTTCCCGCTTGTCAAGGGGTTCGGGGCAATCAAAGCTCGAGGATTCGGCCTGAATTTCCCCGCACTGTCCAGCCTCATCTGCATCTCTCGGCCGTAACGCAGAAGGATTGATTTCGCGATTGCAAGAGACGGCCGAGTCGCAGCAACACGCTCCTTAGACTCATTGAGAGGCCTGCTTTTGTCCCATCGGCCGCGATTCCAACTCTCCGCTTCTCATGCATCTTTCACAGCGACAAACCCAACTGCCGTGCTCTCACAGGCGACCATCCCAGTGACTAACTTTGCCTTGGCCAGCGTCACGGCCTTCCACTTCCGAGAAGCTGCGCGCGGGGAAGAGGAGAACTTCTCTCACGATGAGTATGTACGTCATGGCCCCTCTATTGGGTCTTAAGAAGCATGATGGGTGGAATTGGGTCTTAAAGGCACATAATTGACTGGCATGGCGGCCATTCTTCTCACCTTTTGCCTTTTGGTAGGACTGTCACTCTCCTTGACTCACAACGCTACTGTCTACTCGTCAGATACTCTTCCCTTCGAAATTACAAAAGACACAGTCGAGGGCGACCCGGACTACGTTGCGCCAAGTTTTCCAATTCTGCCCTTCACGAAATATGCGAACAACCCAATACTTTCGCCAAATGCAGTCAATAACTGGGAAAGCGCGTTTCTGTACAATCCCACAGCCGTGGTATTGAATAAGACAGTATTTCTGCTATATCGAGCCCAGAATGCCTCGAAGACGTCAAGCATCGGTTTGGCGTGGTCAACGGATGGGTACAACTTCACGCGCCTGAACCAGCCGATCATCTACGCCACGGAAGAATACGAAACCATAGGTGGCACTGAAGATCCGCGCATCGTGAGAGTGAATGGGACCTTCATCGTCACTTACACGGCCTACAACAACGTGTCGGCTCAGCTGTGCATGGCGACTTCTACCAACCTGTTGAATTGGAACAAGATCCCGCCTTTGTTCCCTAGCTGGATAGATGTAGCATACTCCGACATCGACATTCCGATGCCGCGTGTCAACCATTCTAAGTCGGGAGCAATTGTGAAAGAGCCAACGCCTGACGGGTTATACCACATGTACTGGGGCGACTCTTTCTTCTACCATGCTACATCGTCAGACTTGCATAACTGGACCACTCTCCCCGCGGAAGAATACTTTGCGCGACCTGTTAATCCTTGGGAGAATCGCCTCATCGAACCTGGTCCTGCGCCTATTAAGACGAGAGATGGTCGCTGGTTGTTGGTGTACAATGGCATGACGACTGGTCGCGTTGGATTCCCAAAAGACCAGTACTCAGTAGGGCAAATGCTGATAGACCCGAGTGGAGGTTTCAGGCCGAATCTGAATACTAGCCAGGCAATCGGCTGCTCGGGGAGCACTTATCAGCCTGCGCTGAAAGATGGGCCAATTGCGCGAATCGAAGAGCCGCTCATGGTGCCTGAAGCAGTGGACGAGCAGCAAGGGCAGGTGAACCAAGTGGTCTTCGCAGAGGGACTGGTGCAGTTCAAGGGCAAGTGGTTTCTGTATTACGGGCAGGCCGACAGTCAACTGGGAGTAGCAACCGCTGAGGTTCAACCCTAGCACGCTCAGGTACCGCTGCGGGGGACGAAGGGTTCAGGCGTGCCATGGTAGGCTGAAGTCACTATTTCAGGAACTGTACCTACGTTCAACGAACGCCGCCTCACGTCAGTAGTGTTCGGAAATCTTCAAGCATCTTAGCCACTATACGGCTGCGCGGAGGAAACCAAGCCGTTTCCACGTTGCTTTTCCTCATGACACATCAGGTACTATTTGCAGCTCCCATGACCGCACAGCCAGTCGGCGCTGCCATACCGCCATGTACTACTCCGAAAGCGGACTCGAAGCCAAGAGAAAGCAAGCTCCATTGCAGTTAGACGGGAGATGTATCCAGCCAGTGACGTCGCTTTCAGATAAAAGGCCGATAAGGATCCTTGGTGGTGGAGTGCTTGCGAGCGTGATGAGGAGTGTGATGCCTGCCCAACTGCATATGCAGCTAGCCACGCAACGCACACTGAATACGAGGACGCTATGCCGCAGCCGTCGTAGCGCGAACTGTGCTAGGATCGTCCCGGACGGGCCGTCATTCAGAGCGGCCAGCGCACGAACACGTTGCATGCATGGCCGTCTGCCAGGTACGACACGTCAAAGGGCAGAAAGGGGCATAAACCTCCCTCAGAGCGCCCTTAAAGCCCGCTGGCGCCCGCACAAAGCATTCCGCACTCCTCACCACCATGCCCCGACGAGCTCGACGAGCAGAGGCGCGCCATGTGCACCCGTCGGGCCTCGATCAGCTGGAGCCAGACGGGTCACATGGCCGTGTAAGCCACCCTCTCCAGACTTACCAATCCAGGCCGTTCCCACCCTCCTCGTCGCAGCGCGCAGTCCCATTGGCGGGCACGGCCGGCGCACACAAGGTACAGAGGATGAGTCTTTTCTTGATCCGGCGGCGTCATGCATTTCTTCTTCGTTTCCTGCTGTCGGCCCAGTCGCCGCAGACCCGCTGCGTGCCCGGCTGCTGGCGATGAGATCACGCCGGGGCCCAGCGCGCGTCCCTCTCTAGCCCTACACCTTTCCTTATCTATCGATAAGTAGACAGATGCCCTGAAACCCGACTCATTCATCGCCCGCCGTCATTGGCTCCGCGTCCACGCCTATAAGAAGGGGCGCAGCTCTCTCCATTTGGGGCCCGATGATCGCGGCGTCCAATGTTGGCCGTCGTCGACTCACAAACCGGCCCCGTATCCCTTCATTTGCTTAAGAGCCAGATATCACCACCGGCCGGAGACCCCACCAGTTTGCGCGCCTCGCGATGTGCTGGTGTTGGCCGTTCTCCGGCAAACCCCCTCCACCGAAGAAGAAGAAGAGCAGGCCCAGGAGTAGCGAGTCGAGAAGCGAGAAGCATGCATACGACAGTCTCAACGCTGAGCCCGTCGTGGTCGCATACCCAGCGCAAGAACCACTCATACCGAAAGAACCACGGCGCTCGCGAGAAACTCGAACCCGCGAACCAAGAACCCCACAAGAGGCGAAACCTCCCCAAGAAATTCGGAGAGTGCGCGAACCTAAACCACCCCGTCAAGCGCCCAAGTCACCAGAGAAGCGGGCAGTTCGAGAGACTCCGCGGCCTCGTGATGCGCGCAGGCCCACAGTCCAACTCCAAGTCCCAGACCGATGGAGTCGACCCGTAGAACTAGTAGACAGCGCCAGCTCGTCCACGGAAATGCTCCTGAACCCGCGCCCAGATCGCTCGCGCCAGCACAGGCAGCGGCACAGTCGGTCGTCAACCAACACGCTCAGGGGACGAGGCGCAAAGCGCGATCCACCCAGCAGCTCGAAGTCCAAGAAGTCGGCGAAACCAGAGACCAAGAAATCGCAATGGACACGCATACCGTCGCCGCCCAAGTCGACGCCGAGACGCGATGCGCCGGCGCAGTCGCAACAGCGCTCGCCGCGCCAACACCACTCGTCCCGGTCGTCGCGCTCGAGGACGCCGAATACGACGGCTAGACGCGTGCCAGACCGACGTTTTGCGGTGCTTGCAGCGACGAACGAGGCGCTGGAGGATATCAGGCGCGAAGCGTTCACGTATCCGTCCCCGCCTCCACGCACGCACCGAGTCCAAAGATATCAAGGAGTGGCTATTGAGACGACTGCGATCCCGTTCCACTGGGACTGCATATCCAACTCGTACCAACCGACGGTTTCGGAAGCATCTCGGTCCACGGGGACTCGACATCGAAGGAGGCGTTGAGCAGGGTCACGTCACGTGTTGAGCACGTGATACCTCACATCCTCTACGACAGTCAGGGTGAGTGGATGATGCCTGGCGGCAGCTTCTTGGATCCAGGCCAGTACGACAGACTGCCTGCGTCAAGAGAAAGCTCAAAAAACACGTCCTCTTCGGCCGCCTTGATGGGACGTCTATACTACCCATCACGTCAACGCTTTTGGTAGAAGTGATGAACGCAGAGGGGAGACGCTGAGTGGTGGAAATGGTATCTTAATTGGCCAGGAGTAGTCCAGCATATACGCAAGACGTAGGGAGCATATTGGCAGCATATGGGGCGTTTTCGGCATTGTTTTTGACGGAAGGGTGGACCTGGCGTTCACATAATCTGTAATTCTTGCACCAAATACCCCACGTAGCATTGAATTTATATTTTGGAATCGTCACAGCGCTGATAAAAAGATGAAGACTGTAGTGACGAGCTGCTGAGTCCGTATTGTACGTACGCATCAACAATTTTGCCGATGTATTGGTCTTGAATGCAACCTAGGTTGCTCATATCCCCTGAACAGGCCTTGGTAAGTTAGCTTCCATATCCAAATCCGAAGGCCACAGAGAGCGGCACTCCAAGGAGAACTATTCCAGCATTCGTGCACTGTAATTGAGTGGAGAGTGTTCCATTGCTGCTACCTAACGACTAGGGCAATTGGGTATCAATAACGCCCGAAAATCCCATCCGCCCCACAAAACGCCCACGCTATGCAGAACAAAAAGGCCCTACATGACCGTCTTCATTCAATCTCTTCTCCGTTCAATTTGCGGCTAACATTCGCGGCTCTTATAGCAGCAACACATTGTACCCAGGGTGAAACGTCGCGCCCAATTTCTGAGCCCCCTACTGCTTGAGAACTGCTTCCTACAGATCTCCTCCCGGGAGACGACCACTCCCCTCCCAAACTCGACCTCGGCGAACCGAATCCCAACGAGCTCCTAGGTGAACCATGGCCCCTCGGTGAGCTCCACCCGGGCGACTCATCCCCCACACTGCTTCCCAAGCTACTCCTATGTCTTCGCATCTTCTCCGCCGGATCCGTCACCGCCGCCGTCAAAAACGGCCGCTCCCGCCTCTTCAAATCCCACCCGGATGTCGGGTCCGCCGCCAACGCCTCCTCCACCTCCACCTCGGTCGCATACAGTGCATCCGTCCTCTGCGGCCAACAACCCAAAAACTCGACTCTTAGCACGCGCTCCTTGTCCTCCCCATCCTTCTTGAAAGTAAGCAGGTAGACGCCGCGCTCGCGCTCCCGCCGCTCGCGCGCCGGCGCCGGCTCCCCCGTCCACTGGCCCCGGAGCTCGAACCGCGCGCTCGGCATCAGGTCGCGCAGGAGCGAGAGGATGTGAGGCAGTTTGTTCTGGAGAATGGAGCGGAGATCGGTACTGCTGCCGGCGCCGGCGCCGCACCGCTCGAACAGCACGGCGATCTCGTCGAGCGCGGGGAGGGCGGCGGCGACTTGGGCAATATTCTCGAGGAACAGGCTGAGAGCGCGCGGGTAGACGAGGGAGGGGATAAGGTGGGCGGCGATGGTGAGGCTGGTGATGCTGCGGACAAGATGTGGCGGGACGGCGGAGGCTTTGAGGGCGGAGAGGAGCGCGCGCGCGCGGTGGGACGCCGTGAGGAAGGAGGTCGTGCTGAAGGCGAGGAGGGCGGCTTCTTGGTGGACTTGGTGGCAGGTGAGGAGGAGGGAGAGGACGTGCGTTGGGAAGGTGGCGCGAGGGTCCTTGATGGACTGGGTGAGGTGGTCGCGCGAGGTGAAGACGTAGCGATAGATTTGGTTGCGGAGCTCGGCCGGGAGAGCGAGGAGGGTCGACATGGTGATGAGAGGTGATGGTTGGGTGTAATTAGGTGGTACAGAGATGAGAGTGAGTGATGATTAGTCGCGTAGCATTGGGAAGACGAGGCATTAAATATTGAAGCCTTAGAGCTCGAGAGACACGGGAGGCCGGCCGAGGAAGTATCGACGTCGAAAGCGGTGAGGCGTGTTTGGTTGGCGTTTGACAGTCAGGTGTGCACAAAGTCGCGCGCTAGCTGCCGGCGAGATGTGAACTGGCATTAAACCCTGAAGCGGCTAGCTCCAACCTCGGAAGGCTTACGTTCCAAGTTACGTCGTGTCTTCTTGAGCTGTCGAGCACACCCAAAGAGCTTCAGAAATACCAGGAAACCTCAGTGCTGCCACAATGCGTTTCTTTCGTTCCATTTTGCCCTCTCTTTTGGTCTCCGGCGCCTGCGTGGTCTCCGCAGCCTCGTCCTGGGGCTTTGAAGATGCCACCTTGACCGTTCAGAGCAAAGGTGCAGGTGTTGGAGGGGGTCTCAAGGAGAAGTATGCTCAGCGTATTACCCACACTGTGTGCACTAGGTATTTACTGAATCTTCCTTTCTAGATTAGCCGTCAATTCGCCATTGTCCAAGCAGGTCACCTTGGGAGCGACCGACACTCTGAAGATACTCCTCACAACAACAGATGGAAAAAAGGCAAAGCGCCCACATCAGGCATTCCTCACAGTCACTGAGCAAGCTTCGGGTCTGGAAGAGTCTTTTATCTTCAGCGTCAAGGATACCGGCAAAGGAAAAGTCGAATTGGTACGATTGGTAGACCCAACGTGTCGTCTATTCAACTAACAAAAGACAGACGCAAAAAGATCTCCCAACACCGCTCCTCCTAGCCTCCGAGCCTCTCACAGCGTCCCTCGTCATTGCCTCTTTCGGCTCATCAACTCCCTACAAAAGCAAAGCTTTCGAAATCACAGTCGAGCGCGATCCAAACGCACCAATTGCCGCTGGCGAGAAGCCTGTTCGATACGGCAAGCTTGAGGAGATTCACCACATCTTCCGCTCAGACCCTAAGTCGCCTCCAAAGATTATCACTTTAGTGTTCACAGCTGCTGTGCTGGGTGCTCTCCCGGTCTTGTTCGGAGTCTGGCTCACCCTCGGTGCCAACCTCAACCACATTTCCAAGGCCCTTAGCAGCGCTCCCCTATCGCATGCCCTCTTTTTTGGGTCCATTGTTGCGCTGGAGGGCATTTTCTTCCTATACTATACCAGCTGGAATCTGTTCCAGACGCTGCCCGCTGCGGGAGCTGTTGGATTAGTGGCTTTCTTGAGCGGTAGCAGAGCGCTGTCTGAGGTCCAGGAACGGCGGTTAGCCGGGCTAAGATAAACTGCGCCAAGAAGCAGTAGTACGATGAATATGTGTTTCGGGGATGAATGGAGTCTGGCTTCAAGGCTGTATTATGCACCAAAAGTACCGTGTAAGATGAGGGCCGGGTTTCTTCGGGTTCTTGTCCGTGGCATTTTTTAGGAGTCCGTAGATAGATGGATAAGTGCTCGGTGTGCAGAGATTACAGCACATACCATATTTGGTGAAAACTAATTGTGAAGCATGGGGCCGAATTATATGCCAAGACGTATGCACCTCCACGCGGGGCTGAGCCTTGTCAACTCCACCTCAGTTCACAATAATGACCCAACCTTTTCAAAAATAGCTGTGCGAGTTCTGCCTGCCTCATCACTAGCGCTTTATTCGCTACTTTCGTCTCCTTCATGTGTTAACATTGTCTGCTTTGGTGGAAAGTAAGAGGAGGCTGATCGGCTTGACTGGGCAGCGGTTGTTGCCTTACCAGGAGAGATACTGGCCTAGCAGCTCGGATTGCTGTTGCTTGTTCGCACTTCTTCAAGTATGGAGGCCAAAGAACTACAAACATCACGGCTTAAGCCATATCCAACTTTCTTCCCCACGCCCCCTAAGGAATCTTCGATAGTTAGGTCCTCAGAGCCTGATACACCTTCAAAAGGCTCTGCCAACGGCCTCCCACGTCTTCAGATAGAAGATTATTCCTCTTCAGATAAACCAGACAGTTACCATCTCTCGCCCTTGACTCTTCCCTCTGGAGAAAGAATATACCTCCATCTATCTGGCCCGTCTATCTGGGATGACTGGTCTGGATCTGGACGAGGAAGTCATGTCGACTTTGGCCCCAATGAGAAGGTTCCGTTAGAGCAAGGTCGCTTCTTAGGCTATGGAGTCATGGGAGGTGTTTATGAGACTCATTGCAAAGGTGTTGCGGTAGCTTGGAAGAGGAAGTATTGTCGCAAGAAGATTACAGATGCAGAGATGAAAGAGATTAGCATCTTAAAGAAGCTCAGTCACCATCACATCATTCAGCTAGTGGGGACTTACACCCAACCATCGATCCGAGGCCAGTTTCTTGGCCTGCTGTTGCGGCCCGTTGCAGTTTGCGACCTGGCGACGTTCTTCGAAGACTTTGAGGAGGCGGACCGCGATGATCAGATCATTGGGGAGGATCGAAGCAATCGTTTCAGAGCACTTGGCCTCCCGGACACCTACGATGCATTCCAGCCTGGGGGTGATAGATATCTAGCCTCAAAATTCGGGTGCCTAGCCAAAGCCATTGAGTATCTTCACAGCCAAAAGATTCGCCACAAGGACCTAAAACCATCTAACGTTCTACTTGGTCGAGACAACTTATGGCTCACTGACTTTGGAAGCTCCACGGACTTTTCTATGCTCTCCATGAGTGCAACTGAAAACGGAGAGCGCGGAACTCCCAAATACTTCGCGCCTGAAGTAGCATTATATGAACGAAACGGTCGTTCCGCAGATATGTTTTCACTAGGTTGCATATTCTTAGAGATGCTTGAGCTGTTAAGAATTGGAACTTTAGCTCCTTTGAAAGCTCTCCGTACTGCGCAGGATGGATCATTTCAAGCGAATTTACACCGAAGCCAGGAATGGTTCAATCTGGCCAACGATACTATTACCATGAGCCCCAAGCGTTTACTATGCGAGGTCCAGCTCATGCTAGCCCGAGACCCAGCAATGCGACCTACCGCAGCGGATGTAACCAAGCGGCTCGATTTCATGAACCAATTTGATTACGATGCCGGGCTAGGCATATTCAACTTGTTCGGCGGATGCTGTGAGACCCCATACATCACAAATCAAGAACACGAAAATATAGTAAAGCCTCTACAAGATCAAATCACCTCATTGCAGATTGAGCAACGTCTGACGCAGGTCAAACTTGAAGCTGCTCTCAAGGAGATAGAACACCTCAAGTCAAAAGTATCTGCAGCTTCACCAAGTCATATTTCATCGCCCGATAATCTCGCGCTGGGTATCAGGATTTTCGGGCGTAAAATTGCCATGCCTACGACAGCTGAGTGATGCTGTCAGTGCTCTGATATATTGGACAATGACGATGGCAACTGTCCGACTTGCGGGCATTCACAGTGTTCTAAGTGTTCTCGCATGTGGCTAGGAGACGGTGATGCTATCAAACCGAGGACGGATGTCACTTCGGAAACAGGGAAACAGTTTCGCCTAGAGCAGGCAGCTCGTCTGGAGCGACTTAGAAAATATTGGCCACCGAGACGCCGATAACACGCGTACGCATCTCGTACGTTCCCCAAACTTCCACAAAAGAGACCTTTTAGCGTTTCTTGGATGATTACGAACCCTTTACTGTTAGGGTCAAGCAGACGGCTTCGCTTTCATACCAATCAGGATTTTAGTGTCATATGATCCCGAATCCTCTTCCGTGTATCAACTGAATAGAAGAGGGAAAAAGTTTGATGTGTGATAGATAAGCCTTTGAATATCGCCATCAAATATGGGTGTTGAGATTAGCGCCACAAAGACGATTAACGGTTTCCGGACGCGATTTCAACTTTCACACAGCCCAGCCTCCTTTAATGCAAACCATTGTCGTCCAATCGCCCAGTCCAAAACTGATCAGGATCGCTACGTTTTAGGTCGAGGATGCCGCAAAAATCCACGGACATTGTATACGAGATCTCAATCGAGAAGCGTGAGGCTCAACGGCCGTCTCCATATTCAAGGCATAGTGCGCCATGAGCCTAGCCAGCGGGTCCGCCTCCGGCAACGACAGGGCCAAGAGGATGTGGACCCAAGAAGAGGACCTGCGTTCCTTTTCATACCGCAGCAAGAAGGCATTTATGACGTCCCGCTGGAGTCGCACGACTTAGAACTTACTCCCAAAAACATAAAGCGCCAAGAGCTCATTCTCACGCGCTTCCTTCGCGGCCTCGTCGCTGTTAGTCGTAGCCCTGTTGTGTACAACGGGGACGGCTCGCCGGTGTTTAGCCAGGTTGCGAACGCGATGAAGCGGTGCGGCGCGGGGAATCTTAGTACTACGGGGGCTGGATGGTTCGTCTCTTTTCTTTCCTGGGTAGCAGTGTTGAAGGTCTGCGCCAAGTGTGGCGAGCATTTCTCAAGGCTTGAACTGGAAACGTCGAAGGCGATGAGGAAGTAGTCGGGCCCTACGTTGCAGCGGACCTTGGTGGGATCAGTTGGAGGGGTTGCGGGGATGAGGTGGAGTGCCATGGTTGTTGCTAGGTATCTGATAGCGAAGAAAGAGGGTGGTTCGGTGGTGATGATATAAATAAGTACGGAACGGTAGCAAACGTAGAAAAATATACCAAAAGGAAGTTGCTAGACAGAAATCCAAAGGTGTAGAAATGATTGCTCAAAAAAGGGGAGAAACAAGGAAACAGTACCTAGACCGGAATTGAAGAAGACACGGCTCACGAACTCATATCTCAATACTGGGTTTTGCTTTGCAAGCACGCACATTGAAATGCCGCCTTTGATTAGAAACGACCAGTTTTCACATCCAGACTCGGCCATCGCACCACTAAGAGTACACGCGCCACTTCCCAGTCCCTCACGACTAAGACTCGCCTCATCTGATCCAGCCCGAGACCAGTAAGGGCGAAGCTGTGGCCTCGCAATCAGGCTAATACGCAACAGTAGGAGTGAGAAAGAAACAAAGACAACCCAACCACATACTTTAGTCCTGCTAACGCCATGCCGTCGAAGCCGGCCCCTTCGATATCAAAATCTGTCCAAATATTCAAGAAGGTCAAAACGTAAATCCTGTTTCTCAATTGCAGCAAGCGCCTACGACCAGCCCTGACCTTGCCCTTGCTGTCCAGTGGGTTGTCCTGGCCTGGGAAATACCGGCACCGTGTCCACTGCCTCCAGCCCCATTCCGCCCATCGTTCCTTGGCCCGTGTTCTGCCAGCCCTGGCCCGTTTGCTGGTTCACGAACGCGCTTTGTCGGAAAGGATTCGTGCTGCCTGTCGGGTTGGGAATCAGACCAGTTTGTTGTGGTGGTACTTGCGGCTGCGGTGATGGGTTGCGGGCGAAAGGGTTCGTGCCTGTCGGTGCGGGCTGCATGGGCGAGAGGGTGTTTTGCTGCGGTGCAAAGGGAGAGCTGTTTTGAGGTGTTTGAATCGGCGGAGGCGATGTAAAGGGTGATGAGGACAAGCCAAGACTAGGTGATTGTTGATTCTGTGCGCCGTGCTTAGCAAAAGGGTTTGTAGGGGAGCGAGCGAGCGGTTGTGCGACTGGAGGGTTGCTCAAAAGTTTGGGTTCCGCAATATTATTAGGCATTACAGAGTTACGGAATGGATTGGTCGATTGCGGGTGTAGGGGATCAGCGACCAGATTAGGATTGTTGAACTGTTGTGCTGGTTGGGGCGAGAAGTTCGCGACGCCATTTTGGGGTATACTCGAAAGCGAGGTGTTCTGTGGATTGAACGGCTGTGGCGTGTACCCGCCGAAGCCGGCCCCTGTGAAAGTTGGTTGCATTTGCTGCAGCGGTTGTTGTTGTGGCTGCTGTCGCGGCTGCTGTTGCGGCTGCTGTTGTGGCTGCTGTTGCGGCTGGCCGAATGGATTCGTTGCTTGGAAATCTGCGACCTGAATGGGGGCTTGGTATCCAACCGGCTGCATACTCGTTTGCTGGGGGTATTGCGAATATTGCTGGTTTTGTTGAACCAACGGCTGTTGATTCTGCTCGATTGATGCGAAGAAATCGATCAAATCCGGGGCAGGCCCTTTGGTTTCTGGCTTGGCCGATGCTGCAGATGCTTGCTTCGGCGAAGGAAAACCTTGCCCTGCGGAGGTCTTTGACGCCGTAGGCTTCGAGTCTCCAAATGCTCTACTTGTCCCGTTCGTGCTTTTACCACCACCAAGCTTCTTAGCTTCTCTTTCAGCAAGATATTGGCGGCGATTTATCTCGAAGTCTTTGTCGTTCAGATATTCTTCCAACGATGCAGCTAAACTAGTAGGGGCATGCTTTATTTTCGGAATTTCGAGCCTTGTCGAGTGTTCATGCATCCTTGCAACACTCAGGTATTGAACGACCAGGTCCGTTTGCTTGACGAATGTGCGATAAATCTGCAATGCCCTCGTAGCATCCGGGTGAGACATCTCAAAGTAGTGTTCTAAAGATTTATTAGTGGCTAACCCCGGTTAATGTTCACATAGTACCCACCAAGCACATTGATTGTCCCTTCATTCATGACATGGAAGAGCACAAGCAAGTCCATTGTTAATAACCGGAACGCAGTCAAAGTGATCTCGTTCTCAGGTTCCTCAGCGAGGAGCTAAGGTCATATTAGTCAAGTCGATCAACCTCAGGGTTCTTCTTGAATTATACCTCGCATCTTAGCAAGTATCTTATTTGATCTTGGACGCTCTCCGTTTCACGCAAAAGGCCTTTGTCAATGCTCAATCTCTTGAGCCGGCCCTCTCCCCCGCGCACGTAGTCAACCTTTGTAGTTCCGTACTCTTGCGCTCGGCGGAGTAGGTATTCGGCGTACGTTCGAATGTTTCGGCCCTGGGTTTGAACTGATTTGTCGTGCAGCGTTAGCATGGTGTCTGTAAGATTTCCTAGGGTAGCGTGGATATTATTACTAGCTCGCAATTGATGCTTGAGCTAGGAGCGGTCGCAATATACAACGATTCTTTCCGCTTCTTGTATAATACGGCCAATGGGCATATTCTGATGGTACCATCCGTTGTAGCACCCCCAACCATACCAGACTGCGACTGAAATAGAGTCACGTACCCTCTGTGAAATGATTTATTGCCAACTTCCGTTGCGGGTTCTGGGCCAGGAACTTGAGTGTAACATCCGGCTCCCCTTCCCGAATCATGAGGTGAACGATAATGAGGGACTTGAAGACGATGGTCCATGTCGAGTCCCGCAGTCTGTTCGTGAGGGCGCGGAAGATCTCAGCAACGCCGGCCTCACCGGCGTGAGTGGCTATGAGAATGTGCTCGACATATTTGGATTTCGGGGCGGCGAGCTGGCGGAATGGTTTATCAGTTTGAGGAACCGTCGCGGCAGGCACAGCTGCTGTCTCAAGTATTCTAGAGCCCTACCTTGATCTTCGTGCCGCCCTTGACTGACTTCTCGAACGAGCTCGTCATCGCGAGTGAAGTTCGATACTTCGTAATGGCGGCGCGACGTGTGTAGGGTGGATCGGGTGGGTGTTCCGGGCCGGGTCTATCGCAACATAGTGGTGCGGAACAATAGCAAGGATAGGCGCATACGGATAGCTGCTTTGAGGCGCAGAAGCACTGAGGCCTGGGTGCTGTGCAAAGGCGGCGGCGGTGAGTTGTTCGGAGGAGCTGGCCGCAATGCAGCTTGGTGTTTGTTGGCGATGACGCTTCCGCCGGTGCACGGGGTGGAGCGGGAGCCTCATCCCACCACGCTGTTAGAATAAACATTTTCTCCCACAAACATGGCGTCGTCTCCAACTCCGTCGGAGCGTGGTCGAGCAGACGAGGAGCTCAAGGCCAAAGAAGCCGCTGAGCAAGGTGCCCTACCATACAAGTGGACCCAAACTATCAAGGACGTTGATATCACCGTCTCCGTGCCTGGAAACCTCAAGGGCCGCGATCTGGATGTCAAATTCACTAAAGGGAAGCTCAAGATTGGCGTCAAGGGCCAGGAACCAGTCGTAGATGTATGGCATTACTTGTTATTCTATCAGAATTAAGCTAACTAGTCTTCTAGGGTGACCTTCCACATCCCATCCTCGTCGACGAATCCACCTGGACTCTCGAAACAGTCCCCGAAGGCAAGGAAATTGCCGTACATCTGGATAAGGTTAACAAGATGGAGTGGTGGGCACACGTCGTCACGTCAGCACCGAAGATAAACACCTCTAAAATCCAGCCCGAGAACAGCAATCTGAGCGACTTGGACGGTGAGACGAGGAGCATGGTCGAGAAAATGATGTTTGACCAGAGGCAGAAAGAGATGGGTAAGCCTACAAGCGACGAGCAGAAGAAGATGGATATTTTGTCTCAATTTCAGTCGCAGCATCCAGGTAAGTCGGCTGCATCTGGTGAGACAGCCTCGTGCAAAAGCTCACACAAAACAGAAATGGACTTCTCCAACGCCAAACTCGGTTGAAAACGGCCATGCTGAGCATCATGAGACCACGACGGGTAACGCCTAAGGTTCCGAAAGGCACTTTTCATTACGTCAACTATACTTCAATAGCAGTAAATTGACTGGTTGATCAAGAGTATTTAGAACTCTATTGGTGCCACGCACTTACATCTTCCTTCCCAGCATGGAGTGCTTATATTATACAAACATGGCACATATCATATAGACTGTCCAAGACACTAGATATCATTGACAGCCTCCTCAGAGGCATGAAAGGCGCAAGATAAGATCTAGGAGGTCGCTGCTATCTGCCGGCATTGAGCTTACTGACACTTAGTACAAAGTACAGTTATGATACATATATAATACACCACGATTCGAGCTCTCCATCACTCTTTGAGTTGCAGATGATAAGTATCAAGCTGCTCCTTGGTGACCGCATTTGGTGACTTCACAAGCATATCCTCGCCTTTGCCACTCTTCGGGAAGGCGATAACGTCTCGAACCGACTCTTTACCCATCATTACCGCAATGAGGCGATCGAATCCCAGAGCTATTCCAGCGTGTGGCGGGCATCCAGCATTCAGAACGTGGATTAGGTGCTTGAAATCCTGGAGACGCTCCTCACTCATCTTGAGGATGTCACGCAGAACGTACTCCTGCACTTTGGCATCATGGATACGCCGGCTACCTCCGCCGAGCTCGACGCCATTGACAACAATATCGTAATGCTCAGCTATGACTGCTGGTGGATCTGTCAGCAGAAGATCGACGTCTTCAGGCGTTTTGGGTGCTGTGAAGGGGTGGTGTGTGGCGGATAGTCCGGCTGCACCACCTTGGCCGGGGTCTGTGTCGTTGCTAGGCGAAAAAAGCGGGAAATTAGTGATCCAGAGGAACTTGAAGTCTCGCGGTTGTTCGATCATTCCTAGGTTCCTCGCTGCTTTGTGGAGAGCTAATCGCAAGTTCCCGAGAGGTGTAGATCCACCAGAGAATGGCGCATTTTTACGCGCCTGGATGACCACTAGGTCGCCTTGCTCGAGGTCCAGCATTTCTTCGACTTGCTCAGCACCCTCGAATCCAAACGCATGCAGCCCTGAAAGAGGCTTCTTCGTATTGTAAACGAAGACTCCAGGCTTGCCTTCTGGGTTGTTCAGGAAGGGTGCTGCATCTGGACTGTCCATGAAGTTTGTGATAAACTTCTGCGTCTGGCGAGCATCATCCGATACGCTCAGCTTGATCCCCTCAACAATCGGATCGTGCAATGGACCAATGTTAAGGATCAAATCAGCTGGAAGGAGATACTCGATTCGATGAATCTGGTGATGATTAATATACAGGATCAGAACTCTTTGCGAATCTCGAGACACACTTACCTTCATTCCAAGTCTCAGATCTGGCTTATCTGACCCATATTGCGCCATAGCGTCATGGTAAGACATACGAGCAAATTCATCTTGGCTCGTCCAGCCAAGCATTTCCTTCCACAGATGTTTTATGAGCCCTTCGATTTGCTGCATCACATCTTCGCCAGTCACAAAAGACATTTCTAGATCAAGCTTCACAGGCGTTAGATGATGCGAACGGTTGTCATAGAAGCCGTCTCACCTGTGTGAATTCCGGTTGCCTATCAGCCCGCAGATCTTCGTCCCGGAAGCAACGGGCAACCTGGAAGTACTTGGGTATGCCGCTGGCCATGAGGATTTGCTTGTATTGTTGCGGACTCTGCGGCAGAGCATATGCTAAGCCTTTCGCCCTCGTAGGCACAAGAAACTCCCGAGCTCCTTCTGGCGTCGATTTGAACAGGAGTGGGGTCTCGATCTCCAAGAAGCCGGACTCTATGAGGCTTTGCCTGCAAAGTTGAGCAACCTTAGCCCGAAATGCCAAGGCCTTACGGATGTCATCCCCCATTCGTATCTGAAGATGGCGCTGTTCGGGAGGAAATGCGGTCTGTCCGGTAACAAGCGCATTAGGCATCGTGTTGAGGAGTTGGACGTCGTCAATATTGACTTCAACATTGGTGATGAGCTCAACGCCAGTGTCCGGTTTGTCTTTGGGGGGGATCCGCTCCTTCAAAATACCTCCAATGATAACGGGAGAATGGGAATTCAGTGTTTTCAATTTTGCGTGGCTCTCTTTCTCATTTCCATTCTCATCCTTGCCCAATGAAATGATTTGAACGCAAGTCGCCATGTCGTTGCTCAGAAGCTGAGCAAAAGTCAAGCCTTTCGCCATATCTTTCCTATTGCTTCCCAAGTACCCGTGTAGAACTACCGTTTCGCCAACTTTGGCATCTTTTAGTGATGCTATTGAACAAGTTGGGGGTGGAAATCTGACTAGTCGGGTTAGTTGATAACTCCACGACGCATACTACATTAATGGGAAAATAGCCTAGTTTTACCAATCTGCCGTTGCCAGGTGTTTGGATGACCCTTTTTGGCGAATGTATCGAAGCAGCTCAGCCATTGGTAAACGGGCGTGCATAAACTATGCCCATATATTTTGATATAAAATAGACGTACTTGATGATTTGTATTCTTCTAGAAATTGAGGCAGCGGCTGAGTCCCAGTGGTATCTCTGAAGGGTTTTAAGGAGGAGAAAGAACGTATTTGCGCAGTGCATAATTTAGACACAGATTGGGCGTGATTTGATATTTGGCCCTGACGACGGGGTCCATTCCGGATGAACCTCGAAATCTCAGCATATGATTTTAATACTGGATGCCGTACTCGAGCCCTCGCACACGAAGCTTGCGAAAGCATGATCAGTCAGGTCATGTAAAGAGTACAATGCGATGGAGAGCTATCCCTGAGGGATATTTCTATGATGAGGTCCATGCCAAGAGCATGACTAAGCTGGAATTAGCGGCGCACATATTTTCTTCGCCGGCTGGGTCCTCTCCTCTTCTTCATCCTTCCAGTTTAAAAAAAGTGAGTACCAATTCTCGTCAAACCCGAGCCACCTACTGATAATTCATTTCTAGATGATGAAAACTTGGCGTGCACTCGATGAGCTCTCCCTCTCTTTCACTTCCAGACTCTCCCTTCGCCGGGCTCAAGTGGTCTGGCTGAGGAATTGAAGGCAGCATGATATCGGCGTTCGGCACACCCATCTTGTTACATTACGAACGCGATGAAGTTACTCTGAATACTCTGGAAAGGTGTAGCGGCTGCTCGGTTGACGACGCGATCGAACGAGTTCTCGAAATGTACATAAACCACGAATCAATACGAACATCCAAATTATACTATTCTTGGCGTGAAGTGCGAAGGGAATCGATGCATATATCATTATTCGCTGGCTGTATCTCTGGAGATCAAAAGCTTCTCACTTTCGCTCTCCAACAGCTGGCGATAGAGCAACGTCTAGGGCAACGTCAACAGTCTCGCTTCCAGAAGCTGTCGCTTTCACCATAGAAGCTGGACGTAACAACGCTGTTACATCTCTCTGAAAAAGCTTTGCATTCCTAGCAAAGCTTTCCTGGTACCTAACTCAGGTCTTGCGCACCAAAGGCCGAGCTAACAAAGTTCTTCCCAGTCACTCATGTCTCTACAATTATATAATGAGGATTGGAAGGTTGTTTGACGACAATCTCACAGGTTGCGAACAGCTTGCTGAGTTGCAATCTCGTCAACTTCACGCTAGTCTAACGAATATGTCTTTGTTCATCCATGTGTTTTAGCTTCGCAGACCGGGAGATCGCATGCAACGAGAACTATACGCAGCTAATGTGGACTTGCGATATCGAGGATCGACGAAGCCCCAACAATGTAGACTACTCATTTTTTGCTGTAAGGAAACTTTTCACGAAAGTGGACCGCAATATCCTTCCGAGTAGTCATCCATACATCCGGCTTCGAAGCTGCGTATTGTACAACCCGCTTCAGCGCTGGGAATCGGCCCGATTTTGAAATGATCCTGCAGTGTAAGCCAATCGTCATCATCTTTGGCTTGCCTGCGAGGCCTTCTTCGTAGAGTGTATCGAAAGCACTGATTACATGTTAGAAGATAACCCCCGAAAGATGCTGAGTTCCTTACTTCTTCAAGTTTTCTTCGAAAGCACCAGGTCCTCCTACACCTTGAGGGGAATGGATTTTGAGGTCGTTGCAGTCGTAGCTTGATTCAAACGTTAGTCGCGGGTTCTCTTTTGGCAGGCCGTCTTTTGGAGAATGTCATTCCTACCTGTAAGGAATCATCAACATCCCGTTGGCCTCTTTTAGGTCTTTCGATTTCTCCGCTGGAACATCAACCCAATGGGGCAGGTCGTCGTCGTAGTAATCAGACTCATACAGCAACGGAAGGCTCCTCTCTTCATGGATTTTATGGATTAGAGCCTTCGAGTATGGCGAAAGTCAGCCCATATACCAACCCACAGGTGCGGATCCTGTGAGTTTGATCAGTGAATCGAGCTGCCGATTTATGTACTGGCTCTCCAGTTCTACGGTCATTCCATAGTAATCAACCCAGATATCATGCATTCAGATAATGCAAGTGAAGGTAATTTTCATTTCAGGTAACTCACCGATACGCATAGGAAGCGATTTCATGTCCCCCATCCAAGAAAGCCTTTGCAACTGCTGGGTTCTTTTCCAGTGCCATACCAACAGCATACGCAATCACCGGAAACTTGTACGCCTCGAATAGATTAGTAGCCCCCAAATCCCGACCCTGGAACCGTAGTCATAATCGCTCTCCGCATTGATTTGCCTTACTCCAACACGCGGACCGATATTGGACTGTTCCCAGAGATGAGATTCCGATTGTTCATCGTCGTTGCTGACCGTACGCTCAGCTCCCTATGAAAGGTATTAGTTCGCTCTTAGAAGTACGGTGATATAACTCGACCTCTTCATAATTTATGACAAATGATATTGCAATCTTTGCCCCATTTGGCCACTGGGGGTCTAGAGATTCTCTCCCGTAGCCAATCAAATCTCGCGGAAAGTCGTACTCAGAGCCATAGAGGGGATCAACATTGCCTTCATCTAGCGTTGATGCGATACCAGCAAAGTTCTTGCTTGTGAAATTCAGATAGTCCGCCATTTAAACTTGCAAGATGTTGAAGTTGCAGAGCCGCCGACGTCAAGCACAGTAGGTATTCTTGAGATGGTGTAAGTATTACTCTGATAAGGTGCAAGAGTGCGGAGAGTTCTTGACGTGTTTTAGAGTTAGTTCGGACGACCCGTCCGTCAGATCGGCGGACCCACCACTCCCACTTTCGAGGACAGAGCTCAACGGCTACCGGGACTTTGCCGTTCAACGAATTCAAGATGGCATTTTGGCAGAGACAACGCTTGTAGACCCACCTTAGGCAGAAGCAAGTTGGTTTGTTTTGACCACGAAGAGGCCTTGCTGATATTCATCCTAGGCAGATATGACCTAGAACGAGCATATGTGTACACTTCATTAGCATATACGCCCCTAAAAGTGTTATTATAAAGCTACGCTGCCCCGCTACTCAGATTTTGCTCTCAAGTAATCGCGAAACGGTTGCAAAGGATAAGATTCAAAAGACATTCTGAGCGTACCTCTTTCGAACCTATCACAAGGCCAAGTTCTCGCCTCAACAATGCAGATGTTGCCAATTGAGAAGGGCATCTCACCGAGGTATCAGCATGTCATAGCGCAGGGACTGCCTTATGATCGTGGATATGCTTATGGGGAACAAGCAAAAGAGAAGATATTATTCAACGTAAATCACTATCGTCAACTCGGAAAGCTTCCACCATGGTAAGCAGGCATTTTGCATACTCAAAGATCACGGCCTGACGCTGAGCAGGAAGACAATCATCAACGTAATACATCAAGTCTATCTTCCAGCAATAGCTATGTATTATCCTTCGGGACTGGAAGAGATGAAAGGAATTGCTGCAGGAGCTGGAATCTCACTGGATGAAATTATCATGTTGAACGCTCGTTACGACTTGTCTCGTGTCAAGAAGCCAGCTCTGGATGTGAACGAAGCTAGTATTGCTGTGGACAATGGCGAGAATAACGAATGTACCAGCGCATCATTCCTTTCAACTACCACGGCGGATGGATCTGTTATCACG
The DNA here is from genome assembly GCF_010093595.1 of Mytilinidion resinicola. Taxonomy (NCBI): domain Eukaryota; kingdom Fungi; phylum Ascomycota; class Dothideomycetes; order Mytilinidiales; family Mytilinidiaceae; genus Mytilinidion; species Mytilinidion resinicola. The sequence goes on from NW_022985439.1 coordinate 1,677,639, forward strand.
GCGCAAAATTGGGACATGTCGGCACACCTCTTGCTCAACGATGCAGCGGTTTACCTCGAAGTTCACCCGGATGTTTCGGAAGGTATACCTGCTATGTTCATCACTACAGAGGCTGGTGGATTGGCTCGTTCCGGCATGAACGCCCGTGGGCTGGGACTGACAGCAAATGGCCTTATGACCAACGCAGACTTTGACCCTTTGGAGGAGACCCTGCATGCCGGTGAGAAGAAGACACCAAAGCCAATGCTGCCCATTTCGTTGGTCCGTCGAATGTTTCTCGAAAGCCCGTCCTTCTCTACCGGACTCGTTGCTATCAATACATCCCCGCGGCACGTATCAAACAACCTCATGGTATCCGATGCACAAGGACTGGCACTGTGCTTAGAAATGACACCTTCACGTGTCTTCACGATATCACCGTCGCCAACTAGAGGTTACTTGACGCACTCGAATCATTTCCGTCACCCTGCATTCCTTGCAGGTGATGCAGTAATTGACAAGTATCCCGGCGGCAGCAGCTGGTATCGTCCTGAGCGACTGGAGGCGGGCATTCATGAGCTGGCAGAGAAGAAACTCCTTACGGAGGATAACATAATCAAGAGCTTCTCTGATCATGCAGGAGGGCCAGATAGTCTTTGCGCGCACATCGACCCCATCATTTTGTCTGGTCCCACGAAGGAATTGGAAGGGTACCCGTATGGCGGGCCTTATTGCACAGTGTCGACCGTCATATATAATCTGTCCAAGAGAACGGCGACAGTGGGTAAAGGCCCGCCCTGCAGAGGGATATTTCAGACGTTTGCATTGCCCGTAGAACCTGAAAGATAAATTACTTGAAGGTCAATCAATCTGTACAACTTTTCGATTCGTCGACATGACTTTAGAAGATGCTGACGCAAGTCCGAAGGCAGGCCGGAAATAATTGACGTTGAAGAAGGGACAGCCGCGTAAACAGTCACACTAGTGAAATAAATAGGACTGTTGGAGGATGCTAAGGTGAACATGTCCTACTTGAGTTTCACCAAAGCAACTCTATATAGCCGGCGAAATTGGTAAAAACCGCGGTATCGTCCTAAACCGGCCTAAATTTCCTCACAATCATTGATGAACTTTATCTCAGGACCGCAGGAGATACTTAAACGGTATGACTGATCTATTAGGGCATATTTGATTGTTCATCTACTTGACCTAGGTGCGTAGAATAGTGGACTACCTTTCCCCTTGATCCCTTTATCATGTGACGAAACCTGAAGTAAGACATCAAAGCCACAATTATGCCGCATTACAGATCGAGATCAGAATGGGCTGCGTTATTGCTTGACTATCGTTTCCATTTGAAGCTGGATTACGCACGTAAAAGTGCTTTTTGCGCAGTATATTGGCGGTGACGCACCGCAAACGACACATGGCTGGCGGCGGCGAGCGATGCCGATAAGTGTTTGCAGCGATCTGATAACGCCTTTCTCCGGGGACCTGACTGACGAAAAGCGGAAGTTTCTAGATCTTGTCTTTGCTTCTGAATTTGAGGGTCTGGAGGATGGTGGTTGGTGGATCACGGCTGTTACGGATACGGGCTCTATCTTCAGTCGCCGTCGGCCACCTCCGCTTCGGTCGCCTCCTCCAACAACGAAAAAAAGGACTTGCTCAAGAGCCGAGTATATATTAGGCACACTCCCCTTCTAGATTATAGATATCAAACCAGTCGCATAGAACACGTCTCCAACTAGAAAAGTCTCCCGAAAGCCTGTCTTATCCATTCTAAAACCCGCAACATGCCTCACTCCACCAACAGCCCCATCACTGTCCACAAGATTGAACCGCCCAAGGGTTCTTCGATTGACTTTGGTGCTGAAATCAGGGGAGCCGATCTCGAAAACATCACTGGTAGGTCTTGGCTCCCCTCTATTTCTGAGCTGTTCATATTAATAATACATTCAGATGCCGATTTCGAGGCTATCCGGAACGCCCTCTACGAAAACAGCGTCATCATCTTCAAGAACCAGCAAGATCTGTCACCGCGCGCCCAATACGAGCTCACGCGGCGCTTCGATCCAGCTTCCACTGGGTATGGCCATGGCAAGACCCTCGACGCGAAGCGCTCCGTCCTCCACCCGGACTTGAAGACCATCCCCCACCAGCCCGAAGTCCAAGTCATCGGCAACGGCCCCGTCGCGTCCTTTGAAGGCCTTGAGAACATCACCCTGAAGCACCCGCACCACAACAAGTTCCACAAGGACCCCATCTCCGCCGAAGACGACCGCGACAACACCCGCTTCTTCCGCTGGCATATCGATGCCGCGCTTTACGACCTCGAACCGCCCCGTGTCACCACCCTTATGGCTGTCAAGGTGCCAAAGAGCGAGCATCAGACTCTGCGCTATGATGATGGCACTGGCAATGAGCTCGAAGTCCCCCGCGGCAGCACCGCCTTCGTCAGCTCGTACAAGATGTACGACATTCTCTCCGAAGAAGACAAGAAGTTCGCCCGGACGACCAAGGTCCAGTACGCGCCGCACCCTTACATCTGGATGTCGCCCGCGAAGTCACGCTCCGACGGGCTCGGTATGGTCAGCGACGGCGCCGAGCTACCGTACTCCGAGCTGCCTCCTATTGAAGAGTCGAAAGTCAAGATCCTGCCTATGTGCTGGAAGAACCCCGTGACCGGCCAGCTCGCACTGCAAGTCCACCCCAGTGCGGTCGAGAAGCTGCACCTGGCCGACGGCACCGTGATTGATGACCTCAAGGAGGTTCGCGAGATCGTGCACCGGCTGCAGCGGCCTGGTATCGCACCGGAGCTGGTATACCCCGTTGACTGGGAAGAGGGCACGATGGCTGTGTTCAACAACCACGGTGTGCTTCACACTGTAACAGGCAGCTTTACGCCTGAGGAGGTGCGGATTTTCAGGCAGTGCAATATGGCTGCCACCGAGGCGCCATTGGGGCCGGACGCGTAAAGGAAGAGCTTTAATCGAGCCTCCAAGCTGTTCAGCAATTTCAAAGCACGGTGTTTTGGCGCAAGTCTGGTCTGAAATTAATACATAGACTATGCAGCTCTCCTAGCGCATAGAATGTACATGTCATGTTTCCATACTGTTGTCCCACTTCAAAGTGATCATCCCGCCACTCTGCCCCACGCTCTACCGCACATCTGGAGAAAAGACTAACGAAAGCCTCACCATGATGCGCATATAGCTTTAGGAAAGCGTCTCACATACCGTTGGAATATAGACCAAAAGGCCTTACATAATTGGTACATATTATATCTCGAATATGCTTTTTGAGATTTTTCTTCGTATAACCCCTTATTGTTCCACCATCACTTCTTCTTTCAACCTCTTCCACCAACTTCAACTTCCATTTTCTACATTTCCTGGACTTCTTCTGTTACTTCTTTTTTTACTAATACTTCTTACAGTTTCTATATTACTCCCATTACTCCCTCTACGTCAACCTAATTAACCATTATTATCCCAACCCGCATGGCCCCTAGACCCTGGATCAGGGACCCTGGGTTTTGTCCCTGACCCACATCCGCACGCGGAGTCAGTACTTGACCCGTTCCAGCCCCGCGGGACCTCCGCTGCCGTTTTCGGAAGAACAAGAGGATGCCAAGACGCCACAGTTCTGGGTGGTTGCTGTTTGCGGCTATATACCGGGGACATGGGTGCGGAGGGGGCCTATTGTTAGAGGTAATGAGAGTAACAGGAGTATTAGGAATAACGGACGTAATATCAGTGATGGGAGTATTGGGAGTAATGGGAGTAAGATAGCTGTTTAGTGAGTCGACTTAAATGAGAGCCGTCAAGCATTAACGGTAACTTGTCACGATAGCACAGCAAGACACCATTCGTAATAATAATATAACCGCCGACACCACCCATTCTAGGTTTCGTCGTCGAACGGCCTTTGATTCATATTATCCACTAAGACATGAGATAGATAGTAGTCACATACTAGCCACGTACTAGGATATCGCCTTCATACACCGCCACGCTTGAGACTCTCAGTCCGGCCCCAAAACGCCCCCCGTTACAGATAAGCATGCATTAACCCAGCTAGCAGCCTGCTTGCTTTCTAGAACAATAACAACATTCTCATTCGGGGGTATCATATGCAGGTGTCCCAAGCCATCGGATCAGATTCGAACCGGAGCGCGCTAACGACGCTCTCTGCTCATGAGAAGAAGGATAAAGAGATTAGACAAAACCAGGGCAAAGGAAAATGTGGTAATCGAGCTCGTGTCATGCTTCGATGTAGGAAAGGTAGAGAAGGTGCAGAAACGAGGAAAAGATACGCACGCGAGCATAGCACTCTAACCACTGGACACCGACTGAGGAGAACAAATACGTCGGATATCTAGGTAGTAGAGGAAACTTCCACATGCGCGATCTCGTTGTTTCGTCGTCGTTTTCTCTTCTCCCCTTCAGAACATGGGGACGCCGACTCCGAACGCGGCGCTCAGCCCGCTGACCTCCTCGCCGACTTCTTCGCTCGTTCGCACCTTTCCCAGCCGCATCATGCCACGCGTAGCATCGCCCTTGGTGTTGCGCGGTGCGTCTGCGATAGTAGGAGAAGGCGGCTCGGAGGTGATGTCGTCGCCATCGGAGCGGGAGTGATCGGGGGACTCGACTGAAGAGGTATAGACGAGGTCGTGTCCAAATCCCGCAGCTTCGGCGTCGAGCGAGGTGCAGGAGTGAGCGATAGAGTTGTCGCTTAAGCCGCGTTGAGGTGAGCTAGGACGCATAGGTTGTGCTTGGGCCATCGGAGTCGCGGAAGCTGTGGCAGGTTCTTCTCCCACCGGCGCAAGTCTTGGAGCACGAGGGAAGGCGTGGGCGTCGTAGCGGGGAGCTTGAGACTCGTAGTCTATCAACATACACTCCTTGTCTTTTAAGTAGATACGCATGCGTTTGCCGGCACTGAATACAACGTCGCTAGCTCTAGGTGATGAAGCGAGTAGGATAGGTGCGCAACGGCGGCGGTAGCGGAGGTTGGACCCGGGGCTGGCTTGTCTGGGGGCAGCTTTTGGGTCCGTGGTAGTGATACTCGACCCAGTTGATGTCCTCGTGATCTGCTCAGTCAACTCATTGGATCCTGTCGTTGACTCTGGCGCGTTATTTTCTGTGCCGGAGTGAATTGCAGCAGAGCTCTGTGGCCGACGAGACGCGAATTGGAAATCTGCAGGGTCCAGGTCGTCCGCTTCTGGGTCCGAATTGACGTGTGCCAGCTCGCTCTCATGTGAATCATGGGTGGCAGGTGTTTCGAGTGGTTGTTCGGGGACGGTTGCTTCGATGGCAGGGATGGCATTGTTGGCGAGATTTGGATACAGGGTTGCAATGATTCGTGCCTGCTCTTCCAGAAGTCGTCGTCCAGCAGCCACGGTGCCGATCTGGTCCAGATTTCCCGGTAAACGAGTGCCATCGAGCTGTCTCTGCCTCCTACTCCGTCGAGGCAAGCTGCGATATCGAGGCTCACTTCGGTCGTCAATTGGCGGGGCGATGTCAACGGCAGCACAAAGGCTTTCCACCCAGTCCAACAGCGCAGGCTGGCTGGGACAGCACAGGAGAATCTGCTCTGTCTCAACCCTTAACCGCAAGACAAACTCGCGGACTGGCTCGAAGAGATGCGGGTCTGTCTCGTAGACCTTCTGACGAGCAGAAGCAGGGACTAAGTGGGCAAAGGGCGATTTCGGTACCAGGCGCGTTTTCTTGAAGTCTGCTGCTATACCAATTTCGGCGTGTTGGAGAGAATAAGTTTTGATGATTTTGCCAGAACATGGCGTGCGGTTCTTGCTGAGGAAGCCGGGATTCTTGATGCGGTATATGTTGAGCTGGGTGCCACGCAGGGCTACGTAAACGTCGCTCCAATGTCGATTGCTGGCCCACTGGAAGGGCGTGGCCATCTCATGCTTTAGACCCAATGACCCTTCAATCTCCACAGAACACGTGTACAAGGGAAGGATGTCTCTGGGTGCGTTCGCTATTGTCCTTTCAACGGCATAGATCCTGGCAATAGCCTGCGAGCCAATGGCAGACGCATAGGTGGGAGCAGGCGAGCTGGCTGTTGGTTGCTGGTGGGTGTGGAATGTCTGGTGGTAGCCGTAAGTTTGGGGCTGTCGTTCTGACTGCGCCGCAGAGGAAGAATTGGAGGTGGATTGGCTGTTTCGCTGAGAACGCGTCCGGCGAGCAGAGGGTGCATCTTGGACGATATCCGCTGCTGGTTCCCTTGGGAATCGATCCACTGCCAGCAGAGGCATCGATGCTGTGGTGTGAGAGGAGAAACGAGGGGGGACAGAGAGAGTGGCGATGGATGGAGTGGTGGAGGTGGTCTAAATAGAAGCGTGCAGCTTCGGGGCGAGAGTCGGTGGTACTGGACGGTTTGAGGAAGGCGTGGACGGAGGTTCGTTGATAGCTGCAAGCCACTAAGCCATGCAGGCGCAGATGGCCGAGAACGTCGAGACAAGGTCGTCGGCGGCTGGGACGCGCAGCAGGATGCCGGAGGAGCAGGCGGGGAGGAGGGCGGGCTTTGTTCGCGACAAAGCGAATCCCGCGGCGCTGGCTGAGTACAGAGCTGTTTGTGGGGTGGGGAGAGCTCGGGAGCTGTGCGAGCTTGCGGGTGCGTGCAATCTCGATCGGGGGGCAGGCCCGGGGCAATGTGAAGAGCAGGCGACGGCGGAGGTGCAATGTCGGCCGCGGCAGAAAGGTGAAGCAGCAGCAGTGAAGATTGGATGTACAGACAGGTTCAATTCACTGGCAGAAGTTCCAGAAGACATCAACGGGTGAGGCTGGTGTTTTATCAGGCGGGCAGCATCCCTGGCTTCAGCGTGCGCGCACAGATCGCGGAGGGCCAGACCACGGCACGCAAATTCCTTCGGGAGCGTGCTCATTGGCCTCGCTGCTTGGCTGCGTCCAAGACGCCGGGCCAGATCAAGAGACGGCGGTCAACCCCGCCCGAACACCACCGCGAGTGGGTCCGGAGGAGGTGAAGGCCTGCAGACAGAAAGGCCATCACACCACGGCCTATCACGATATCTGTGCCCTCCGCGAGAGCCACATGACAGCTGCTGCTAGCATGGCGGCGCGGAGAATGCGAGAGACGGCTTTTTATTGCTCTTGGCTGAGTATGCCGCCGTCTCGCGAGGTCACCTTTTTCTGCCACGTTGCGGCACACATTCTGCACCGCGTCTTCAGTCAGCACCGCGCTGTCTGTCTCACGTGCAGCCTCGCACCGTGACCGCTCAATAATACAGACTCCCCGCGCTGGCAGCTCTTTGCGAGCAAGATCGGCGACCGCACCGCCCGCAGGTCCATGCGAACCCGCATACGCGACCGTCGACCGTGGATGCTCGGCTGCGACCACCACGACACAAAGTCTCAACCTCTACCGTGCCACGCTGCGACCTGCCGACCCGTGAAGCCGAGTCTGCACCGTGGCATTGCCGCGCGAGAAACCGTGCTGGGACCGCCTATGCCCGAACGTCGACCGACCGCAATTTGAGAGATGGCATCAGGTGAGTGCTTGAGGTCACGGCAGTGTAAATCTTTGCGCTGTGCAAGGGAGGGGCAGGCCTGATTGATGGTGTGGCGACCGTTTATGTGGCACGACTGCTGTCGATTAAGCTCGCGATCGACGTCACTTGACAGAAACGAGGGCCAATGGGCTGTTGCTCCTCAGCACCAATCCTGCGGAGCGTTTGGACGTCACGATGTGATCGCAGCGCTGCTCCTTGAAACATGGCTGTCGCTGTCGCTTCGGCACACCGTCATTTCTACGAGTCGCTATGACGCCCTGCGCTGTTTAAATGGTACCGGTGTGCCGGCTGCCTCGCTATTCATGTTAGCCCTATCCGCGAAAATGTGGGAGCCCGTGTCCTGCATATAGGGTCGCTTTATACACCCGGCGCAGACCTTAGGGCGGCATTATTCAAGCACAGACAAACACCGAGTCAGTATACGCCGGACAGGCCCACGTCCGTGTCCTACCTCTCAGGTACCTGCAATTTCCAGCCCTTCAGTCCATGTCACTGTTTCGTATCACTTTTCAAGCTTGACTGGTCTTAATATAGACTACCTTTGTAGAGCTGTGGCTTGTCCTATGTTTTTCTTTATTACTCCTATCGATTGCTTCAAATTCTGTGGAGCGTTTTCCTCACAAAGAACGCTTAGAGCTCGATGTGCATATTCATCAGCATAAATTTTACACAATAGGCTGCTCATACTCATCTACCACTTCAGCGCTCGAAATCTTCCACACATCGTTAAAAGTATGATCAGATGTGACTGCTGAGGTCAGCCGCAAACAAACTCGTGCTGACTATCCAACGCCTGTGATTGGCGCGCTGACGTACATTCGTCAATCGACTGCCCAGTGGATCTCAATTTCGGTATTGTGAGCTTACCATCACGTCCTGAATTCTTATAATGTATTGAGGTACTTTAGACTGAACTAGACAGGTGCATGTAGCGTCTCAAACGCCAGTCAAAATTGAAGACCTACTTAAACCGACATCCCATCCAAGTTGTTCATCACGTGTGGAAGCAATTGACGCGATGTTTCGATAATCAAAACTTCGGAAAGTGATTCCATATCCAAATCCATTAAACAACTACCCAACCCAGTCCCCATCATTAAATTTTGCCACTCCTGAAAACTTCTACCCCGTTCTCTCTTCTGACTCCACCACCTCAAACCCCACCGATCCGTCCTCCCCTTCCGTTTCGGCGTCCACAACCTCATCCACTCTTTTATCCGCCCTCTCTACTTCCTCCTCCTCGCTGTCCTCCATCTCGTCCAATTCCACTCCCTCGATCTCAACCCCCTCTAACCTCCCAAACCTCTCGACCCACCCCTCAACACCACACCCCGGCTCGCGAAACCCCTCCCGCGCACCCAGCCAACCATGCCCTCTCTTTTTCGCGGCCCTCTGCTCCCGCTCCAGCTCCCGCTCCCGCTCTCTCTCCTCCCGCTCTGTCGCCTCCCTCTCCTCCCTCTCCTTCGCCTCTCTCACCGGCCGCACAAACTCGTCCATCTCCTCTCTACTCCACCCCATCCCCAGCGTCTCGAACAACCCCAAATGTCCCGGCTCGCACCCCACAACCTCCTGCCGCTCCGGGCCCCAGACCCGCGCGCGCTGCGGATCGAACGGCGCGGGTCGCTGGGGGGCCCATTGAGAAGCTGACGTGCGTACGCGGGGATAGGCCGGGTCCCAGGGGAAGTGCGGTCCAGGCTCAGGCGGGGCGGCGGGAGCATGTGCGGGTGCTGGTGCGGGTGGCGGGACCGCGGCGTCCTTCTCCTTCTCCTTCTCCTGGCGCTGAGGATTGCGAGTCCGCGGCGCGACCGGCGCGACAGGGCGCGGGTAGCCGAAGAACTCGGGGAAGTCGGTTGGGAAGCCGTGTTTGGGTGCTCTGGGGACTGTGCATATCTCATCAGCAACGTTTGGTTTTTTTCGAGAGGGTGGGAGTGGGGAGTGGAGAGTCGGGAGTCGGGGGATAGCGTACCAGGCCCGTCGTAGTCGTAGGCGATCTCGAGCTCGTTCAGCAGCGCTTTGGTGGATTCCCGCTCGTCGAGGTTGTCGGCTTGCGCTTGGGTCCAGGCGTCGATGAGCTTTTGGGGACAGGAGGCTTTCGGGACCAGGGTGGGCATGGCGATGCCCGCGCGCTCGACGAGGTAGTGGGCGGCGGTCTCGCTGAGGATTCGTAGGGGGTAGTGTTTGGGTTTGGTGACTTCGGCCATGGTCTGTAGACGTGTTTGAAAGTATACGCCGTTTGCCGACGGTCGGAGTCGATTTTCTGCTTGAAGTGTTTAGAGCACCGGGATGATGACTATCGAGAGAACAGTCGCGGCTTTAGATTCTGGCTTGACCGATGACCTGTAGGCGTTGATAAAGTACACGCCGTTGCCAATGGTGAGGATTGATGGCGCTAGGTGAGGATCTGGGGTTGAAATGTGTTAGCTGTGGGGACTTTGGATGCTACGTAAGAATATGATATTGGGATTGTTTTTCTTGGTGGGCTGTAGCCCGAGGCGCTGTGCTTCCATGGGACGACCACGGAGGAATTCTTGGTACATCTCTTCGCCCTACCATCGAAGACAAGAGAATTTGTTTGGGTGAGACGACTTACCTAGCGTTTTCGTGGTGATGATGTAAAGTGATATCGTGAATCAAAACAATCAAACTCATCGGCTCCTGGTAAGTCTCCTATGAAATATCGGATTCGGTGAATGCTTGTGGACTAGCAACGGTTGATTGCAATCAATGGTGAGTGACTTGAATCTGAGCAGATAGGATAACGTAAAATTTTGTGGGAGGTTACTTGGGAAAGTTGAAGTTGTTGGGAGGTTCGTTGGTTGTTGCCCAGGTGGTGTTGTTTACTTGCCTCATCTTCAAACGGACCGTGGACCTTTCCATAACTACAATGCCTGGTTCACACCGCTTTGATAAGGATACTGCGCACCCTAACTCACTGTAGATCAGATATCCGCTCTGGTTGATGGATTTCACCCCCGATAGTGGCTATCTGATTGATTAAGAGTTTCGAAAGGTAGTTCGGCCAGCCTTGAACTTGCGTGTTGCTCAGATTTTTGAAAACCTACGGAGGCACCTCAAACAGCGGTAACGAGTCCGGAGCTAACATGTGGGCTGGGGATCTGGTGTCAACGCTACGCGAAAACGTCTAGCCCTGCTTGCTGATGCTTTTTAGTCTCTGGTTAAGAAAGAGGCATTCGTATGACCCTCGCACTTTTGACATGACCCTGATTGGAATAGAGTTTCAAATCACTTCGGATAGCTGCAACTATATTCACTTATATCGTGTCTCTTAGATCGAAAGCCATGGGCATTATTTAGGAAAAGAAACTGTAGCGGACGAAGGAGTGGATCACACAAAGCGAAGGGCTACTAGAGAGCAGAGGTACAGACTTTCACAACTTAATACGAAGCAGAATGGTCTAAGATGTCCAGGGAAGAGATGAAATTAAGAGTTCGATGCTTCTGATACCTACTTGACCTAAATTCCTCCCGCTCTCGTTATCCTTCGTCTTCCATGCGTTACGCCGTCTTAATATTTACCACCCAGACCCCTTCAGAATAATTTGGGCGTAATGGCAGAAGCTCTTTTAGCTGACGAAGAGCATCGCCCCATTACAGAAATAAAAGTCTAATTTCTACAATTGAATGGGGGTCACAATGCAAAGCTGGAGGTTCTCTCATCATTCCTACCTACGAGAGCGTGTCAAGAGATGCGAGCGCGCTATAATGTTGACTGGAAAGGTGGGACGATGTGTCGTGGCTTCAGTTGCGGTAGAATATTGTGTTGACGGAGGAGCTTGTGTTGTTGATGAGAACAAAATGGAGGACGACGAGGGTGGTAGTGGAGGAGTACACGTGATCCATTTGAAAAATATTTAGTGCTGGAAGCGGTATACGAATCACCCACGCGCAGGGCTAACATGTGAGTAGATAAGCGAAGCTACTGAGTTGATTTTGACACCGAGCTGGGTTTGACTTCTATTCCTTATCGCGAATGGTACCGTCTACGAAGCATGCTGATCAAGTAGCGATGTGCAGTCACGTAATCACGAGTAGCACTCGAATAGTGGGCATTTTGCTCGCTCACAGATGATATTACACGGGCCTGTATGATAGTCTATATTGGTCCACTCGCAAAGAACAGGAAATAGTGTACAAATACTACACGGCGAACTAGCTACCCCAGCCTATAAGACTAGACGGCCTGGTTCTGCCTCAAGCACAACTTTGACCCTTTCTAAAAACACCTGTGCCCTTCGCTCATCGCCCTTGGGAACGCTAACGCTGAATACATTGACTGGAGCAACAGCGCCTGTGGCGCCGCCGGTTATGGGAGCTGAGACTGAACGCGAGACACTCTTCCTGCCAGCGAGAATATCAAGGATGTCAGACTTGCCCTTCTTAGGTGCTGATTTGGAAGCCTTCAACAAGACGGGAGGGAGAGCGGTGACCTGGGGAACAAAGTACCCTCGAGAAACTGACGGGCCGGAGACCTTGTCCAAGCCGAGGACAGCATTGAACAGCTCGTCTGCAGACGGCTTCGCTGTTTTTGAGCGGGGGAGGCCATCGTTGGCCAATTCAGTAGCTCTCGCAATGAACGTAGAGATGGGTAAGAAAATGCCGACAGAATCTTTAATACGCTTCTGGCACTCCAGAACCGCCGTGAGCGAGATCGGGACTGCGATCTCGGTGTCAACCTCCTCAACAACATCTGGCGCTGTAGCTGGCTTCTCTGGAGCGGCCTCCTTCTTGGGTGGAGCAATCTTGATGTTGGAGAGGTCCAAATGGCTGAGCTTTCCTATCCGTTTCGATTGTTCTAGAGGATATGACTTCTCAATGACGCCAAGATAGGCCAGAACATCGCCCTTCAGGAGCCTGCCACCTGGTCCAGTCGATGGTATTGTGTCTGCGTCCTCTTTTGCCAGTCCGTTCTCCTTGAGTAGCGCGGCGACAGAGGGATACAGAGGGTACTTCTGCTTCTGTGCCTGAGCTTGGGGGCTTTTCTCACTGGATTCGGAGCTTGAAGGCGCGGGTTGTGAGGGTTTCTGCTCCTTAAGGGGTGGCGTCGATTCAGCTTTGGGCTTGCTCGGGGATGCTTCTTTGCTCTCTTTCTTCGGTGCCTCCGCAGGCTTGTCTTCCGCTGGGATCTCCAACGAGCTCAAGTCGTCGTCAGGCTCCGCTGTCACAGCAATCCTGCTTCCGACTTGGACTCCCTTGGAGCCGTCGCCTTGCTGTAATATCATCAGCTCCTTCCTTTGGTACTAGAAATCAGTGAGCCGTACCGTGATCTTTGCCAGTTTGCCATCGTCCTGGGCCTCAACATCCATTTGCGCCTTATCGGTCTCGATTTCGAGGAGGACATCGCCAGCTGAAAACGAGTCCCCTAGTAGTTGTCAGATTCGAGTCCAATTGTTCACAAACGCGTAGATTCCGCACAATCTAGACACATTGTCCATTGTTGCCATACCTTCTTTGACCTTCCAACTCGCGATATTGCCCTCGGTCATCGTCGGAGATAGCGCTGGCATGGTGAAGTTATGCGCAGCCAAGCTGGTAGGAGCTGGGTGGAAAGCTATTCAGGTCTCCGTTAGTACTGAGTCCATCCGGAAATGTAGGTAGCGGTCTTACCTCTGGTTGAGCCATATTGTCGCAGTTGCCGCCGAGCGACTCGCGCCGACAGTCTACATGCCGAAGCAATTGAGGCCATGGAGACCCGCCGACAGTGAATCGCAGGAGAGAGGGAGGTGTGAGGATGTTGAGATGTCGGCCAGCTTGTTGGGCTTTCGGACGCCGCGCACGGGGACGGGGATCCGTGGTGGGTGAACTTCGGGATTTTTACGCCAACATCGCATGCCGGCCGCATGAGCTGGATGAATGTGAACTCACGCGGTTTGCCCTTCCCGATTTCCAGGTACGTCTAGTAGAGCCTTTGCCTAGCAATTGAGATGCTGAAAAAGTTTAGAATGGCATCCTTCGCTCGAGGTTTCTCATGCGTTGGACGGCAAACCTACTTCAACCTACCCCCTTCACTGCGAGTCGCTACAGCACCGAGGTCATTAAATTGTCTTCACAGTATGAGAAACACCCGACACTTCTCCTTTTCTTCCATCAGACGTCTAGCGGAATCAAAAAAGTTGCCTAAAAAGCAGAATGTTCCACCCACAACACCTGGCTCGCGACCAACCAAGAAACCCGGCCTTAGCCCTAAGACTCATGTCTTCAACCCCAATCGAATGCCCATAGGCTCGAAACCAATCCTCCTATACAAAGCACCATCGCAAGCATACTACGCCGTCGTCGCCTATGCAGGCGCAGGGGCAACCGCCTTCGGCGCAGCGTTCATTTTTAAGAACTTCTGGTTAGAACTACCACCAGAGCTCCCTAAATACGTAGGTGTTACCTACGGCGGTATGGCTGTGCTGTTGGCATTGTTATCCGCTTGGATTTGTGCAGCGCCGGTCTTCCTGATCCGATCGATTCATGCAATTCCATTTGGCTATGGCCTGACTGCGCTTCGGATAGAGTGCAAGACACTTCCTCTTCCATTCTTCAAACCTATTGTGGCGGTGGTGCGGAAGGGAGACGCACAATGCAGTGGACATTTGGGGCCACAAGTGAGGATATTCGAGAAGATACGCGCTCGGAACTACCAAGATCTGTGGGCTGGAACTAGGGAGGAGAGCATAGTCTTGCGACCATTCTTCTTCGCCGGCCGGTGGGTAGCCCGGCTATGGTCTCGAGTGTTCACACATACGAAGGTCATTATTGGGAGGTGGGGTATGGTTATAGTAGATATTCCAGGAGAGGGTAAGTGGAAATTGGATGGATCTGGATGGGTGGCTGATGGTGGAAAACGTGAGTACCGTGGAACTTCCCTTCATGCGCTCGCGAGTAGTTGCTAACGCACAGTGAAGCTTTTGACCAGATGATAAGCGTCATCCCGCCCAGCGGTTTGCTTTCCAGGTAGCAACGTTTCTGGAGCTGGGCCTGTAAATACGTACTGTAACTGTATCATAGAAGCTGCAATCTTCTTGTGCCTTAGGGTTTGAATCGCATGGGGGTCGTGAATCTGTAAAACGAGTACGCACTGTGTCAGATTGATTGGCACCCTGGAAGCATCTCATGAAAGGTGGATGTTACATCGCTTTAGATGTAGTACTAGTGTATACTTTTTGAATATATCTTAGTTTGACACCGAAGGCTCCAAGACTGTTTGGTAAATCAAGTGCTGAGGTCTCGAGAAGGCGTCATGATGCTCCTGATAGCACATGTTGTTCATTTATATTGCTTTCAGGAAATGCTAGAGATGTGGAGTTATGCAAGGTTTGGCGTGGGGCAGGGCAGATGGATTGCGGCCAGGGCGGCCAGGGGTGAGGTGGTTCCTCAACACCAACGCTTAAATAGCTACGAAGACAACAAACTTAGACACACAAATGCTGAGCAAGAAATTCGCTCGGCATAAAACTCTTAAAGCAGAGCACGAGAGTAGCGATCGTATGGAATGGGCAGTTGAGATGATGCGAAATGGAAACATGAAGCACGTTCGATTGGGGCCATATCTATAACACCAGAACATCAGTGTTATCCGGCACGCAAGCAAGAAAATGAATGTGGCGGCCATAATCGGGCTGTCCCTCGTGCTTTGGTGCGCCAAAAGCGAACCTACCTAGGCATTGAGAGCACGTGCGTGGTTCCACGTGCCCTTCCCCAGATATCGACGCAAATAAGCTTTTGAGCCTCGTCCCGCCTCCCGGGTTCCTGCAGGCGATCCACCGATGGCTAGGGAGAGGAAAGGGCGAGTTGGTGCATGAGAAAGATGGAGAATAAGTCGGGGAGGATGGCTGAAGGTGGGCGGATTTTGCCCGAGAAAGGTCGCCGCAGGCCTGGAGCTTGCTCATATCGTGTTTTGAGCGCAAGTCAAGGCCCATATTCATGTTTGCGACGTCGTGGGAGAAAATCTCAAATTCGTGGTGCAAGCCGTCACGGATGCGCGGCGAAGTTTTTAGGGGCTTTTTGGTGGCGGCCTGTTCGCTTAGCGCGAAGTCGCAGCCTTGGTTGGACCCAGCCCTCAACACCACCTGGGCAGAACAACATCGCCGCCCACCCCATCCCTTCACCCTTCGATCCCGCCTGTCGCCCATCACATTGTTCGAGTATTCATCTGTCACAGTCTGTGATGATTGCGACCGTCTAGGCCGGTCGCTCTCTGTTCGCGTCGCGCCATAGGCACCCTGTCCATGTCTGTTGTATTCCGTCTCAGGGCATAACGCATCTCTCGACGCTGGCCATCTGCACGTCGAGCGCATGCACGCTTGAAGTAAGTGACACCCGTACACATCGGATTGTGCTGCATTCTGGGCATCGTCCCAGCGTTGCCGGGTCAACATTCAATGTTGTGGTCGTCGCATCCACTGACTTCGCCGCGCAGGCCCTCGCATTCACTCATCCCCGCGCACCAACTCGACGCCGATGGCTAGTCACAGGAGGCGCGGCAGACCCGACGATCCACTCGCGTCAGACCCCGAAGACGGAGACTGGGGCGCCGAATCATCACCACGACCCCAGAAGCGACGCCAATCGAGACCGGCAGCCGGTGCCAAGAAGCGTCCACAAAAGAGACAGCGTCGGTACGGATCTGAAGACGACATCGTCAGTGATGAGGAAGAGGGAGACTCTGCATCCTACGAGTCCTCCATCGAAAGCGAAGAGGACGTCGAGATCGGCGCCTCAGGTCGGCCCGTACGGAAAGCAGTGAAGAAAGAAGTGAAATACGAAGAAAAGAGTAGTGACGACGAGATCGATAACACCTCTGACGAAGACCGCGACGAGCTCGCACCCACCCCACAAAAATCCCGCAGACCGAAACCGAAGGACAAGAAACAGTCCCTGATCGTGAAATTCAAGATGCCGCCAACACGGCGATCAACTCGCGCTCGCACGGGCAGCAAGTCGTCCATCAAGGCACAAACTCCAGAGGTAGCCATAGGCACGCGACGAAGCAGCCGACTGTCTCACGAGAGGGATGAGCCGACCATAGCCCTATCCGACTCCGGCAAGCACGTCCAGGTCCTCCGCGCGGGCTCCTTGGATCCCGAGCCCCTGCCTTCGCGCCAGACACGAGGGAGCAAAGGGTTGAGGAACATACCAAGCGCCATCATGGAGGCATCTCAGGAAAATTCTAACCCCACCGAGAAAGCCGATACTCCAGGCCCATTAGACAATCTCTTGCAAGGCGCGAGCGCTGAAGTTCAGGCTAGTGAGGCGGCGTCTCCTGCTGAGTCTGGTGTCCAGAACGAAGATGAGGATGATGACTCTCAGCCGATGGAAGGAGTCGTTCAAGATGCCCAGAAGGAAGATTCTGATGAAGAGCCTATCATTCCCGGTGGTAGACAGCTCAGCGTACGTCACAATCCTGTCCGACACGTTTTTTGGTAATCTATGATGTCTAACATTTGCGTAGTCTCGTGCGAAATCCGCCCAAGCCGCTCCTCCTCCGGCTCGAAAGCGTAAACAAGGCGTTGACGAGAGCAGCGATTTCGAGCCCCCCGCTGACGAGGAAGAGACAAAGGGAGATGATGAAATGTCAGAATCCGAAGATCCAAAGGGCAGAAAGAACTCGTCGGACGACTCTGGACGACGATCGACGCGCCTCCGAGGTAGGCTGCAAGCCTCACAACGCAGCCGCCACAACTCGGATAGTGAGGCAGACAGCGCCCTAGACGAGGACGAACTAGCAGAAGAGGCCGCAGAGCTTCGGCCAAACAAGAGACGCCGCATCTCGCGTCGTGGCGTCCCGGACAACACTCTTACCTACGACGAAGGACCGGCGCTGAGGAAGAAAGCAAAGCCTGACTACCGCCTTATCCGACCAGACCTCAATTTGCAGATTGACGGAGAGGACTCCATCGCTCCTCCTCCACCGGTCCGCGGCAAAGGAGGACGATACAGGTCCTTGTTCTCCACCGTAGGGCCCTTTGGAGGCGGAGTTGAGTCGCTGATCGCAGGACCACAGGAAGCTGGTGCTCTTGGTGGCGCAGATTCGGACAGCAGCGATGATGATCTTCCACAGCCTGTAACTGGGGCATCCGCCACTCTCGGAGGCGCAGTTGGCATGACACCTACTGCTGCAAAATCACATATGTTCCCTCAAAGCGCTGAAGCGCAGAAGACAACTGGATCAGGAGGAGGTCCAGCAGATTTCGGCAAAGTCAAGAATAAGAAGGCTCTAGCAGATGCGGATCCGCTTGGGGTTGACCCGAACGTTAATTTCGACGGCGTTGGTGGATTGGATGATCATATCAATCAACTCAAGGAAATGGTCGCACTCCCGCTTCTATATCCAGAGGTCTTCCAGCGTTTCCATGTCACGCCGCCGCGCGGTGTTCTCTTCCACGGACCCCCAGGGACAGGTAAAACTCTGCTCGCACGCGCTCTTGCATCTAGCGTCAGCTCTCAAGGAAAGAAGGTCACCTTTTACATGCGTAAAGGTGCCGACGCCCTCAGTAAATGGGTTGGTGAAGCTGAGCGTCAACTACGTCTGCTATTCGAAGAAGCGCGAAAGAATCAGCCCAGCATCATTTTCTTCGATGAGATTGATGGACTGGCCCCCGTCCGGTCCAGCAAGCAAGAGCAAATTCATGCTTCTATTGTAGCAACCTTGTTGGCTCTCATGGATGGCATGGATGGTCGTGGACAGGTTATCGTTATCGGTGCTACCAATCGCCCGGACTCGGTTGATCCAGCTCTGCGACGCCCAGGAAGATTCGACAGAGAATTCTATTTCCCCCTTCCCAACGTGATAGGGCGACGTGCCATCATTGACATCCACACGAAGAACTGGGAACCGCCACTGAACCCAGCATTCAAGGATCAGCTTGCTGAAGTCACCAAGGGTTACGGTGGTGCAGACTTGAGGGCTCTCTGCACTGAAGCGGCCTTGAATGCCGTCCAGGGAACATACCCACAGATCTACCAATCCGATAAGAAGCTCATTATTGATCCTAGCACCATAAAGGTGTTGGCCAAGGATTTCATGATCTCTGTCAACAAGATGGTGCCCTCTTCCCAGCGGACAGTCTCCTCGGGTGCCGCGCCTCTGCCGAAACCTATTGCGCCTTTGTTGCGAACTCCCCTCGAAGATATTGCCAAACTTCTCGACGAGATCCTCCCTCAGAAGAAGAAGCTTACGGCCCTAGAGGAGGCACAATTTGATGACCGTGATGATGAGAAGGGCTTCGAACGCGAGAACATGCAGAGAGCCTTTGAAAGTTCAAGAATCTTCAGACCCCGCCTTCTCATTTCTGGCTTGCAAGGAATGGGTCAGCAGTACCTCGGATCAGCGCTCCTCAACAAATTCGAAGGTCTCCATGTGCAATCATTCGATCTGCCCACTTTGCTCGAAGATTCCGCTCGATCGCCTGAAGCAGCCATCATTCAGCTATTCAAGGAAGTTCGACGTCACAAACCAAGTGTCATATACATCCCGAATGTCGATGTTTGGTACCAAACCGTGGAACCCAAGGTTATCAAGACCTTCCTCAGTCTGTTGAGAAGCGTTCCGCCGAACGATCCCGTTCTACTTCTTGGTGTCCTGGAACTTGGTAGCGAAGAGGACAAGCCAGATCCCTCGATGTTGCGAGACCTTTTTGGGTACTCCGCCAAGAATGAATTCAAACTGCCTACACCGGACAAGAACGGACGACGAGAGTTCTTCGAGTCACTCGTTGCCTACATCCGCTTGCCCCCCTCGGACTTTCCTAATCCGGAGAATAGGACAAAACGCAAACTCCCGGTCCTTGAAGTAGCACCTGATATCCATCCGCCGATAATTCAAGACGACCCTAAGCAAGCCAAACTTCAGAAGAAGCGAGACAGGATGACTCTCAACAAATTGAAGATGATAATTCAGCCAGTAATGGATCTTCTCAAGAAGGGCAGGAATCGGTTCGTTCGACCTATCATTCCCGAAGAGAACTTTTCATATCTATTTGACGAAAGGAAGGATGGCCACGTTACCTCCGACCTATCAGAAGAGCAAAGGCAAGAGCAGGGCATGTTCAGACCGTACGAGGTCGACAGAGATGCCAAAGGTGTTGAAGGAATTCGACATGTAGAGACCGGCAACTTCTTTTACAACCTAGATCTTACCGTCATCGAACAGCGCCTCTCGAATGGATACTACAAGAGATTCAAAGACTTTTTAAACGACGTCAAAACATTGGCCAAGGATGCTAAGACATGGGGCGAACAAGAACGAATCCTCAAGGCTAATGAGATGGTGGCGAATGTCGAAGTCGATATTGAAGGGATGCAGCTACAGTATCCTGATCTCGATGCTGAGTGCAATGCTCTTTTTGTTCGTGAGCAAGAGAGGGCTCGCAAGCAAGTCGAAGCAGCTCAGAAGAATCTAGCTCCTGGCGAAAAAGCAAAACCCGTCGCAACGAATGTGCCGCCGGAGATTTCCACTAGCGTAGAGACCTCAGGACCTATTGTACTTGGAGAAATAGTACCTGGTCGATCAATGCCACCTGTCACGCCGATTCGCTATCCCAACTCATCCCTGCTGTCGAATGGCACCAGCACAGGACACGACAGCCACCCTCAACAGAGCAACGGATCGAATGGACCGACACATGGAGTTGAGGACACGCATATGACTGACAGTCAGCCCATTGACTCTGGTTCCCATGAGTTCCAAACTCCGAGTGGGCCAGCAGCCCAGACGCAAAAATCTCAAGTGTCTGGGCGAACCTTCGTAGCGCCTAATTCGCATCCTGGTGAGTATCAAAATAGCGCATCTACTACGACATCGGGTCAGAAAACCTCAGATCGATCCGGTCGTTCTTCTGGCCCACAATTCAATACCCAGAGCACTAACGGTCTCGCTATCGGGCTTGGCCCCGACTTCGCGAGCATGATGCCTCAGGCGACTGGTTCAGACATGCCCGACACCCAAGGTACGTATCCCAGATTTCTTTCAAAAGGCCAAGCCTCCGATCGCCGCGGAAATCGTGGTGGTATGCAGCAAGGTCGTGATTCCCATGACTCTCACGGTCATTCTTCGCACGTACACGCGAGCGTCTCTAACTATAGTTCAGAAAACCCTTGGACGAGCAGCCAATCGCAACCTTCGCAGTCTTCCCAGCCGCAAAACCACATGGCTGCACCACCTCGTCAAGCCACGTCTATCCCTTCCATCCTCAACAACGACCTACCACAACTTATCCTGGACGAAGAGCAAATCAAGATGCTACATGAGGAACTTGTAGAACGAAGCTCGGGATGTTCTGTTGAGCAACTTGAACAAATCAACGCAGTACTCATGGATGCGATCTGGAAGACCCGCAGCGAGTGGAACCGTAACAGTGTGGTCCACATCCTCACCAATGCTTTCAACGAAGTCATACAAGATATCGAGCACATGCAGAAGTTGCAGGCGCCCAGTCAAGACGATGATGATTACGAAGTCAACTACTTGCCACAGCAGCATAGGCAGAACGACCGTGCTTACCAGCCTGATCTGCGGCACTTCACGCCCGCAACAACACAGGCCACACATTTCCGCTAAACTCCTTCATCCTCTCAGTCTCTTGATTAACTCAACTCGTCTGAGTTTGTCGGATCTTTACCTTACCCACCATCTACTCCTCTCATATTTTATGTCGTGCCTCGATGATTTTGCTTTCTTTTATGTCCTTACACGGTAGTCCCCACCGACAAAAGCTGTCCTTCCTTCATGTCTCATGAATAGATGGTTACTTTGTCGGGAAGGTGGGCCGAGTTCGGATATGATCGAAAATACCATGGCATAGAGACTCCCCTTTTCCTTTCTTGTTTCGATACTATTTTCTCTCTTGATCGTTCCTACGCGGTAGTCCCCACCGGCAAACCTTGGCCTTCCTTCATGTTTAATGAATAGGCGAGTATTTTGTCGGGAAGGTGGGCCAAGTTTGAGCATAATCAAAAGCACAATGGCATGGAGACACGCAATCGGTAGGGTCATGAAGAGTTCGACTGGAGCCTTCGGTGTTGCGGAAAGATGGACGACGGACTGTGCTGGGTTTAATCGAGACTACTGGGTGGAGGTCTTTTTCGGTGTACATTTTGCTTCTACATGGCGGAGCTGAGCGAAGAGCCTTGTTTTCTTTCCACTTTTCCTTTTTTTCCCTTTTTCTATTTTGTTGCATCTGCGGCATCAGCAATGAGCGCCCCGATCAGTCATGCGGATAATGTGTTTTGCCCGTTTCAGGAAGGTGTATGATTGGGCGTCGAATGGTGATGGTTGGTCTGCTCCTAATTGGATGATGGACCTGCGGGTTGCTTGATAGCGGGACTGTCGATGTTTTCATGTTCTGCTGCTTTTTGTTTCTCTTCGGATTGGAGGCTCTCTTCTGCATAGCTCCAGCTTCTGATACTATTTGGAGGCGTTCGGCCTTTGCTTATGATACCTGCTTTTTGCAATAAATAGACAAAACTGCTTGTTCAAAAGGCCTTGACTTCTGTGTTGCGCATGCTGTGGATTCGAGTTTTGAGACTTTCATGTGTTTTTACTTCCTCTAACTCAAGAGCTTGGGTATGTACCTTTGTATTAAGCATCTGAACCCAAAAGAACCCGTGCCCAAAACGCCAAGACATGCGTAATTTAATCTTCTCCAAACAAGCCAGTAAACCAGACCCAGCCGTATTTGCTCTTGTAAATTCTGGTGTAGTATCCTGTTGTTGAGCTGCCAGAAAAAGTCAGGCAAAAGAAAACGATTTCACTCCTTCCTTTTTAGGCGTACTTACTTCTTAAACCGTTCGGTATCCTTTGCTTTGTGCCATTGCTTCCACCGTTCCTTATCGCTCAAACTAGCGTCTTGCCACGCTGGGATTGTTTCCTTCTCTGGCGCTTTATTGGAGAAGGCAAGGGTCTTATACCACGCTCTCTTGGGCGCTGGCTCGGAGTAGACGTTGACGTCTAGCTTGTAGGGTTCGTCCTGGTCTTTGGGGGATGTGGAGGACTCGACCATGATGTGTAATGACTTGGATTTGATATAGATGAATTCATGCACGCTCTAGGCGAAAATGGTATGTTCTGTGGAACGTCCGGTAAGAAGAAGTGGGCACTTCGTCTTTGTACTTCATCATCTCCGTCCTGTTATTCATGATTACGCTTGCCCACAGCCTGCCCACAGCCTACCGCCGATCTAGCAGAGGCAGAATCCAGATGTGGCTGTGCTCTCGGTATATGCCAAGACCACCTTCTCAAAACCACCTGGCTTCAAAAGTCACGTTTTCTCGCGTTCGTCTGCGCCCAGAATCCTTCCATCCCACTTCCCGCTTTCCCACAATCCATCGCCGCGCGGAGGAGTCAGAAGGGCCTTGCCGAAGATGTACCACACAGAAAGGGCCCAGCTAGTACTCCCGCTCAACATAAATAAGCTAGGTCCCCTCTTTCTCAATTCTCCCGCTCAATCTCTCACCCCCTCTCTCAACTCCAAAACAAAGATTCCTCAATTCAACCCCCTTAGCTATCCACCCCTCACACACGGCTTTCCAAAATAACAGAAAAATGACCACCACCACCACCACCACCACCACCACCAACTCTGCCCCCACAAGCACACCCACCCTCCCTCTCCCAGGCGCCTGCGCCTGCGGCACCATCCGCTTCCACCTCACGCGCGCGCCCCTCTTCACCCACTGCTGCCACTGCACGCGCTGCCAGCGCGAGACAGGCACCGCCTTCGCCCTCAACGCGCTCGTCGAGCGCGCGCACCTCGCGCTGCTCTCGCCGACGCGCCCCGTCGGCGTCCCCGTGCCCTCGGACAGCGGCGCCGGCCAGACCATCTTCCGCTGCCCGGCGTGCTACGGCCCCGTGTGGAGCGTGTACGGCGACGGCGCGAACAAGATCGCGTATGTGCGCGCGGGGACGCTGGAGGGCCGGGAGGTGAGGCCGGATATTCATATTTACACGCGGAGTAAGAGGGGGTGGGTGGGATTTGGGGACGAGGGGGTCCCGGCGGTGGAGGGGTATTATGATAATAGGGAGTACTGGCCGGAGGCGAGTTTGGAGAGGTTGAGGATACTGAGGGAGGAGGGGAAGGCGGTTGGGGAGGCGGTCGGAGAGAGTGGTGCTTGAAGTGGTGGTGTTTTCGCGTCGTGGGAGATTAAGTGCGGGTATGTCTAGTGCAAGGAATGTGTTTAGGGGTATCTAGCTGTTAATTCGTGTCAAAACTACCAGCTATACAATACGACTACCCATCCCCTATCGCATTGTTCTTGTCGATGGATATCATGCACGATCTAGCATTCTCCTTTCGGGCTCGTGATAGCTCGATAAGCGCTAACTGAAATTCTCTTGAGGTCGCGATATGTAGCTTGTGTGTTGAAAGGTGTTCAGACAAAGGGTAGAGGTCTTCGAGAGTGAAGATGTATTCTAGTAGTATCAATGGGGCCAGTTTTCAAGGGAGGAGTGGTTAGGACCAATCATGTCATGAGATGCAGTGTAATAAGCCCGTACCATCATGGATCTACTCGCACCATATCCGTAGTAAATGGCCGCGTTAGCCGTCCAGTCAGTAGTTAGGTTTGTATCGACTTTGTACTGCTCGAGAGTATCTTCATATAAGTCCGACAAAGTCGTGATGATAGTAAACGTAGAGGTGGCCTGATGAAGGAGGATAGAGGGAACCTCGCAGGTTTCAATTCTAATCAGCTGCCTCAAGTACAGCAAATGCATACACCAGCCCAGGCGCCGAAACTAGTTCGACAGTAGAGAGGAGGCACTATCTAGCCACCAGACATGAAACAACTAATCGCTGAGACCGCTTCTGGATTGCTCAATCGGATCCCGGAAAACAAAGATAAACCGATTACTCCAGCCCAATTTATACGGCATGCTTGACAGCAACCCATCATACGTTGACGTTTGCGATCAACCTGAGGAAATGGGTCTAAAATTGGACAGGGCTCTTTTTGCGAAGTCTTTACTAGCAGCGGCCCCTCCTCCAACCCAGTCATCTAGTGCTTCATCACTTAGCACTAGCAATATAACGCCGCTGCCTTCTCACTTCGGTCCCGCTCAACCGAAATATGGGTTAGGATATGGGGACGCAGCAACGCAAACCTCCCCATCCACTTCACTCACGCGCTCGACCAAGGGAACACGCTCTGAGCTCTTGGCAACGCCTTTGCTAGGACGGAGGGGGGACACTCGTGGGTTTCAGTCCTTCTGTTTTGTCTAAACATGCAGGTTACTACAAGTCAACCTACCACGTTTACCCACTTAGTGCCGCAAAGGGACGTCGCGCTCTAACGCATAACTGCGGTGCCACGTGAACCATGGCGAGTCAGTGTACACCGCCCGGGAGAGTATTGGAATGGCGACTGATGTTTAAAAAACAGTAACAATAGAGGAGGTTCATGGACCCCTTAGGCTAAGAGTAAACACGACTCGCTGCACGCGTGGTATCCTCGCGCCCGTAGCCAATACACTACGAGGAATTCCTGACACCCCCCAGCCAACCTACTCACCAACCCACCAGAAGAGAAACAGAAAGCAAATAATTGGAGAAGTAAAGTTAAACTTGAGACACAAAGGTTCATCAACAAGCCAAGAGCGAAAGAGAGCGTGAGCTCGCGTGTATATGTAGCGACAGGGTTGATATATCGGGTCCAAAAAGTATAGACATTGAGAAGACGCAGAAGGGACGCATGAACTCCAAAGCGAATACGAAATTGGGAATCAACCGTTTCCTGCGTTTTCCGACCCAAATGAATCTACGCCTGCAGCCGTAGTTACAGCACAGCCATTGTATAACTACACTAATTCCAGTCGCTATAACGCCGTAAAAGAAGAGGTATCACAAAAGGCCCTAGTGTGAAAAACAGAAACGTAGTTACGGGGTATCAGCACTGTGATGACGTATCCAGTAGAAAACAGTTAGTCCGCTGACATCAGTCGTAAAGATGAAGATGCAAAGCAAGGCATCGACAGGTGGCGAGGCGGTAGGATGGCCCTTGTTGGCGAAGTTGTAAGAATGAGAGGAGGCCGAGAATGGTTTGTCACCCGCTTCCCGCCCTCCTCCTCCTACCCCGACTCCCACCCTCGAGTCGTTGAGCGAGGACTTCGCGTAATTGCGGGTCGTCTTTATCTTTATCGACGTGGTGTACCCTTACGTGTCTACGCAGCTATGATTAACGGTGTTCAAGCTGTAAATTCGAAACCTATATCATACCGTTGCAGATTGTCTGGCCGCGGATATTTGTGCTCTCGGTCAGGACAAAACGGACACACATAGCCAGGCGAGGCATGCACGAGACCATGCCGTATCATCTCGTTCTTTCGTTTGAAGCCCTTGCCGCCCTCAGCTCTTGGGCATCCATGGACTGGACAAAAGTGTGGGCGAGTTTGCGAGTGTACGTTTGCGTGGGAACTTGAAGTAAGACGCCATTAGCTACCGTCTTTCACATGATGGCGTCTAACTCACTTTAACAAATACTGAGTCTGAAATGGAGGCGCAGTACATCCGGGATGATCACACTTGAACCCGCTAGCGCCATGTGGAGGTATGTGTTGGATGTGTGGCCCCGTCGGAGGCGGCAACGTTCGGTGGTTATTGACTGCTTCATCAATGCTCATTCGATGGCCGTGGTCCGTTGAGCCAGGGCTAAACGAATCGGAGCTGGGATAGCTGTCAGCCGTAGAGGCCGACAATGGCAGATTCGATCCATACGGTGGCCCATTATCCGACGCCTGAGAGGGCCTGCGGTTAAAGAAGTACTGGTGCGATTGGCCTGATCGCAAAAATAGATCTTGCGAGGAGGAGATGTCGCTGTGCGCGCTAATGGGAGATGTCGCGCTGAGAGGCGGAAAGGGAGTGGGCGGCGACCGTTGGATGCTGCTGGTGGAGTAATGCCGACTGACCAGCGTCGGCGATTGACCTGTGGAAGAGAAGGAATGGCGATGAGGATAGCCATTCGCCCTCGCCTCCAGCTGTTCATTACTGGCGGCCTCTGCAAGCTCGCTGAGCTGGCGAAACGAGGGTAGCTTCTGATTGTGGTTAGGAGAATTCGGTCCGTCCCGGGACGGCGAGCTTGGATTTTGCAGTGCTGGCAGTGTCTGGCGGGGTGAGCCCTTGGATTGGGGGATTGTAAGCTCCCGGAGGTTTGGGGATGTTGCAAGCGAATCCTCGTGGGGGTAGCCATTCGCAAGTGGACTTAGGCGTTCCCCAGTCAGCTTCGGCGACGTGGCCTCGAATTTGCGATCGGAGGCTGAGCCAGCCCCATTCGCATGGGCTTGCCCGCCATTCGTCAGCACGCCTGCAGATGGATACTGTGTCGATGCCTCATTTACTGATTCCGACATAGGACGGAATGGGGGCTCGGCAAACTCCCCGGAGCCGCTTTTCACGGGTTCGCGCCGTGGCGGGGATGTTCTCGTATCTTTCGGCCCCCTCGAATCGGCAGTCTGCAGCGCCGCTTGAGCTGTGCCGACCAAGTCAAGACCCGAAGGAGTACCAGCGGTCTGATGAGCAGAATCGGCTGGAGGAGACTGGTTCACGATGTCCTCCATGTCCTCCTCGTCGGCCTCTGAGCCAGAATCCGAGTTGAGGGCTTGTTCGCCGACCAGCCGGGCTATGTCGGGCCGGTTTGGGTCCATGAAACTCACCAGAACGGTGTCTCCCTGGATCGGACGAGTCTTGCGCCGATTAGGTTTCTTTCGCTTCTTCTGGGAGGAGGGACTGACGTTCTCAGGAGACGGTATTGTGCGGTTTTGCTGCGGGATGAATGGCGGCGGCGAGGGCGAGGGAGTAGCCTTGGGACGGATGGGTTTAAGACCAGGAGAACGTGGGAAAGCGTCGTCAGAATCGTAATTGGACATTCGCCAGCGTGCTGGGAGGCGAGGCAAGCCTAGCCTCTGCGTACAAGAAGAGGGACGGAATGGTCAGGTCGACGGCCCAGGATCGGTGCTCGATCGAGTGCTAAAGCTAACGGCGCAAAGTCACACAGAGCCCCAGACGAAAGGAGCGCGAGTTCAGCGCAGCGTGAGATGGCGTAAGACGGATTATCTGGCCTGCGTCAGAATTTCGCCCAGTGACTGCACCGTCGCTAAATGTCCAGCGGGATCTCGGTAGCATTCTTGGAGGGGTATTGAATGGACAGAAAAGCTATCACTGATATATGCAGAGGACGAGAATCGCAATAAAGAAGCATGTAGATTTGAGACCGCTGGTAGAGGCTGAACCGCACAGCATGTAGCACAGAAGGACAGCGCGGACAGGCCCGGAGGCACTGGAGTGATATAGATGAAACAGGAAACGAAACGAAACAACAGCGAAAGCAGAGGACCAGCAACGGCAACAGCAACAGCAACAGCAACAGCAACAGCAACAGCAACAGCAACAGCGAGAAAAGCGTGACAGGGCGAAGGAAGAAGCATGGTGTCGTGGAAACAGAGTGCGCCGGCGGCTGGACATGGGAGCTATCATACCTGCAGCAGTTCCGCGCTTCAGTCTCAACGTCAGAGCGCAGATACGGCGATGGCCAGAGCTGTTCACGTCGTCGGGAGATGTCCTGAGGGCAGGCTTCGGTGGCAGGTCCACGTCGGCCTGATGGTGATGAGGCTGGGAATGGACGGGGTTGCCAACGAGCTCTTCTGCGGCTCTGCCGTGTGGGGGGGGGCAGCCTATCGAGAGGGAGGATTTCGTGTCTATCCCGTCAGGCCTGAGTGGCAGTGCAGCGCACCCGGGGCCGCTCCTGTGCTGCGACGTGGTGGAGCAGGGAGGGAAGAGGCGGCGGCATCGAGATGGCCGTTCGCATTCGGGATGAGGTGCGAGCGCGGCGGACCCTGCGTGCCTGCTTGGTGCTGATGGGAGCTGAGGCGCAGCCAGCTCGAGCCTCAATCACAGGTGCGGGGCAGATGAGCCGCGTGAATTCAGGGATCTGGCGGCGAGCCGGAGACGTGCTATCAAACCGGCATGCCGGCGGCCACAGCACGAGCTTTCCCCGCCGTCGCCCGTGCAGCCGTGCCGCCGTGCAAGCCGCAAGAAAGAGACGGAACCACGCTTTGTGACTCTAAATTGGAGACCGAGCATGCTGTATCTACACGCCGTACACCACGACGAGCGCCCGCCAGGTCGTGTCCGCGCCCGCCCGCGCCGCCTCACTCTGCTGCGACGCCGACCTGCCATGTCTATCGTACACTCCGGCCGTCTAGTCTATTCTGAGCCTGTGCAGAGAGCCACCACCCCACGGCCTCTGACGAACCGCGCCCTGACTGGCTGATAAAGCAACAATGCGCCCGCCGGATGCGATTCTGAAGACGGACCCGTGCCCAATCCCATTTTACCCAAGACCCTCCCGCATGCTGCATCTGCTTCGCCGCAGCACCTCGTCACACCACGCCCTTCCCGCCGAACCCCGGCATCCCGCTCCAGCCTTTGCCCTGCGGCAGCTTGGGCTTGCCAAAGTTCTCGTCCAGGTCGAGGATGATCTTGAGCGCGTTCCTGCTGCGGAGGTACGGCAGCGGCGCCTTGGCTTCCGTCAGGCCCACCCCGGGCTCGACGTGCCCGCCAGGCCCCTCGTGGCTGTGCCCGGGCATCGGGAATGTTCGCTGCAGCAGCTCGTATGCCGCCAGCGTGAAGCCAAACTGCGGCGACGATCGCAGGATGCGCGCCGGCCCGCCCTTGAAGAAGGCCTTGAAGCCCTCCTCCTTCCAGATTGTCGACGCCGCATGCCGCAGGCCTGTGTAGCTCGTCTCGCCGGCGCGCGCTTCCACTTGCAGCCGCGTTTTGATGACATCGCACGGCGTCGTCAAGTATGCGGCCGGCATACCGGCGATGGCACCGGCAGTCAGCATCTGGACGATGCCTAGTGATTTTTGCGGCGTCTCGCCCATCCAATCTCTCTTAATGTGTGCGTATGAAGGGAAGTATATGGCAGAAAATGGAACTAGGCGGCTTGTAAGACGTAGTAATATAGCGAGTTATGTTCGTGAGCTTACCGTCGCGTAGTAAACAAGCACCCGCGCCCTTGTAGAGGCCCACCAGGCCCAGGTTCTTGATGATCCATATTGCCGATCGCTTGGGCACGCCCTCAACCGTCTTTGAAACCTCACCCTGGACCTGTAATCTGATCTTCACGATCTCGAGAGGGTTGGTAAATATCTGGAATGGAGTGGTTAGCTTGTGCCCGGCCCGCAACCTCGGTGTCGGTGAACGGTAATAAATTGGCTAGTACTCACCACTTGGCAACCGCCAGCAGATCCACCTGCTAGCATCTCTGCCCAAAACTTGATGTCCCCGTTCTCTGGGTTTGTGAACTTGCCTCGTACCAAGTCGTTCACTGTCAGCTTGATAGCTTTTTCTGGGGCCACGCCGATGAGTTGCGGGAACACGCCCGAGTACAAGCCCTTGACACCCTCATTCTTAACCACCTTCTTGGCGCAATCCAGCGAGTTCTTGTACAGCATCTCTCCGACTCTTGACGCTCTCTGATTCTGCATCCGCGTCTTGACCAAATCGATGGGATACACCATGAACGCACCAAACGCACCAGCCAAACTTCCCAACCCAAAATGATGAACGGCTTCCAGGACATTGTGCAGGATCGATTGTGTTGTCGAGAAGGCCTTCGCGCCCACATCGTTCAGGGCGCCTGCTGCTCCCGCGCCAAAGCCAAAGGCCGTGTTCCATGAAGGATCCAGGACCCGAGCAAAGTCCTTCAACCCAAGTCTCCCCGAAGGCTCATCCAGGCCAGCGAAATGGAAAAGAATGTCGGCCTCCATTGGCGTATAGAGGTTGAACCGACTTATTCGGGCCGCCTCGTTCAGGAAGTCCGTCCGCGTAATCTTCCCGTCTGAGCTCTTGTTGGTCGCATTCCGGATGATCAACTCAACCATATCCATCTGCGTGATCATATTCTGGAAGGCACGGACATTCGCATACGATATCTTGCTGCCGGCGGAAATGTTGCAGAGGGTGTGTAAGTTTTCGAGAAGGTGATCTGACAGCTTGTGGCTAGCGGTTGCTGATATTATCCTCTGGAAGTCTTCGGGCTCTATGTATCCATCCCTGTTCTTGTCGAAGTGCAGGAAAGCTTGTCGCACGCGCTCGCCTTGGAGTCCTCGCAGCATTTGCGAGAACTGGGGGTAGGTCATTGTGTGCCGCTTGTCCTTTGCGCCAATGTACAGGGACGCCCACTCCGAGTTCCAGTCAAAGGGCAGACTGTCGGCGCCCTTGCTCGCATTGTAGACTTTCTGGAAGTTGTCGAAATTGACCAGGCCGGTGCCATCGGTGTCAAAAAGCCGAAACGCGATTTCATACTCGGCGTCGGGCTTCGCGAGGAGGTTGTCGAAGTTGCTCCAGTCCTGCAGCGTCACTCTACCTGTCCGCTTGCGGTCTGCGACTTGGAAGAGAATGCTGTACTGCGAGCGTTTGATCTTGTGCTGTGGGCAAGAGTGGGTCAGTAATGGGTTATGAGGGCGGTGGTGAGCAGGTATTCACGTAGTCTTCTGTCTCGGGAGCCACGGCGTTGATAAACTCATTCTCGCCCAAGTAGAGCTCGCCGGTCTCCTCGTCCTTGACGGCGTGCTCCAAGAAGGCGGCTCGCGTCTGCTGCGACAATTGGGGCTCCTGAGTCGTGCCCAGGAGCACCTCGCCAATCTGCTCCTTGACGGTGGCCATGGCTATCGTCGCGCGCAGAAATCAGTCGGCCAGCAGGGGCGAGAGTGCTGGGTGAGGATGCTGGGGAGCTCCTTTGGTGAATGAAGATGCGGTCAGAAGGGAGAGCGGGCTTGAGGATGCGCCAGCAAGCTCCAGTCCGCACGAAGCTCGGACAGAAAATTATATGGAAGTGGAAGCTAACGCCGCTAATCGATAAGTAGCGCGTCGGACACCCGGGAAACGTGGAGAAGATGCAATTGGCGATGGTGGAGGTACGGACGAGCGGCGGCGCCCTGATCAGCTCAACGGCGGAGACGTATCATCTGGCGCACTGTGCGTGCGAAAAACTGGAGAGGAGCTGGAGGAGGAGGCACTATGTTTTCTTTTCCGTGGGTCGCGCGCGCTTCACCGCCAAGCTGGCCGCGGTCACTCCCGGACTTACCCAATCGCCAATTCCGAGCTGCCCTGCCGTGCCTGCCACTGGGAGCGTGGTATGGATTGCGGGCACTCTGGGCTGCCTATTATCTCCAGCGCCTGCCTGCCGGTATCCGCCGCGCCTCTGGCTGGTTGCCCTGTCAGATGCGTCGCCTGTCGCAGCGGGTCCCGCGATGTTGATGCCGCTCGAGAAGGTGGCCCGTTTCGAGCTCTAGCGCCCTTTGCCGAGCAGCCTCAGGAGTGGAGACAAGGCCGCCATGGTTCGATAAAACAAATGCCGCTCTGCGCGCTGCATGGACTCAGCACGAGGTCGGTCCATCTGGCATGCCGGACCTTGCACACCGAGTGGAGTTGGACAAGCCACGGCGAGTATATGCGTGTATTCAAGCGTGTTTACACGCTATTCTGCATAGATGGCTGGATACAGTATGCCTCGGGAAGTCTTGCCTAAATCGCGTGCGTTATGTGGGTATTCCGGTGCTACTAAGGGTTTAAAACCGCCAAGTGACCTGTCCACGTGAGAAACACTACTGAGTAGCATCGGGGGCGCGCTAGCGCACTGCTGCTGCGTGATTATTGAAGAAGATTTCAGACATGACTGTCTTAATTCACTATCTAGATATCCATTCCACAAGCCACAATGGCCACCTACTTCCCGCAGCAAGCGCAAAAGCAACCCTACGCCCGCTCGAACCCATCTAATCCCATCCTGCGAGTCCAGTACGCCGACAAGGAACCAACCAGAGCAAAGCAGAGACTGGAAAAGAGCAAAATGCCAAAGAGATCTGCCTTGAATGCCCGTAAATATCAAACTGCGCCAAGAAGGCACTCCTCACCTTTCATACTCTATCCTCTGCAAAGTCCAACACCTCGCAATCATCCTCGAAGAAGCCCTCTTCCCCCTCCTCGCCCTCACCCCGGCGAACACGCCGACGTCGTGTCGTGACAACAACTTGCTCCACCTCCTCTTCCCCATCCCTCAGCACGACCTTGTTCTGCACCGCTGCCGCAACCGCACCTTCATCGCCATCTCCACCTTCGCCCTCGCCTATGTCGTAAAGCTGTTGTGCAGGCGTTGAGATGCGCACGGCGTCAACTTCATCTCCAAACACCCACGCATTACCGTCATCTACGTGAAGGTTCTGCGACGATGGCTGCATGGGAGACATGGGCGGCTGGTCCCACTCACTGTAGCTGTGATGTTGATGCTCGTCCTGCGGGGCCGGCTTTGCGAACAGGAACCGTGCAACGCGACGGTCGGTGTAGAAGGGCTGGTAAGGTGGGTTTGTCTCAATCTCTGCTAGGCTGAGCGGCGCGGGTGCAGGGGATTTCTTCCCGCCTGCCACGCCTGCGATGCCACCCCTACCACGACGGTTCGGTAACGAGCGGGGAATCCACTCCCCGTGGATGTCCATATCGCGGGTGGGTTCCAGTTCGTGAGGTCTCTCCTCGTCCGGTTGCAGCAGAGCAATGACTGCGGGTGAAAACATAGAGCCACGTACAGGCATGAGGCCAAACTCGACGATTTTGCGTTTCGAGATAGCGGTTGCATTTTTGCTCTTGCCTTTGCCTGTTGCGGGGCGCATCTGGATCTTGTAAATCTGAAGAATACCACCTGCAACGAGTGCGATGGAACCGTGGCCCTTCCCTGTCAACCAGCGCACGCTACAGGGTTTGACACCAGATTGTGAAGGTGGTAGGGTGAGCTTATTGTCGCCTGCGTGGCGGATGTTGCTTGTTGCCGCGCCAATAGACTTCCCGAGCCCAGCTGCTACTGCTTTACCGCTCTTCGCGCCGGCTGCAGGTGCCAGACCAAGGCTACTGAAGGACGGGAAGCGTGAACCGTTACTGCTCCCGCTACGAGTACGGACGGCGTTGAGGAAGGGCTTTGCTGTCCCGTTGAGAGCTTGCATAGCCGAATTGACCGCGCTAGGTCGAGCGGTAGGAGTGTTGTTGCTTTCGTCAGATTTAGTCTTAGAAGCGCCGTCTGACTTCCTGATACGGCGAGAAGGCGGCCATTGGAACGCGGACGCCGGCATAAGGAACATGTGGACGGTGCCTTTGTCGGTGATCACAGCTAAGCGATTGGCACGTGGTGTAGACCAGACGACGTCGATCACGTTTGTGACAGTCATGCGTGCAAATCGGGCGACCTGGCGGACGTGAGGGCCAGAGGAGATCTCTCTTGATGACTTGCGAGCTTTCCGGTGATTTATACGCTTCAGATCCCAGACGTCCTGGAAGTCGCCTTTCTTGCTGACGGTCATAAGCATCAGTCCGCTGGGAGAGAAGGACATAAAACTGCATCCCAAGGCTGCTGGCAAAGTGGCCACGGGATGGAGAGCGTTTTTGTTCTTCGACTCTTCCGCCTCGACTAGCTTCTGGAGGTCTAGTATAGATATGACCGTAGACTCCGGTCTCGGTTGAGCTTGATGATGTCCGTGGGTTGGTGGAAAGTAAGGCTGCTGTGTTTGTATGAACGGATCTGTGCCATAGTTACCATTGGCGGTTCCATTCGGCTGTGCCGATTTACCCATATAGCTTTTGAAAGCCTGAATTCCCTTATCCGTAGCCCACCGTGCTCCTTTTAGGGCAACTTGAGTACCTTCTCTTGTCAGTCGATTCAGTAAGCCATCGGGCTCCGGAGCGTCGACTGCACATGTCGGCGCAGGCTGAGGTGGAACAGAGTGGTGAGCTAAGCCTGGAGGTCG
Source organism: Mytilinidion resinicola (assembly GCF_010093595.1). NCBI lineage: Eukaryota > Fungi > Ascomycota > Dothideomycetes > Mytilinidiales > Mytilinidiaceae > Mytilinidion > Mytilinidion resinicola. The sequence goes on from NW_022985439.1 coordinate 1,711,955, forward strand.
TTCGTGTGACTTCGATGTCGTTGCAACACCATCGATCGGGAGGAGTGTTGTTGATGAAGGAGGCGCAACAGCTAGCCAGCGGTCACTAAGAGAGAATAAAGGCACGCCATATTGCTCGGGGACTTGTTCTTCGTGACTGTTCACATCGGCTGCACTTGAGGAACTAGAATGTGATCCACGATCCCGGAACTGGACTGAAGTCCAAACTTTACCAATGCACCGGAATGTACCCAGGGTCTCGGTATTAACTTTAGTGTAGGGAGCGAAGACGAAGACCTCCCCGCTAGCTCCAGAAGCTAGGACGACAAATTTGCCCTTTGCGTCAACTACAAAGTCGCCTATGGGGGGTGGAGGTTGGAACATCGGACTTTCGATTGGATCTGTTATGGGCACAGGTGGGCTTGTATACAACGTCGAGAGGTGCTTCCTCTCTTTCAAGGAATACACCTCAAGGGTGGTCCGGTAGCCTGAGATCGAGTTCACAGCAGGGTTGCCGCTATTGGACGCTGGCCTGCTGGGAGAATTCGACGAGCCGTCATGTTCGTCCGTGACAGCAACCGAGTTAGACGCACTTCCAGCACTAACGTCGTCGACAGCCGGACCGTGAATGATGAGGACTATGAGAGGTCTTGTAGAGGCTAGTGGGTCTCTTCTTGATGCCCAGGGAAGTATCTTCGCGCCAATCACACTCCCCTTTAGACCTTCAAGTCGACCGACCAGGTCCATCCTTCCCTTCTCGACTCTGAAAACCTCAAGCCCGCCCTCGTAACCAACCAGGAGCACATTCTCAGCTATCTGCGAAGCGTCATCTCCCCCCATGCAGATAGTATCGAACCCACAAAAGTACCCATGCTCTCCTGGTATAGTGCCGTCACTAGGAGGTGGAGTCAAGCCCAGATCGAAATCAGGAAGATTATAGTAGTGAGCTTGTGGTTGATGGGGGAGAGGTGGGTTGTTCTGGAATGGAGTCCGAGCGCCGTACTGTGAGTACATGGAAGCTCGCCTATCTCTCCCGGGCGACTGCTTGGGAGAGGGCTGCAGCCGCCCGCCGAAACTAGGGTAGTGGTTCGGGTGGCTCAGTGGCCTCATTCCGGGTGCGGGGGGCGAGCTTGACATGCCTCCTTGTCCTGCTGGAGAATGATGGATCGGAGGTGATCCACTGATACTAATGCCGTTGGTTGGAGGTGGCTGGTTGGCAAAGAAGGGTAAGGACTTCGTCCACTCGCTCGTGTATTGTGCCGCAGTGTTTGTAGTCGTGCCCAGAGCCGACAGCAGTGGGGAAGTTGTAGCATTATAAGGAGGCTGCGCTGGGGGGGAACCGGTCGGGTATCGTGAGGGCGGGGATTTGGTTCTAGAAAGAGCAAAGTTAGTCACAGGTTGTCATGGAAAAGGGCGCTTTGTGCATAAAAGACTCATATCTCGCGAGCTGATAAGCCATCTTTGACCCGTTTTCACTGTAGGAGGTAGGACGGCTTCCGCTACGAGGGAGTGCCATGATTCGCGTTCGTGCCTATACAGGAAGGACGGAAGCTAAGGGAAGGCTCGACATCTCAAAGCCAGCGTCTACAGCTTCCGCCCATTGTGCAGCACAAGGAGAAGTGTACTCACAACTCTCGCGGGTAGATGCGTGTGACGCGCTCCCCGTACCTATCTTTTCTTCCCAGCTCATATCTCGAAATGTGCCGGCCGCGCGACTGCAAGTGCTCCAGGGCTTTGGGGCGGTTCCGCTGCTGCTGGTAGAGATAGCCGACGTTTGAATAGGGATGGGTGAGGTCGGCAGCGTGGTCGGGCGAAGGGCTCATTCAAATGGTATTCTGGCGCTGGCGGGCTGGCACTCTTCTGCGCGCGGCTCGAGAGATAGGGAGGGTGAAGGTTGTTTGCGGTGCTTTGGGCGGGATCGGCTAGAGGGGTGAGAGGGAGGATCTCAAACAAGGCGATGCGTCACAAAGCCGATGACCGCGCCTCGTGTACGTGGATGGCTCGTGCCGGACGGGTTGGGGAGAATGCTCTAAGGACACGTTTCACGCCCGTTGCTGGTGCCTACTACTGCTACAGAGTCGCCAGCATCGATTGCTAGACGCCAGAGACAGCGAGCGGGGCGAAGGCGGGGAGCTTTGCGTGGCTAGAGCTGGCGCTGATATATGGATGCTGGGTCGTTGGGGGCGCGGTGGAGGGGGACCACGGCGTTATCTCTGTGCAGCTTGCGGAGGGGTGGTAGAAGTGTTGGGACTCGGGTGCGGCCAGGGGGAGTGTCTAGATATCGAGTACCGTGTTGGGGATGGAGGGGGAGGGGAGCTCATGCAGGTGGGATAGCCGGTACCGCCCCTCGGAATGCTATTTCGAGGAGACGGCAGTATAACAACAGTGGCCTGGATTCCAACGCTTATCCGGCATCTCCAACTGGACATCGATACTGTAAACTACCAGACCTCACAAGACCACGTGATGTGAGCCTCAATGCGACTAGCGCCGCGATACGCACGCTTCACGATCACCTACTGCCCGTCTTACCCGTGACCACCAGTCACGCACCACCTCTACGCGCGTGGCCGGCACGAGAGTGACCGTGAGAGCCGGTCGTAGCTATTCACGCAATGCTCAGCCACCTACAGTGCCTTGCCATCGATATCCGTACGCTTTGCTGCCACTGTCTATAGAAACCGAAGGCAGTGGATAGAATATTCCAATCTACGTACACCCTGATGACGCTGTCTGGGGTAGTCTCGCGAGTTTACTAGTAGTCTAAAACACGGAGTTTCTTTCTCATTTGGAATGCTGTAAATACAATGAAGCTCCTCATGCAGCGGTAAACGAGTGTACGGATTTCTATGACGAGGCATTGTACGTGTGCTACTACAGGCCACAGTCCGTCTGTACCCCTGGTACGTCGTAATGTTGCTACATCTTATGCTGATCTTGTCAGCTAAATATTGTGCGAGTTGCACCTCGAAGCTCTAGCTCTAAATGCCATCCTTCAATTCAATAAATGCTTTCGTCTCAACTCTGCAAGCGTGCAGCCAACATTGTACATACACTCCCTTCAGGCTGGTTGACCTCTTCAATCTTCAACCTTGGGTCTGCTCTGAAGAACAACTCCTGCCAGTCATCCAACGTCCTCTCATGACTCCCCAGTACTGTGAGCATCTGCATATCGAGCCTCCTGATCGACTTCAACACCGTCTTTGGCAGATGGGGTGCAGCCTCCGGAGGTGGGATCACGCTCTCAGCAAGTACGATGCGGCCTCCTTTTTTCAATTTACCGCTTGTAAGCAGGGTCCGAAGGATCTTGATGCAGTGCTCATCGTTCCAGTCGTGGAAGATGTATCGTAGGAAATAGGCATCCACAGACTCAGCTTCAAGCCAATCGGGCTGCGGTGCGAAGAAGTTGGCGGGCTTGAAGTCCAGGCGACCTGAGGAGATGAGGCCTGACTCATTGACTTTGGCTTCAGCCAATGCTTGCTCGGACTGCCCGGGCAAGTCTTGGACAATGAGTCGGAGGGAAGGATTGGCTTCCGCGATGGCAATGCTGATGTGGCCAGAGCCACCTCCGACCTAGCGATACGCTGTCAGTTCATTATTTCAAGGACCCTACAATAACACTTTACCCTCACATATGGAAATGTTTGAGATACTCACGTCAACTACGAGTCCGTTCTCTGGAAGACTACCCCAATCAAACCCCTTCACAACATGCTTAGCTAGAAACCCCTCACCAGCACTCCAAAACTGCATCGAACCCGCAAACTTCGCCATTCTTCCTTTCGCCTCGCCCTCGTCACTCGCATACCACTCAAACATGCCCTTGTCAGTTCCGTAGGCAAGCTGTAAGCCTGTGTGATTTGGTGCCTCAGCATCAGGCCACTTCCGCATCGCATCCGCCGTCTTTGCGGCTGCAGGAAACACTTCATCCGCGTTGTTAGCAACAAAGGCACGCGCGAGCGGGTCTTTTAGCAGCAACAAAGAAGGAGCAGTATGAGCGACATGGCCCGGCCTGGGCTCGCAAAATACACCTTGGGTCATGGCATATCGGAGAATCGTTTTGACAAATCCAACAGCCAGAGGAGGGTTAGTTTTGCTAGCGATCTGCTCGAAAGTAGCACTTCCAGACTCCGGAACGTTGGCGTAGAGCTCGAAAGAGGAGATGGCGCGCATAGCGGAGCTAGTGTGGTGCTTTTGGCGTGTCAGTCTCTTACTAGAGATTGTTAGGTACACCTACGCCTCCCCATGAACACTCGACGAGCAAATCTCTGGCTCCCAGCACGTTCTCGCTCAGAGCCTCGGAGAGGTCCAGGATTAGTTGCCGAGCTGCATGGACGTTCTTCTCCGACGGAGGCACGGGGAAGTCTGGACTGGCACCAGCGCTAATGGAGATAGGAGGGAGTTTGTGCTCCTCAAGATATGCATCAATGACCTTTGCCGACTCGAGGAGTTGCGTCGCGATTGCAGTGAGGGATTGCGACCCAGAAGCCATGATGCATAGATTTCAAAGTTTTACCGAAGTTGAAAGGCTGAAGACCCAGCTCCTAGGCCAGGGAGTCGTTCAAGATAAGTACCGGAGGTAGCAGTAAGCTTAGATCTTAGTTTGGAACGGTTTCAGCTTAGGCCCAACGCAAAAGTTTCGGACCCCAATGGGCGATCGCATCGATCCAATCCAGTAATTCCGTTAGATTTCAGGCAGCATACATTCCACCGTGTCACATAATACGGTTACAGTGTAGCCCTCTTCCGGTGAACATGGTAGGGAACAGCATTCCGCATTAGAAATGAACCAGGGAAGCGGCTCATTGCCTTCAACTAGCTTATAAAACGTAATCACCTTGTAGAATATCTTAGAGTCTGTCTCTTGGTATTTGGCTCGATACTTTGCGACGTTGGCCACGCTGAGTCCTGCCTATCTTAGTAACACTGTTTCTGAATTGAGATTTAGCACATCCAAACCGGATCACGACTGGCTTATCTACGCAACCTGACGCAACTCCCAATTCCGGCCATTGCAGTACTTCCGAAACGCCACCTAGGTACAGTGGCTCGCCAAAAGTCCAGGCATATTTGCTCAACACCGTTGGAGGTGCTTCGGCGCATGCTAAAAGCTTTGATAAGACGTAAAGTCCCTAAGAGCTTGAATTAGAGCTATCTCCTATGCTGGACAGTCTATATGCTTGGCGCTGTTTGTGGTGCTTCAGCACGTCATCATAGATCGGGAGGAGATGAAAGGTCGGCGTGCCGAAACTTGTGTCTAAGCACTGTTCTAATACCTCTACGCTCGTATCTTCTCCGCATTACCCCAGATTTTCAGGCGTGGCGGGATTCCAGATGCTGTCATATTTGTCTGACAGCATGCTGTGACAGGTTGGATGCTCACGTACACACCCCCTCTATTACCTACACATAACCATATAAATATGCAATATACGTGTCGAAAGATAGACGCTTTAAATATACTAATGTCGCACAAATCCTATAACCTATCTACACATCTCACTCTTTACACACGTTAGCGACTGCGCACCGCATAGATGATTATCATTTACCTCCACCAGTCATACACCGACCTCGCCAACACCTGTGGCCATGCTCTCTTCAACCTCGTTCTGACTAGCGTAGTAGTAGGATCATCTCTTCTAACATGGCGCCTCTGGACCTTCACTCTCCGCCCATTACTCCACCCAAACGAACCTCGCCCCTTACCCTACTGGATCCCCATAATCGGCCACGGATTCCGCTTCTTACGCGATAGCCAAGCGCTGTTCACAGCCGGCCGCGTCCACTTCGCCAATTCCCGCGAACCCTTTGCCGTCACCGTCTTTGGTGAGACAATTTACATCCTCACCTCGCCGCGGGACGTTTCCGGCGTCTTTAAGGAGACCACAACGCTTTCCACAGACCAGGTGAACATCAACCGCTCCTTTGGCGTCTCGGACGCTGGAACGGAGCAGATGACACGGCCAGCTTTCGTGGATGCCGTCAAGGGGGAAAGGGGGGGTTTGAAGGACTATAATTACATGTCTGAGCATATACGGCATTCGCAGCTGCTTCCTGGGCACCAGATGGATATCTTATCGCGGGACTTCATGCAGCTGTTTGAGGTGGAGATGCGAAGTGGGACACCGGAGGGGAAGTATGTAATTGGATCGACGGGGGAAGGGGGCCGTGTTGTGTTGGTGAAGAATTGGGCGGCGCAGTCGTTGATTCGGGCGACGACGCATGCGCTGTTTGGGCATTGCTTGTTGGAGATGGAGCCCCAGCTGACGGATACGTTTCTGAGGTTCGATGATAAGTCGTGGATGGTTATTTACAACTACCCTGAGATGTTTGCTAAGGAGACGTACGAGCTGAAGGAGGAGCTGATTCAGATCTTTATGAGGTATGTGCAGTTATCAGACAAGAAGACGGATAAGGCGTGGTGGTTCCGGGAGACGGATAAGTTGGAGGAGGAGCTGGGAATGGGGGTAAGGGATCGGGCTATCAGGACAATGCAGCAGTACTGGGTGTAAGATCACTTCGTCCATCTGCGTTGGCGAGTGACAGAACACTGACGAGAGTGATTTAGCACGAATGCAAACTCATTCAAGATAGCGTTCTGGATGCTAGCGCACATCGTGCACTCGGACGGGCTGAAGGCAGCAGTTGTCGAGGAGGCCTCTGCCGCACTTCCTTCGCAAGATGCCGATCTGGATATTAACTACCTCCTGAACCAGTGTCCGCTGCTGGACTCTATCTGGAACGACGTCCTCCGCCTTACCGCTTCCTCATCGACGTACCGATACATCGTCTCCGACACGACAATTCGCGGGAAGACGTTCCGTGCCGGACGCAAGCTGCTCATCCCGCAGCGCCAGACTCTACTCGACGAGTCAGTCTTCGGCGAGACCGCGGCCACGTTTGATGCAGAACGCTTCATGCGTGACAGGAAGCTAGCCAATAGTACGAGCTTCAGACCATTCGGAGGAGGAGTATCCATGTGTTCGGGTAGGCACGTGGCGAAGAGGGAAGCATTTGCTTTTGTAGGAAGTGTGCTCACGAGATATGAGCTGAAGCTGGCCAATCCGGAGAAGGGGAAGCAAAGGTTCCCGAGGCTCAATGTGATGAATCCGAACCTAGGGCTGATGGGGCCAATGCCTGAGGACGACCTTGTGCTAAAGATCAAGCCGAGGCATTGATATCGAAATGATACGAGTATGTTATTGCAATGCTATGCCTAGACACTAATGGCTCCATAAGCTCCGAATTTTTCTTCAATCTATTGTTGGCAATATCGGCTGCCTACCTACATCTCTTGTATTCCATAGAGGCCCTATTACGAGGGCAAGTGGATCAGGAGGCGAAAGAGAGGGTTAGATGTGAGCGTCTGTGGCTATCTTCCGCAACCCATTTGCCTCTACTGCAGGAGAAACTTTCCGCTACGACCCTAACGCAGATATCGACCACCAGATTATGATTGCAAACACTTAGCTATCTATCCGAAGAAGATGCATTCGCTAGCGTCTATACTGGCTGAGAATAGATTGTGTCCCTCATTACGAGGTGACACACCCAATCACAGACCAGTGTAGAACTCTATGTCGGGTAGAGCACAACCCGCGGTGATGGATGCTGTATGTCGATGACTCTCGAGCACAAGTAGCAAGGATTGCCCTGATCGAGATGCGTGTCCGTCGATGTCCGAACTTGGGAATCTGGTCCCCGGACCTGTGATGGAAGTCCTCAAAGTGCGGACGTGGGATATCGACAAAAAGAAATCAGAACCACTCACTCGATGAAACTACTCCGCATGCCTACTAGCACTGAGCGAAAGCTGCGCCTTGCCACGATGCAAAATGTCATGCTGCAGAGCTCACGGGCAGGATTGCCTGTTTCAAGGTTGCTCTCCGGGTGCACCGTCTCCTTGCATCAGCTGGAGGCGTTTCGGGAAGACAGGACGATGAATGGGAGGGCAAGGGAAAGGTTGCCAATACCACATGGTGCGAGGCATGTGGTGATAGGAGATGGTGCGAGGTGTGCTGCAGGAGAAGTGGCGACCGCAAAACAGTGGGCAAATGAGACGGCAAAGAAGCCCTGGAGAAGAACACGGAATGTCACCATGGGCCGTGTCCGTGTGAAGCTTCTGCCAGGACGGTTAGGAGAACAACTTGAAGTGCAGCCCTAAGATCGATCGGAGGCGGTTTGTCGTGACGATTCGATACGAGAGCACAGATTCAGGGCCCACCCGTTTAGAACTAGCGGCAGCATAGCGCACGGCCTCCCCGTCTATTCATGGAGAACGTCAACGGCAATGCAATTGGCACACAGGGTACGAGCCTCGTGCAGTTGCGGCGTCGCGACGGGGGATATATTTCTGTATGCGTGCAGAGACTTACGCGGCGGTGAGGCGTAGTCAACGGTCACATCGCACGTCACCCGCAGCGGCAACGTCCATTGGAGGTTCGTGAGAGCCTTGCAGGATGAAGCATTGCGCGTGATCTTCATCCTACCGTTCATCGTTCACCCGTGCGGTGAGCCTTCCCGATAGCCAAAGACTTTCTCGGCTGCCATGGGTAGCGATAATGTGGCTGTTAGAATAGGGCCAGCGTGTGCTAGACATGGACAAGCCTCCCCATTCTTGCGATCAGACAACTCCAGCATCGCCATTAAACGTGGCCGTTCCGTGACAGTGACAGGGAGCCACGCACGTTTGCCACCTGTGTTCCGGCGATTTGGACCAGAGATGCTCCCCCTATTTTCAACGACTGGCCCCCACATGCCCTAAGGCGGGCCTAGTCGTCCACTGCGCAGGTGCCTTTTACCTATTGATATTGCGATAACGACAGATAGACAAAGTTTAAGAGTAGTACCGGTGAGTGGCGACTGCTTACTTTTCGGTACAGTAATGAATTGTGCGAAAGGTTGCCCACCACCCTTGGTGAAGATGGTGATTTATTAGTTAGGAATAGCGCAGACGCTAGCGGCTCGCCCACGTGATGCTCGACCACACTGAATCTTGGTAAATGCTAACATTAACTCAATCGGTAGAATGCTCTGGGCAGCCTAGCGGGATCTAGCGCGGCCAACGTTCAAGGCGCTACAAACGCTGGCAGCTAGAATCCTTTACTATTTTTGGTCGCTCGAACACTTGATTTCAAAGGCCTTTGTGACCAATTGGCGTGCCCCAGCACCTCGAAACTGCCACAGGGAGATTGATTCGCATCCTGGAGCAAGGGGCTGCTGGTCTCTCGCGCCCGGAAAACACGCAGAACGCTCGTCGAGACGGTAGTTAGGGCAAATTCTCGCGGCATACGGCGAGAGCGGCGCAGTCGCGTCGAGACAACTGACGTTGCTTGCGCAACATTCCCGAATAGGAATACCAGAGTATCGAATATCTGCAAAATGGTACAGCCTATCGTCGACTCCGCGGCGCATCCTTGCACTATCTGCTGGTCGAATCAGCGGGCCTGACGTCTGCCCCTTTCCAGACGATCGGGATCCTTCCCTGGGCGCAAGATTGGGGAAGCCTGTCACCAGCTGGAAGCACGCTGGTATTGACTGCACGGTGTGCTAATTAGGTATGGAATACGGCTGCGGTCTTTGCCTGATTTTGCTCGTCCGTGGTTGACATTCGAGGGGAAACACCCCGGGCTTAGCGAGAGCTGCACCCCGGTCCAGAGGTGGCGGCCGAAGCGGCGTTTCAGTCGCGGATCCTTTGCCGCGATGGAAGCTCGGCGAGGCTTGATGATAGGCCGATCCGCCAGCGACCCCGGGACCATCGCGCATCCTTCAAGCAGGTCGTCATCCGTGGCTGATGGCGTTTCCCGTGTTGCCAAGCCAAGGCCGCCCGCATCTTCAACGTCGAGGCCGGACGGGCAGCCCGCGACAGCGCCGCCAGCAACACGAGGCCTCTGACATCCCGTGCCCCTCGAACGCATGCCCATATGCCCGCCCAGCTCGTCGAGTAGATAAACACGCGGAAGCGCTGGCCGCAAAGCCTTCCCCGAGCACCACTCGGCCATCTCTCCTCTCCGGCCCCACCTGCAAGTCATCTCCTCCACCTCCCAACCACCTGTACTCCGAGCCGCCTCGTCGGGATCCCTCTCAACGCTGCAGACCACCGCTTGTCACGGCATGCTTCACCGCCTGCGGCTATGGTAACGCTGCAGTAGTCAGCCTATCCCGAGCCGACGATCGTGCAACACCACGACGGCCCACGACACACGACGCGAGAGCACTCGTTCCCAGCGCAACACGCAGCACCCGGCTGGGCGCGTCGACCGTTGAGAAGCGGGGTGGACTGCTCATCCTTCCGCTGCGGCCCCCGCTGCATGCAGACCACTTCATCCTCCGTACATATCGCCCAAACCACCTCCGCCGCGTCCGCCATGGACGACATGGACCGCCACTCCTCGTCCGACCCGTCTGCTGCGGGCGTCAGTGGAGGCCCGCCAAGCTCGCCGCGCTTCTACTGCCCCGAGTGCAGTCGCGGCTACAAGGCCGTCGAGACTCTGAATCGGCATCGCAAGAACCACTCCAGCAGCAATGATCACGTGTGCCGCATATGCCAGGCCGGCTTCAAGCGCAAGGACCTGCTCGACCGCCACATGCAGATCCACGAGCGCAGTTCGTCGCGAGAGGCCTCAAAGCCCCGTCGGCGGGACAACCGCGCCTGCGTGCGGTGCTCCCAGCTCAAAATCAAGTGCGATCGCCTCGTACCTTGCACCAGATGTGCTCGTGGCGACTATCGCTGCCAGTACAGGGATCGAGATCGCGCGATATCCGACGCCTCGACTAGGTTGTTCCCCGGCACCCCCCTCTCGCCACCAAAGAGCTCGTTCGGCATGCCCAGTGAAGCTGGCCAAGCCATTGGTCCCTTCCCCACAGGAGGCGTGGGCCCCTTCCCGAGTTCTAACGTGACATCTCCGGCTCAAATGCTGAATGCGGACGCTTCGCACCAGATGGACTGGACGCCTGAATTGGCCCTGTCTTCTGCATGGACGGGCGAGCTCTGGTCCCAAAACGCGGCGTGGCCATGGCTACACGAAGCGATGTATCTCTCACAGGATCCAGGATGGGATGACCAATCTCAGCTCCTAACGCCTGAGACGACTGCTACCCTCCAGACCAGAATGCCGTGGGAATCTACCATTGCTTCTAATACGCCAGCCACGACGTGGCACTCATCCATGGGGTCAACACCTCAAACCGGGCACCAACCATCGCTGACCCCACAGCATACCATACCACCATCGTTGCACTCTATACCCCCTGTTGTTTCTCGGGAGAGAGAAACGGCTCAACCATCTACTTCTTCGCACGAGCCTGGCATGTCCAATTGTCCTTTTGAGCTTGATAAGGTCATCTCCGCTTCCACAGGCACCACCACACCCCTATCAAACACTCGTACTTCCGGCGCGCTCGATGAAGATGGGACGCCAGTGGAGGGCCATCTTGCTCAGGAGCAGACGAAAGCGTGGCTCATACACAAATGTTTTGAGTTGCCAGATTCGGCAGATGGCATCTGTGAGCGTGCTCGGTTTTGGCGAGTCGCTGCCATCAAAGTAGAACAAGCCTTCGACCTACAAGGGATACTACCCGCGGATGGGCCATCTGGTCACATCTTTGAATACTTCATCAAACTCTTTCTGGAAAACTTCCATCCCCTTTGGCCTATGTTCTGGAGGCACGATCTTGCCTTCAACGACATACATCCTCATTTGTACATTACCCTTAGTGCAATCGGTGCAGTCTACGCTAGCAAGGCAGCTGCAAACTTCCATCTTCAAATGTTAGACGGCCTGCGTATGGCCTTCGTTATGGCCAGCTTCAAACAGTCTCTTCCCGATGAGTCTCTTTGCCAGTCTCTTGTTCAGATCCAGTCCGCAACCCTTTATTTCGGACATCGCAGGGCCTTCTCAACTGCCCAGCAACTTGGCAGTATCGTTGTTTCTCTCGCCCGAAAGATGAATCTCTTCGGCGAGAGCGAGGATATCATTCCCGCTTTAACTGAACGCAAGAATTCTGGGAAGCCAATCGATGATTTGGTCCGACGATGGATCAGGTGCGAATCTCGCAAACGTCTCGCGTTTGGTATCCTCCGATTGGAGGTCTTCATTAGCATCCTGCTCGGCACGCGTCCTTTGGTGTCGTTTGAGGAAATCAAAATGCGCCTCCCCTGCCCAAATACGTTGTTCGATCAATGCGGAGGAGAGCAACAACTAGCGCAAGAGCTCTTACACCTAGCGGACGAGCAGCCTTCGTACGTGTACTGCGATCTAGTTAACATAGCACTAGAACAAGAGGAGGAGCTACCGGTACTCTCCCCACATCACTTGGAATTGCTCCTCTTCGGCTTAAATATTCAAGTCTGGCGCTTCAGTCACGACCCAGGTCTTATGTCTCGACTTGGCGCGACTCCAAACTCCAGCGATCGCTCTACCTCAGAACGCTCATACGATACTTCTAACGAGCGGTCGTCAGCGAGTCCAGCGTCCCCTATCAGCCAGAAGCAAATCGCCGACTCGGACTTGTGGCTCAGCAGACGAGAAACTGGCCGCATCGATTTGCTAGATCATTCTCGTCGTCATATGAGCGATCTGCGGAACGATTACAACAGGATCTTGAGCGCTCTGAGAAAATGGAAGCGGGCCATGGTAGCTAACTCGACCCGTTTGCATATAGCACATCATCGCGACACACTTCTAGCAAGCCACCTCCTCTACAACCTCAGCTTCATACAGTTGCGATCAGATCTTCCTACAATTCACCGACTGTTTCTCGATGTCGTAAAAGGAGAACCCCAATACTCGTCCCTCGAAGCCGTTTACCAATGGTCGACAAGTACAGACGCATGGGATGCGACCGAACATGCGTGCGCTACTTGGTCTTTGATCATGACGGAAGCAGAGCGCCCGCTGGATAGTCGCGCCAGCTTCAACATTCTCTCTAACGTTGCGCTGCTTCACGCTGCTGTTATTGTGTGGGCCTATGCGGGCACGCATACATCGCCGACATCCGCCAAGCTAAACATGGAGGACTCGGCTGCTACTCATGGTAAAGACCTCAGGCTCTATCGCGCGAACAACGAAGAGCTTATGGGGCGCTTTGCTAGCCTTTTGAGGAAGATTAGCCTCGTCTGGACGACGGTGACTTCAGTGCAAACGACTGTATATGCCATGGCACAGAATCCTATCCCTTTCCAACCATGAAGAAGCTATGAAGGGTCTATCCTCTCCTTCTTCCGTTGTTCCTTGCTCCACTCAATATTTGGACTGGAAGGGATGATGGCCTACGAACACATCCTCATATACAATCAAATTTCCGACAGAGTTGTTCCCAAAGGCTAAGTTTTACGAATTTTCTCCAATTGAACATTGTGAGTATACCTAGTGGTGGCGTTTTAGCAGCGAGCAATGATTGATTTGTAACAGAAGAGATGCAACACGCCGTATTAGGAACATGTATATCAGTATGAGAATATTACTTTGCATATATCATCTGCCATTTCCAAATGTAAAGTACACACAGAAGCCAAAATGGAACGATGCAGTTACTAGATTGCGTCGCTTCTAAAGGTTATGAAGATAGCGCAGGAGCGAATCGAGCTGCTTTCATGGATACAAAATTCTTCTCGTTTGTATTTATGCACATTAAGATGCAGCAAACCTTGCTTTCATTGCAGATATGACTTTTCGGGGTATAGCATTTTTACATAGCTTGTTCGATACAAGTGTTCAATAGCTGGCGGCAAATAATCAAACCATTCAGCTGAATCATTCCGTCTCAAATCTCCGCTCTCTCAACCGTTCGTCAGCGCACAATCCTTCAACGTGGGCCTTGAAAGTGGCTGGTAGTTCATCGCTTGATCCCAACGCTACTAGCGTAAGGCTGTTTCAACGTCCCGCCGCGTGGGCAAGGTGAACGGTGAGTCGGCACTTACCGACTCTCTTTTAGATAATCAGACCATTTTGCACAAGGTTTCAGCATGTAACCAATGTGACTACCCTACAATCCTTCACTGAGCAGGCATTCTAGTGCGGTTTCAACCCTCTACGGTCCCGGGTATCCTGGAACAACGGCGAACAATGCCACGCTTCTTTCAGTGTGACTGGGAACTAGGTTGTATTGCAACGGCAACGGTAACGTACGATCTTGCTTTCCAGTCTTGGCACTGGCTTTGGGGTAGGATTGGGATCCTGGTCGAGCACCTGCTTTTGGAGGATCACTGAGCAGGGTTGCTGGTGTAAGGCCTGCAATTGCTTTATGCACACACTCTTGACGTTAGAGTCGGAAGAAAGATTTTGTTGGGAGGCAAGTGTCGAAGTCGGCGATGAGTGCTACGGCGTAAGGAGGTGACGCAGGGCCGAGCAGGGTGAAGGATGAATGGGCGGTGGACGAGATGGGACGATGGCGGTGTAATCCTACTAAATGCGGCACACGCATCTATTGCTGCTTCTTATGGAGGGTGAGGATTGAGGGTGCCGCGAATAAGTAGTTTGGTATCGTTGGTGAGATAATTTGTTGTTTTCCAAGATGACCTGCTGCGGTAGCATTGTAGGATGGTTCTCGTTGCTACGTTTCCTTTTAGGTATTTGAATCCTTCAAATAAGTCTCTACGCTCTAAAAGAACGATGTGAAACCAAGAAAAGTCCAAAGGAGAGATAAGGGAAGAGCACGTGACCATATCTTGAAGCGACCATCTTCCATCCAGCCCAGCCGCGGATCATTACTTGAACGTACGTCTTCCATAACAGGAGCTTTCCTTAGATCTAGATAGACGAACATGCTTTCGTGAACGTTAAATAGACTTCAGAATTCCACGTGCTATTTTGACTAGTCCTGCTAGGGCATAGCGTCAGATTTCTCCTCACCTCACCAGATGTTCCACGGCCCTCTTCGTCTCTGTACAGAGAGCCACAACGATTATGTCGATACAACACGGTTTCCACCATTAAAACGAGAGGATTTAGAGTGGCCTGGGCACCGAAACTTCTCAAAGACTTCAACCGCATCCTGACTGAATAGGAACGTGACTTTAGCTTGTGCCCAACTAGGGTAAGAAGGGCTATCTCCATGTCAAAAGTATCTAGAATCAGTCAGCACAGATTGAGGTATGAGTTCTCGGTTCTCAGTAGGACAGTCCGCATCTCTACATGCCGACAAGCCAAGGCAGCGGGCTTCGTTGCACACGCATGTATCTCTATCCACAAGTCTTTACAGAATGAATGAAATATGTACTTCGTTTCTCTTCAAGTATCAAGTCATTCCCATTCTCCATTAATTCACGCTTCTTCTTCTTCTAGGTGGGGTGGTGCGGGTGGTGTGGCGAGAGCATGACCCCCTGGCCCCAGGGGCTACGGACAGTAGTATCAACCCCATAATGTCGTAGTACCCTGGCCTTGGAAGGTTGCGTCACTTTATTAGATCGGCGCAGGTTCTATGAGTCACATATCTCTTTGATATGATGCAGGTTTGTTTGACCAGTAGTGTGGTCGGAAATTTGCCCTAGGCAACTACGCGAGACGGGGCTGAGGGGTATAAAACCATGTGCACTGCCCACCCCAACGAACTCCTTTTCTCTCCACAATCTGGACGCATTCAACCAGTGTCTTTCAACTCTCCAGCCTTCGTCTTTCGATCATTTTCACCCATCATGGTCCGAACCAACCAGCCACCCCGTGGTGGTTTGCCTCGTTATGGCGGCCACATATGCAGTTGCTATTTTTTTCAACCCACACCATCTGGAGGGTCGACGCGGGTTTACCTTCCACAGACGCATCTAGATGCACACACGACCATCTTCTCTACTGCTTTCAGTACTGTCTTGACGCAAACCTTCGAAGCGGCGAGAGCGATCGACGAAATAAAGTAAGCAGTCCATCCCTCTTCAAACACTGTCAGTCATGCTAATGATGTCAGATATGCTTTTCCGCTCTTCGATGGCGTCAGTGTAGTGGACTTCAAGTGTCAGGTTGGGGACCGCACTATCTATGGGTTAGTCAAGGAAAATGACGAAGCCAAGAAAGCCTACAACGAAGCTGTGAAACGCGGAGAAAAGGCCGCCCTCTTGGAACAGCTACCCGACGCTGCCGACGTCTTTACTACAACGATCGGCAACATCCCGGGGGATTCTCAGGTTGTGGTGACTATCACGTATATCGGAGAGCTCAAACACGATGCCGAAGTTGATGGAGTTCGTTACACCCTGCCTACGTCTATCGCCCCGCGCTACGGAAACTATCCTGGTCAACTAATCTCTGCATCTACCCTTTCTGGGGGTGGGATCTCTATCACGGTCGACGTCACAATGTCTGAGGATGCTCCGCTTCAGAAGATTCAGTCTCCAACTCACCCCATCGCTGTATCTCTTGGCACTCTGTCGACGTCGTCTGATAATGCACAGTTCAGCTCCAACAAGGCATCAGCAACCTTAGCTCTTGGAAAAGCAGAGCTGGATGCCGACTTCGTGCTTCAGGTAGTCGCCAAAGACGTCGGTGTGCCACAGGCCCTCTTGGAGACCCACTCATCCATCCCTAACCACCGCGCATTGATGCTCAGTCTGGTTCCCAAATTCTCCCTCAAGCCGTCCAAACCCGAGATCGTTTTCATTGCCGATAGGTCCGGAAGTATGGGAGGTGGTCCCATGAAGACTTCGATCTCTGCATTGCAGGTTTTCCTTAAGTCCCTTCCAGTGGGCGTAAGGTTCAATATTCTGTCTTTCGGCTCACGTCACGAGCTGCTCTGGCCTCAGAGCAAGCTATATAGCCAAGACGCCCTGGATCAAGCTATGAAATACGTCAGCAAGTTCTCGGCAGACTTTGGCGGCACAGAGACCTTTGCAGCAGTGAAAGAAGCCTTTGAGACTCGGACTAAAGATCTCGAGACAGAGATCTTGCTGCTCACCGATGGTGACATCTGGTCGCAAGATACGTTGTTCGACTACATCAAGGACAACACCAAAGACGGGGCCGTGAGAGTCTTTCCCCTCGGCATCGGAAGTGGAGTATCCAGTTCACTCATTGAAGGCATCGCCCGCGCTGGAAACGGGTTCGCGCAAATGGTAGGCAATGGAGAAAAAATTAACGGCAAGGTTGTTCGCATGCTGAAAGGAGCTCTTACCCCGCATGTCAAAGATTACTCTCTGGATATCAAATACCGAGACAATGCTATTGACCGGGTGTCTGATAGCCTCAAGCTCAACCTGACTTTGTCAGACAACGACAACACCCAAGGCTCACCTGAGCGATATGCGCTCCGCAACAAGCCGATCTCTCTTTTCGACGCAGGAGCAGCCGAGAAAGACGAAGCAGAGAACAAACTCGTATCCCAAGATCGCTTCGGTCATTTGCCAAAGATCTCGCACCCAAAGCTGCTGCAGACGCCCCACACTATCCCACCCCTATATCCCTTTAATCGCACGTCTGTCTATGTGTTGATGTCGTCAGAAACCTCGAACACGACACCCACGTCTGTAATTTTGCGCGGAACTTCCCCACAAGGACCACTGGAACTTGAAATACCAGTGCAAGCACTTGAGGCCCCTGGTACTACTATCCATCAGCTTGCCGCTCGGAAAGCAACCCAAGAGCTAGAAGAAGGCCGCGGATGGATATACGATGCTGAAAGCCAAGGTGGCGAACTCGTTCGAAACCAGTACGCTGGGAACTTCGACGCCATAGTTCAACGCGAGGCTGTCCGCCTCGGAGTCCAATTCCAGGTCGGAGGAAAGTACTGCTCCTTCGTAGCCGTCGAGGCAAACGAGGCCGAAATCGCAGCCAAACGCCAACAGGCACTCGAAAAGATCGGGAGTCAGGCTACGGAAAGCGACGACGATGGCTTCGTAATGGTTGCTTCTGAGTCTTCCGATGATGGTCAGTTTCTTGCGCATGCCTCACTTCATTATGGCCGCGATCCTAACCTGGGATCAACAGCAAATACCAATTCTCGGAAATCAACTGGCGGTAGGCAGAAGCAAACAGCACGCAAGTCCACCGGCGGGAAGGCCCCCCGAAAGCAGCTAGCCAGCAAGGCAGCGCGTAAGTCTGCGCCTGCGACTGCGTCTGCTCCTATGTCTGCACCTGCGCCTCCTCCCCAATCTGGAGGTAGAGGAGGCAGAGGCCTTGGCAGAGGGGGTGCTATGCGGCATCGGAAGATCCTCATGGACGTAGATGCTGAAGTGGATGAGGAGGAAGAGAGTGAAGACGACGTCGCAGCGAAAGAGGATGAGGACTTTGTGGACTATTCAGACGAGGACATGGGCTTTGCTCTCTTCGAGACCGACGATCTTGCTCCCGCTGGTTCCGCGGCGGCGGTGAAAAAGAGGTCGAAGAGTGCTGCTACCCAGCCGGCGAAGAGGCGTAAGGTGCAGGGCGATACGTTGCTGGAGCGTTTGGTCAACAAACAGGCGTTCGATGGGTCGTGGAGCCGTCAGGATTTGGAGTGCGATGGCATGGGTATCGATCGAGAGAAGGCACGTGACCTTTTGATGGCCCTTGCGAAGTTGGGTTCGTTTAAGGATGAGAGTAGCGCGGCCACGGCAGTTGCAACGGCACTGGTAGTGTTATATTTGGAGACGAAAGCTGTGGCGGATAAGGATACGTGGGAGTTGGTGGTCGAAAAGGCGAGGATGTGGTTGGAGGACGCAGTGACTACTAAGGATCTTGAGACTGTGTTCAAGGAGGCGACACCACTAATTGTGTCATGAGGCGATCTGGTAGAAAGTTCTTGCTTATTTTGGAGTATAAACGTCGCCCATAGCCCAAGATCATAAGTCAGTCGGTGCAATGTAGGGAGTCTAATCGGTGAAACCAATATAAATTCAGTTCTAAAGCTAACGAAAGCGCCTAGTAACAGAGATATTTACCGCATAACATCCCAGTCCTTCCAAATGATCACTAATACGCTCTAAAACGCACTCTTCAATGCGGCGCATGATGTGCCCTCATCCTCGCCGTTAGTTCTTCACTCCCCCCTGCCTTGAAGTGGCCATTCAAGTTCGCTAGCGTCTTCCGCGCATACTTCTCTCCCCTAGGAAACAGCTCTTTCTCATACCCCCGAATAGCTTCCGCCAGACTTCCCTTTTCCGGCTCCTGCGCGACTGCCACTATCGCCTTCGAAAGCTCTAGCGCATCCAACATCGCTGCATTAACACCCACACCGGCAAATGGAGTCATCAGATGCGCCGAATCCCCCAGCAAGGTTACGCCAGGTTTGCCCTCCCAGCTGAACCCGGGCGGAAGGTGATAGAGCGTGCGTGGGATCACTTTATCCGTGCTCGACAGCAGTATCTTCTTCAGATCATCACCAACGTGGCCGAAATACTTCTCGACGTACGCAGGAACATGCTTAGCGGCGTCTGGCGCGTTGAAGTCGACCCCATAGTCGGCGAAAAAGGTCTCGGGGACGCGCAGACTGGCGTATGTGCGTACAGAGCCGTCGCCGTTGCGCTGGGCCTGGATTGCGCTGTCCGCGTCAAAAGTGAAGCAGTTGCCCGCGCCGGCGTACGCGGAAAGCCAAGGGTTGCGGTTGGCGACGTCGAGGGACCAGAGTTCGAGGGACGAAATGCCGGAATAATGCGGTTTTGTGGGTGTCAGGATGTTGCGGACCTTGGACCAGGCACCGTCGGTTCCAACCACTAGATCGAACTCCTCCGAGACGGTACCGTCGGCAAAGCGTAGAGTATGCGTGCTATTGGCACCGGGAACGACTTCAACCAGCTTCTTGTTCCAGGTAACGGCGTCAGCGCCTCCAGCGCCTTCGAGCAAGATGGATAGGAGTGCGCTGCGGTCGATCTCGGGGCGTCCGCCGAAGAGCTCGTCTTCAGTTTCTGGGGCGGGTTGCTCGTCCGCGCCGCCTTTGTTCTCGTCCCAAAGAACGACGCCGGCGGGCGAGACGATTTTCATGACGTCGGACTCGGGCCGCGCGTGTTTGACAAAGGGCGTCCAGAGGTTTGCGGCGCGGAGGGCGGCTTGGCCGGCAGAGGGGTGCAAGTCGAGGGTTCCACCGGCAGTGGAGACGGTGGAAGAGAGGTCGAAAATAGTATAGGGGATGGATTGAGCGCGGAGGAGGGAGGCGAGGGTAAGACCTGCTGGTCCGGCGCCCATGATGGCGACGGTGAGTTTCGGGGTTGGGGTGGCCATTTTGGGATTGAGTTTTGTGAGGAAAATGGGGAGGTGGAAATAGTAATTTATGATGGTTGAAATTGTTATTGGAGGAAGAGCTGAGGTTATGTGATAAAGTGATGGATGTTTGAGATGATTGATATTGAGATGGAGCTTGAATTGCAGGATGATGAAGGGGATATTAGGAAGCGGACTTGCGAGTTACTTATACTCCACAGACATGAAGGCAGATCTACTAACTTCGGTCCCTCGATACCCTCCGAGCCCTTTGGGTGCATATATCAACCTGTGATATAATTCCAATCGGCCGCGAGCTAGTGAGTAAGACGATTGCTGCCTGTGTCGTCGTCGGCCGCTAATTTTCAGTTGTCGGGCCCGAGAGAATTGACAGGGTTTGTATAGAATGTAAGCGCTTAAGCTTGATGGAGTATAGTGGTATGGCTGTTGAGACGAGCTGGTCACGTGATATATACGCTTTTGATCACCGTAGCCTTGAACACGGCATATTTCGATGGAATACGTACCTCTGGACTGTACCTACTCGTTCAAAGCAATATCACATAATATCCTGTCATTATCGTCCAGCCTCTTGGGCTATGCTGTGTGGTGAGGTTCTCTAGCGTCTGGGCAGTCTAATGGGCCGGAATTCCGCCAGGAAGACCAAAAGCCCCAGTATCCAAAATCTCTTATATTTTAAGCGTCAGTCGCTCCATTAATACCCAGCAGCCGTTATCATATCTCATCCCAAACTCCCCTATACCCCAAAACCCATCTTACTCGCTTCCCCCAAAACCAGCCTTCACAACCATGACACTCGCCCCAATCTTCCCCTCCCACACCTTCTGCGCCAGCACGCCCAGCGTACCCGCAGCACCCGTGTCGCTGTCCTCTGTCCGCTTCCGCTGCAGCACCAACCCACCACTGCCGACGTTCCGCCCCAGCACGACTAGATCGCCTGCGTTCCGTGGGCTGTGGCCGCATTCGGTGCCCGCACGCGCCAACACGTCGTCGATGGGTTTGGTGCTCTTTACGGATTCGAAGACAACGCGGCTAGCGAGTTCAGCCGGGAGGGAGGCTCGCAGGGCGGCGAAGAACGCGGCCTCGTGGTCGCGGGTAACATGTGAGGTGACAACGGTAGTATCTTTTGTTGCGCTGGTAGTAGCAATAGGCGAAACAGGCGCGATTTCAGTGTCGTCAGCGACAAAATAGTCGTCGGAGATCTCAAAGTGAACGAGCGTAGCAGTGATGTCGGGGTTCTCAGCGAGCTGGAGGACTAGGCGGAGCGCGGTTTTGTCGTCGGGCCCGCCGAAGAAGGGGAAGAAGATGTGGTGGCTGCGGTCTGCAATTGGGGCTGCGACGTCCTTGTCCTTGTTGCTGCGGATGCTGTGCGCGCTGAAGGTGCGGTGGAGCTTGTTTTTCTCGCGGCGAGAGGCGGAGCCGCCGAAGTTCTTGTTGATGAAGACGCCAGTGGTACATTTTGCGTTGTCGAGAGCTGAACGGACGAATGAAGTGTATGAGGAAGTTGCGAGCTTGTTGGTAACGGAGTGGTCGTCGATAACGCCCTGCTCGCTCATGGTGCCGGTTTCGCTCCACGGTAGAAGCACGAAGTCGGAGTTCGCTTCGGAAGCACGAGTGACGATAGCATCCGCAAATGAAGACTCGGGGAGCACAGAGACTTCGCCACTAACAGCCAGGTTATGCAGGCGGCCGAAAGTCCGGAAGGTATTGACAACTGGGTCGTGAGCAGTGTATGAATCAATCTCGGAAACTTTCATGACGGACGAAGAACGATCCGTCAGCTCTAATAGTCTCACACCGTGTGCTTCGATAGGTCTCTTTGGCTTGTCATCGCTCACCCCGGAGTCATCGGTCTCTTTGGTGTAGCTCGAAGTACCTTCCAACAGGGGATGTGTCTTCTCAGGTACTTTTGGAGGGTTGCCGCCCAGCATCGAGACAAAGGCGAGAAGGGTCGGCATGCTGTCCAATCGAAGATATACAAGGATGCGTGATATCTTTTGTGACTGAATCTTATCGAATGTGAAATCCTCGGCATCGTCGTGGTCACCGAGGGGATTGCCGGTGTCCCAGTCGATCTCGCC
This sequence comes from Mytilinidion resinicola, assembly GCF_010093595.1. Taxonomy (NCBI): domain Eukaryota; kingdom Fungi; phylum Ascomycota; class Dothideomycetes; order Mytilinidiales; family Mytilinidiaceae; genus Mytilinidion; species Mytilinidion resinicola. Next base: position 1,734,138 of record NW_022985439.1, read on the forward strand.
ACGCTTCCAGGCCTCAAGCTTCTTTTGGTACCACGAAGGATACAGAGCTGAAGTGAGTGGGGTAGTAGCAAAAGTAGTGATAAGCGCCATGACGACAAAGATGGTGAACGTTCTTGTGCTTAGAATCTTGGCTTGGAGTCCAATGTTCTGATCCTTATTAGCATTCCATCTTCATCAGAGAAGATGTAGACTTACCAGCACGATCAACTCCACCAAGCCCTTGCAACTCATTAACGAGCCAATGGTAAAGCTCTCTCTCCAGACCAAACCATTAGCACGTGCCGCAAGCGAAGCACCAATGAATTTAGCGAAGAACGCAACGGCACAGACGCCAATGACATAGCCCCAAACAATGCCACTGTTGAGAAGACCAAGATTGGTGCCGAGGCCAGATAGAGCAAAGTAGAGAGGTAGGAACATGGTAGAAATAAGATCCTCGACTTTCTCCGTGACCTTGATAGCAAACCCACCTTCATGAGGACAGATCAAGCCCGCCATGAAGGCACCGAAAATTGGATGTACTCCTATAACTCCAGTGAAGAATGCCGATGTGAGTGCGATAAGGAGAGTGAGTGCGATAATGCCCTGGCTGGGGCCATCCTGCAAGCTGCGAGTCCTGACCAGGACCCACATGAAGGCAGGGCGGACGGCGAAGACGAGGAAGAGCACATAGCCAACACAAGTTAGGAGGACCCATAATGCTGTAATTCCGGTGCCTGCATTGACGAGGGCAACACAGAGCGCAAGCAAGATCCAGCCTAGTGAGAAGAAGTTAGCGTTGGGGACCCCGCGTTTGGTGTTTCGCCGATCAACTCACCAACCACATCGTTTCCAACGCCTGCGGAGAGCACAATGATACCGACTGGTGTCATGAGCAGTTTCAGCTCTGTTAGAATGCGACAGAGCACAGGGAAAGCCTAAAAGGCTTGTCAGCACATGTCAGGAGATGCAACCACGCCTCTGGGACGAATGGTGACCCGGCGTCCGTAATGCCGCGACAAAGCGACGAAGTGGTAAGAAAAGGAAGCGAGCATACCGTAATGGCCATAGCAACGCCGATGAAGAGCATGAAGACGCCAAAGTCAATTGGCTTTGTTCCCGGCTCATCTTTGAACTGGTTGTACAGGCCCCAGGCAATGGCGCATCCTAATCCAAAGGGCAACGCCATGCCCGCCAGACCCACGCTCAGGGCGACGCGCCAATTGCTGACCAGAAAGCGCAGGTCCACTTCCAGTCCTACGAGGAACAGAAACAGCACAAGACCCAGATTTGCGACGAGCGAGAGGTTTGGCATGGCAGCGTTGGGAAATATTGCCGCGGTGAAGCCAGGGATGTGGCCGCATACCGAAGGCCCGAGCAGGATACCGCCAATAACTTCAGCAATGACACGAGGCTGGCGCAGTTTGGAAAGAGGGTAGTGGAGGGCACGACAGAATATGATAATGATGCCAGCCTGGAGAGAGGCCTGTCAGCGGCGGCGGGGCAGTGGGGGGAGTGTCTGCAATTGTACCTACCTGAATAATGAAGATGATGATAGGGTTCTTGGAATCATAGACAGAGGGATTCCCGCCCTCGAGAATCCCACCTTGCGGAGGGACCTTGGCAGCCTTAGTCGGGGTAGCAGACGCAGCAACCGTCTTTGTCACGACGGCGGTTACAACCCGGACGGCGGAGGAGGCCATGGCGTGCAGAAGCTGGAGATGCTGGAGATGCTGGAGAAGCTGGAGAAGCTGGGGACGCAGCGGCCGGGGAACGAGGGAGTGGATCAGGAGGCGTGGAGAGCAGCTCGAGGGTCATGAGCTTTATCTGCATGGCGCGGTGCATGGAGGATGGCTGCGGCACCCCGTGCGCCCCACACCCGGCAGCCAGGTTGAAGAATGCGGAGCGGGGCCCAGAACAGGACCCTGAGCTCGTTGTGCGTGGGCCGATTGCTACAAAGGTACCTACCGTGGACCGCGAGGCCAGAGGCTGTTCACCGCCACGCCGCCTTTGGAGCTCGTCGCGCAGCCATTCGCGCATCCGAACCCGTAGCCATCATCCATGTGACAAACAAAGGCCCAGCAACGCTGCTCGCGATTGACACCCTGCGCGCCACCCGCGTCCCGGCGTCCAAGCACACCTGGCATTGCTGCACCGCACAGGCCGAACAACGAAGAGGCGCCAGCGTCTGCCAATGGGGCGACTGTCTGGGGCCGGCAGAGCGCCATCTTGAGTGAACGTGCCCCACCACCGTCGAAACGCCAAGACATCGGGGTCACGCACCTGGGCATCGTCTGAGCATGTCACGTTGAAGTTGAGGGAAACATGGCTCGGAACGTACGAGTTGCTAGCTATGTATGCAAGACTAAGACTATTCTAGGGTATTAGTGCTTTACTGGAGTAGGAAGCGAGTAATTCAGCACGCTTTACAAGGGTAGCTCTACGAAGACTTCATTCAAGTCTTGGCCCTCCACGCAAGAGCGCCCGCAAGCACCACGCCAGTCCAAATACCCACCACGCCCACTGCAATCATAATAATGCTCCGCCTCCGCTTCACACCAGGTTCCCCCATAAGCCTCAACGCCTCCTCCGGCGATACCGCCGCCGTCGTCGGTAGTTCTACGCTGGGTGTTGGATACGCTGACGAAGGCGCCTCATCCTATTGTGCCTCCGACGCCGGGCTGGGCGGTGCAGGCCCAGTTGCCCACAGCACCGGGTCTTCGCCCAGCTCGAACTCCAGCGAGCCGCCGTCCGCGAAGACGTCGTCCCACGTGACCCATGCCTTGTCCCAGCTCTTGCCGTTGACTTTGAGGCTCTGCACGTAGTACGCGTCGTCGCTGTTGCCACCGGTCGAGGTGATGTTGAGGATGTTCCCTGTGCCTAGGTCGATCTCCATGTCTGAGAGCCACGGCGAGCCGATCAGGAATGTTGTTTGGCCAGTCAAAGGGTATAGTCCGATCATGTTCCACAGGATCCACGTCTGCATGGCGCCTGCGTCGCTATTTCCCGGAATGCCGCCCGTGCCGGTGTTGTAATATGTCTTCGCTACCGTACGGGAGCGCTTGACGGCTAGGTCCTGCCGGCCGACGAAGTTGTAGAGGTACGGCGTTGTAAAGCTCGGCTCGTTGGCTGCATTGAAGATGGTCCCAGCACTGATGATGCCGGTTTGGAACATTAGGTCGAGGCGGTCCACGAAGCGGTCCTCGCCGCCGACGTACTGGATGAGGGTATCCACGTCGTGGTGCGCGTTCATCGAGTACTCCCACGGCAGGCCCTGGTAGTATGCGTCGCCCCAGTAGCAGCCGCCGCAGCTAAGTGGGTCTTGCTCTATGAAAGACCCATTTGCGAGGCGGGGGGCCACGAAGCCGCTGTGGCCCTGGCTGGTGGCGTTGGGGTTCCAGTGGTTGCGCCAGTTGCGGGATCGTTTGAGGTATTTCGAGGCATCTGATCTTTCACCTAGGCCTTTGGCAACTTGGTAGAGACCGAAGTCGTTAGCCGAATACTCCACTGCTCGGGAAACAGCGCGGTTGTATGTCGGCGTGATGTAGCCGTAATTGATCCAGTCTGGTAGGGCTCCTCGGCCTTCTTTGTCCGATGAGTCTGGGGAGACGGGGTCGTGGTTGTTTACAGGCACCTTCTCGGCGTCTCGTACCATGGCGGAATACCCGTCTTGCCAGTCTATCGATCCTCGAACCCCTTTGACGTACGCATCTGCTAGCACATTGTCGGCATTTGAGCCGCCTTGGGTGCGTCCGTTGAAATTTGAAGATCGGGCATCGGGAAGGAACCCTTCATGCCTCCATACGTCAATGATAGACCGGAGTTGCTCTTCGTAGGCGACCGGTTGTATTATATGTGTCAAGGCGGTTGAGCACCGGAAGAGGTCCCAGAACGTGAAAATATCATCGTAGTAGGGTTCATTGGAAACCCAGTCAGGATTCTCGTCGGTTCTGTTTGACGGGATCAGGTTCATGCCGTAAAGATTCGTGTACAGGAGTGCCAGGTCGGAAGTTTTGGTGGATGATGTCGTGATCTTGCCAAATATCTCCGCATTCCATTTACTCTTGGCGCTGTTCACGAGTGTTTGCAGTGATGTATCTGATGGGATCTCGTCGTGGAGGTTGACACAGGCTTTCCGGTAAGATATAAATGATATTCCAACTCTTGACTTCACGTTTTTTTCTTCGAAGGTGAAAACACCGCCTTGTCTGTAGCTCCCAGAAGTCCAAACTCCAGGCTCACTATCATATGAGTCTAGCGTCGTTCCAGTGCCAGTAAAAGTCTTCGCAGAGACGGGTTCAGCGTCGAACTTGCCACAGAAGTATATAGTCCAGTCGGGTGCTACCCTATATTAGCATTGGAAGTCCAGAGATCATCCGGGACCTACCTAGGTTCCAACCACCGTTGTATGTTCCTGAGCCTTCGTAATGATTGTCTTCCCATATGCTAAAGCTTCCGTTCGAGTAACTCTGGCTCCACCCCTTTCCTCTGTACGAAGGCAGAACGTGCGATACATCAATAACGATAGACGAAGAGTTGCCGTCCGGAAACGAGTACTCGTAAAGTCCAGCATGTTCTGTAGCGGCAAGCTCAACGATCACACCACTTGCCAAAGAGGCTTTGTAGTACCCAACAGATCCTTCATCTGCAGACGATCTACCGGTGGAAAGGTTGGCGAGTGGATTGGTCACGTTTCCCACAACTGGCATCTGCGAAACAACTCCATACTTTGGCGCACCGCCTGTGCCAGACTCATGCATCATACTGAAACCAGTAAATGCACCGTCTGGAAGATATCCGGAATAAGGGTCCTCCGTGCCACTCGAAACGTCCGGTCCAAGCTTCACCATTGCGAAGGGAGCTAGTCATGTGATTAGATCAGATGTTCTCAAAATTCGCTCGCAAGACTTTAAGCAGGCTTACCAGCTACGACTCCGGGAAACATATTCCCACCGCCAGTCGTTCCAGTACTGAGGCGTCGTCAGCAGAAGCCCTTCTTCCTTAGGTGAGATGCTCTCACAAGACGTTGACATATTGGGAATAATCCGTACTGGCGCAGGCGAACTTTGTTAGGAAGAGGTTCCCGAGTATTATGAATGGCCAGTAGGTTCGAGCCATTTTTGGAATGAGAATCCGGTCCTTTGTAATGACCATCCGCTGATGTTTCTGTGAGTATCAGCTATTGCAGCTCGCAACTAGTAAAGTCGTGTGTTGCATGCAGAACTGCTCTTTTCGTAATGTGATGCTTGCTCTCATGATACGAGACAGATACTATTTTCTCGCGGTGTGTGTGCGCTGGTAGCAAAACCGTCTTAATAAAGGCGAAAAGTTGAAACCATGGAAGCCATGCTCGTGGGTGGGTCATTCTACCACCGCACAGAGCAGTTGAGGATTGGCTACCAATGATCGAACCGCATGCTAACATGAGAAACGATAGGTGGGCTACAATTGCGTCCACGTACGAATAATCGTGGCATGACTGGGATGGAAGAGGGGCAGCTCGTAGAGGGGTGCAGTGATTTACTCACATGAATGAAACGAATGGTAAACTACCCGGGATTAAGAATGAGAAGCTTAACACGTGGAAAAGAACGATACTTCAGTGGGCGTCGCTCACAGCACGCTTGCGGATCTGGCAGATCTGGAGCGGAAGAGGCTTGCTGGGGCACACATGCCCGTAGCTTCTAACTTGGAAATGTTGCAAGGAGTAGACTAAAGGGAAAGCGCGGCGAGCACAGCGTTGTGGCGCCAGCTGCCATTCTCCAGATTGAGGTAGGCGTCATGATCCATTCTCGAAGACATCGGTCAGTTGGGAAGTTTACTGCGCCGGGAGTATCGCCAGGAGAGAGAAGCCAAGTAGAATACTCTGGGCAGAATCTTGAAAATAAAATAGCTGCATCTAGTGATGCTTGGCAGATCTTCATTCGGACCATTCAGCATTCCGATTTCATTCCAAGCCCATAACTCAGAGGCTTAGCATGATCTGACTACTCGAATTTTTCCACGGTCGGCTTGTTTCTTGAGCCTCATATTGCGAGGCAGGTACATGCCAAGACGGGTATCCAGCCGGCGCAGGACAGTCGCCGCGTCACGATTCAGCCCTGCATTGCCTTGCCATTGACTACGTCTATGCATCAATATAGAGGCATTCGAAAGGTGGTGAAGTCAAACACGGCGTACGACTGCTTTGTTTGCTGTTGTGAAACTTCATTTGGAAGGTGCGAGGAAATCCTGAACTTGCGATAATGATGATCATCAACTTGCGACCAATCAGACGGCAGAGATGAAGCACGAAGAGTGAAGATTCGATTTGGGGAGTCCAACCCACCTGACGCATCCACAAATTCATCGCCGAAGTGCATGCGCTTACATCTAATGCGTTTGGCCTGTGATCGTTTTGCTCTCATCCTCGCATTAGACCAGCTGCCAACCGCGTCAACACCGCGCGTGATGCAACAACCACGTCCCATGCACTCTCTAAGGTTGAATCGCTAAGACCAAGCGCAAGTCATGGAACTTGGTATTTTTCGGAGCAGTGATGATGTGCGAGCTTGATTGAGGAGCTCGAGGTATTAAATAATGTCAAACTGGGCTTCCTCGAGAATCGATGCTTCTCTATCCAAAACAAATCAGATCAAGACTCTAGTAACTTGCAAATCGTTTCGGTCAAACATGTGCCATGTAAGTATGTCGTAGCGCGTGAGTTTGTCCAGGACCTTAGGATTCAATTTACGAGGCTAGAGCTTGCAATAGTAGAAATCCCGGCTTTTTTCGTTCCGAGCTCGGTACGTGCACAACCAGCTCTCCTGGCTCATGTCGGTATTGTTCTTGCTGGTCCCTATCGTCCAAAGCCTAGCTCTCTCCCCACCCCTTTAGGTTTTCGACAATAGGGTTGCGACCACCACGTGTGATGATCCACACGATATCTTCATCGCTATCATTCACTTCTTGGTGTTCAGCGTATGCCGGTATAAGTGCAAAGTCTCCAGGACCGAGGTCTTGTCTCTTAGAACCGTTGAGACCGCTGACAATGGTTCCGTGGCCTTTGGCAGCATACACGATAGTGTCTGAGGCATATCAGGAAAGGTTCGTGGTGAGACGTAGGTCGATGATCATAGGTATGAGGAAACTACCTTCTTCGCCGTGATGGTGTATGGCTGAGGCTGTGTGGGGTTTTGCGATCATGACTGGGACGTTGCGTCAGCCTTAGGCGCCATCATCTGGCGAAGATGAGACTCACCAGTACCGCAAATCTGATCAGACATGTCCGTGATGGCATTCATTCGAATCATGCCCTCGGTTTGGGCCCCGGTTGGAGCATTGATTTCCGAGGCTTTCTTGACCTGTACCTCTCCCGGCATCGTCGGAAGGATTGGTGACGAGAGAGCTTGTTGGGTTGGAAGGCAACGAAAAAATATGGATTCTCGATAGTGCTAGCGATGGCGATGGTTTCTGTGAGCTGTTGTACTGTCAGTGGCACCAGGGTTAGTATGTCATCATCGCGCGGCCTGTAGGTATGACCTGAGTATCCGTTGCTGCATAATCGCGACTGCATCGCGACTATGCTCTGGGAACCTCGGTCGCGTTCTGAGCGACGATACTTCTGGTGAACTGCCTGGCCGAAGCATTGATGGGCCATGTGCAATTGCAGAGGAAGCGTGTAATCGATGGGTGCGAACAAGCAGGCGAGCCGCGGATTTTACCCCAGAAAATTTCATCTCCGCCCGGCCCCGATGTCATCACGCGAAACTTGGCGTGGTGTTTCGAGATCTTGGCCGGCATTCGACAGGACTCTCTCCGCAAAAGGGAATAGTTGATAGCTTCAGCCTGTGAAGATGGGAGAGCGCACGTGCCATGTCCAATCACAAAACAGTGAAGGGCCTCGGTACTCGGTGCCCTAGAACCGGCGGCCTTCTATAAATGCAGTTTCGGAGATCAAGCTGAAACAAACACCACGCCTAAACCCCAAGCTGTACACGAAATGGCGTAGTGGATCATTTGTATATCTTCCATGTTGATCATTTCGATAGACGACTAGATATAGTTATCCTCGCTATGAACTAGAACAACATGCTGATGTGCTGAGAACGGGATTACGTCGCAGATAGTTACAAGGACTAGGTGCGTGAATGATACGGTGGAATCAAGACTTGTACCCAAACGGGAGTTTGTCGGTACCCGATGAGAATTGTGTAGATCTGGCGAACTATCTTCGGCCTAGGAGTTGAGAATTGTGTATGAATGTATGGTCAAGTCTGTATCATTTGCTAGTGGAGCTTTAAGGCGCTGCGCTCAAGTTCTAAGGCACTCTTAGAAGTAGAAGATGTTGAATCTCATTTCATAGATTATCATACTGGAATCTAAATGATATATTGGCAAGGTGACGGCCAGAGACAAACCTTCAGGTGGAGTTTGTATCTGCATGAAATCGGAGACTAGGCGAAAGCGGCGAGAGCCTCGGTACGGGACGTTGCACACGTCTCCCACCAGCCCTTTCGCAGCCTCGATGCTCCCATCATCACCGGACTCGCCGCGCGTGTCCGAGCCAATAATGGTTGCGTCAATATCATCCCGTCATGGTCCCGTGCCTCCCCCAGGCGGCTCTAGCAGGAATTCCGGGGTATGAGGGTGGCATGTCTGGCATGTGAAAGACGTTGCTTCCTCCAGTTTTAAGACTGTCAGCTGCCATTCATTGTCCTCTTCTCGACCTGCACCCTCTCTCTTGTACCACGACCACAAAGCCTATTTCGCTCCCCCCCGCTCCCCCAACAAGCAGCCAACATGTCACAACGCTTCTCTACGGCCGATGTGGCCTCCCACAACAAGACTGACAGCCTCTGGGTTATCGTCGATGAGGACGTATACGATCTGACAAAGTTTCAAGATGAGCACCCTGGCGGCAAGAAGAGTACGTTCCCTCTCCATACACTCCACGTTGCCTGCAAGTTCTAACAAACACGACCAGTCCTTCAGCGTGTTGCCGGAAAAGACGCCTCCAAGCAGTTCTGGAAGTACCACAACGAGAGCATCCTCAAGAAATACCAGAAGCAGCTGCAGGTTGGCTCTCTGGACTCGAAGGCCGCACCTCCAACACCACCAGCTACACCACCTGCGGAGAAGAAACAGGATGTCGTGAAGCCATCCGCCGAATCCGGCGCGGTCGCCCCGGTGCCCACAGCCGCCGCGGAGGAAGAGGCGGAGGCATTGGATCCCTTTGGCGACCTAGTGCCCTATGCCGACCCCTCGTGGTACCAATCGGTGAGTCTATCTCCACAAGCCTCTTCATCTTCATTTTCTGCCTACAACTGCAAGACGGTCTCTGACATGTGACATCCACCTGTAGTATCACTCGCCCTACTTCAACCAGTCCCACGCCGACCTCCGCGCCGAAGTCCGCCAATGGGTCGAGGACGACATAATGCCCAACGTGACGGAGTGGGAAGAAGGCCGCAAAGTGCCTGACAGTATTTACAAGGCGATGGGTGAGAAGGGCTACCTGGCTGGTCTTATGGGTGTACACTACCCAACAAACTTGACAGAGCAGCGCGTAAAAAGCGTCGCGCCGGAGAAGTGGGATCTTTTCCACGAGATGCTGCTCACGGACGAGATCTCGCGCGCGGGCAGTGGTGGGCTCGTGTGGAACCTCATTGGCGGCTTTGGTATCGGCTGCCCACCGCTTGTCAAGTTCGGCAAGAAGGAAGTCGTCAAGCGCGTTGTGCCTGAGATTCTCAATGGCAACAAGCGCATCTGTCTCGCGATTACGGAGCCTGGTAAGTTCTGCTGTTTTCGTGATATCATTTTGCATTACTAACATGTGACAGACGCGGGGAGCGATGTCGCCAATCTCACGTGCGAAGCCAAGCTATCTGAAGATGGAAAACATTATATTGTCAATGGTGAAAAGAAATGGATCACCAACGGTATCTGGTGCGACTACTTTACCACTGCCGTCCGCACGGGTGGTGAGGGCATGAACGGCGTCTCCGTTCTCCTCATTGAGCGCAGCTTCGGCGGCGTCTCCACCCGTAAGATGGACTGCCAGGGTGTATGGAGTAGTGGCACTACATACATCACCTTCGAGGACGTGAAGGTCCCCGTTGAGAACCTCATCGGCAAGGAGAACCAAGGTTTCAAAGGTATGTCGCCAACCTCGCTCACGACTTTTTCTCCTTTTCTCCTTCCAGAACCCTACCCTGAACGACCACCCTTCTAACTCGTTTCAGTCATAATGACGAACTTCAACCACGAACGTATCGGCATAATCATCCAATGTCTCCGCTTCTCTCGCGTCTGCTACGAAGAATCCATCAAGTATGCGCACAAGCGCCGCACCTTCGGCAAGAAGCTCATCGACCACCCCGTCATCCGCCTCAAGCTCGCCCACATGGCCCGCCAGATCGAGGCTTCATACAACTGGCTCGAAAACCTCATCTACCAGTGCCAGAAGATGGGCGAAATGGAGGCTATGCTGAAGCTCGGCGGCGCCATTGCCTCGCTAAAGGCGCAGAGCACTACCACCTTCGAGTTCTGTGCACGAGAGGCTAGTCAGATCTTCGGCGGGCTAAGTTACTCGCGCGGCGGACAAGGCGCGAAGGTTGAGCGGTTGTACCGAGATGTCAGGGCGTATGCCATCCCAGGCGGTAGTGAGGAGATTATGCTGGATTTGAGCATTAGGCAAGCGTTGAGGGTGCATAAGGCGCTCGGCATGAAGCTGTAGGCGCGATGAAGTGGAATTCTATATAGTGGGCATTGGCCTGGGGTTGCTGGTTTAGACTTCTGCATATGTGTTACTAGAAGTTGGCGGAGAAGTGAATGACGTATCACGTTATTTCCATTCCTCTGATTGTTTGCATCTGGAATGCGGTCTGATTTCCGCCCTCGAGTCTTCGATATCGCGTCTCGAAGTCTGATGTAAAATTGAAGAGTCTCGTACAATGCTAAGCAGGTTTCAAAGCAGCTCTTGAATGCCATTGAAGTCGTACACTCGAACCCGATTTACATGCTCGACTATTTTGTACAGTACCCACCGTCCACATTCAGCATTACACCTGTCACCCAGCTGGCACCATCGCCAGAGAGATATAGCACCGCCTTCGCTACATCCTCGGGCAAGCCCAAATGCGGCCATGGCGACGCATTATGCAGTTCCTCGTTGAGAACTAAATCTTCGAGCGCAGATCGAACCATTGCCGTTTTCAAGAAGCCAGGGCATACACCATTGACGTGAATTTTATGAGGGGCATAGTCAAGCGCTACTTGCCGGGTCAAGTTTGTCACAGCGCCTTTGCTCGCACAGTAGGATGCTTATGAGCGTTAGCTATGTTGTCGAAGAGGAGTGGGGACATAGGTAAAGATGAAACCGGCCAGCCTACGTTCCATTGATAGCCCAACCAGGCCGCCAATTGAAGATATATTCACAATCCAGCCACGGTCCCCGGTAGATCGTGGTTCCTGTTTCATCATCTGTAATATGGCGAATTTCATACCAAGAAAAGTCCCGCGCGTATTGATGGCCTACGAGCGATTAGACTCCTCTTCAATCTTCGATGAACTGCCCTACCATGGTCTTGTCAAACGCTTCTACAGACTCTTGTGCTATCTTGTTCTGTCCACAAAAGACGCCTGCATTGTTGACCAAACTTTACAGTATCAGCTACTACTTTCGCTATAGTCTGTCCGACTCGAGAGCAATTTGTTTGAATACACGTACATATCTAGCCTGCCATATTCAGCAACGGCGGATGCGACCAGCGCTTCCATGTCTTGCGGCGAGCTAACATCTGTCTTCTTAAAAATAGCTTTGCCGGTCTTCGCAATCAGCTCGTGCGTCGATGTGGTCACGGTTTCGTATCCGCCCGGACGCAACTCGGGCGTCAAATCGCTGCATATGACCGAAGCACCTTCGCTTGCCAGTGCGAGTGCGATCGCGCGACCAACTCCAGAAGAGGACCCTGTGACGATGGCGACCCGGCCTTCGAGACTGTAAACCGCGACTGGTCAGCTTGGAGAACTGCGGTACTTCGGCAAGAGGCTCACGGCGACGCTTACTTCAACATGTGGGACATTTTTGGTGGTAGAAAACGCCAGTACGAGATGGCACGAGATTCTAGATGGCACATGCATCAAGTCTGGGACATGAGTTATATGGGTGTGGTCATGGTTGGAGAGCCTTCCATGCACGGACGACAAACGGTGCAGAATCCAGGAATCTGCTGAAGGTCTGCGTAGCGGGTCCATCGCACTGGTCTTGCGCTGTCAGTTTCCTAGAACATCTGCAAGAGCAGTATTCTGGTCGCCGTTTGGTGCCTGAAGAAGAAGAAAGAATTCCGAGTCCTTATCGCCTCTCACTTGACGCCTAGAGTATCCGGGACACGAACTACGCAGGGGGTTGGAAAGGCCCGAGTATCGTGAATAGGGCACATCCAGGCCTTGGACACATCGGGAGTGGCGGCTCTTATCGTCTGCGTCTCGCTCCTAACTACCAGATCCGCCTTTTCTATATTCTACTTATCGCGATCAGACTCCAAGTACACGAGTCGGCTGAAACTCGTCTCCCAATCGTTAAGATGCACTCTCAAGCTTGTTGCCTCGTTGTCGCCTGCCTTTCCGATATCTCTTCCCGTCGCGGCATGTATACAACGAATCCTAGTGGACAAGACCGAAGACTGGTGAGCAAAGCCACGCTGGGTACAGCCAGTCTCCCTATATCCCGGTCCATATCGCGTGGTATCAATGATAGACCGTGAGCATCTACTTCTGATGCTCAAGTATATTTGCCTTGCCTCCTGTTGAAGTTATCATCTCCATCAAAGCTTCATTCCTAAACACCACTCCTCTTCCATACATAATGTCTACCATCTCGAAGGACGAGAAGATGCCGGCATACGATAATAAAGATGTTTCTGAACCCCATCACCATTTGGATATCGATGTCGGTGCAATACACGAGGTCGATTCACCGCATGCGCTGAATGAGTCCTTCAGTCTCTGGAGCAGTTTGGGTCTTCAGTACTCATTGACTTCGACGCCCCTTGCTGTCGGCTCCTACCTTGCAAGTGTCATTGGAGTAGGTGGAAGTCCTACCTTCATCTTTGGGTACATCTTTGCCGTGGGCTGTAATCTCTGCGTTTGCTTGTCGCTGGCTGAGATTGCCGCCGTCTACCCTCACTCGTCAGGTACGCATATGCTCTCACACCAATTGTTTTGCGAGACCTCGATAAATGAGCGTTATCCCTGAGCGAGGCAGTCACTGACCGGGGATACCTACTATAGGTCAGATTTACTGGACTTCAGTCATGGCGCCCAAGAAATATGCGCGCGGCCTCAGCTATCTAGCTGCTTGGATTGCCAGCGCTGCATACTTCTTCCTGACAGCTGCGACATGCCTTCTCGCCTCCCAACTCATCTGGGCATTGGTAGCAGTGGTTAAAACGACATTCATTATACAACCGTGGGAATACTATGTCCTCTATATTGCCGCAGCAGCCGTCACCTTCGCTCTCAACGCACCGCTTTTCACGCTGTATCCGTATATGCTCAAAAGTATGGTTATCTTCATCAATACCGGCGCACTCTTTGTGCTCATCGTGCTCCTCGTCCGCACTCACCCGAAACAATCTGCATCCTTCGTCTTTGCCGATTTCGTCAACATGACGGGATGGAAGCCGGATGGCGTGGTTTTCTTCCTCGGTCTGCTGCCTGGTGCCACTGCTGTCAATGGCTTCGAAGGTGCCGCTCATCTCGCTGACGAGATCCCACACCCTGAGAGGAACATTCCTCGCGTCATGTTCGGAAGTGCGCTCATGAGCGCACTCGCTGGATTGCCCATGGTTCTGGTCTACATGTTCTGCATTGTCAGCCCAGCCAATCTCTTGGCCCCTATCGGAGGGCAACCGATTGCTCAACTGTTGCTGGATTCTCTGGACTCTCAGGCCCTAACCATCATTACAATCCTGGTCTATATCCTCGTCATGCTGTGCGCGGCCGTCTGTCTTTTAACCAGCTTTTCTCGCATTCTGTGGTCTGTGGCACGACAAGGAGCATTACCACTCTCCGGCTGGGTGGCAAAGGTCAACACATATTACGAGCTTCCCGTCAACGCAGTTGCATCTGGCGTCTTGCTCATCGTCGCTATTGGTGCCATCATCCTCGGATCGACCACTGCAATAAATGCGATTCTCGGTGCAGGCATCGTCATGTGCTACCTATCCTACATCCTCGTGGTCGGAAGCCTTCTTTACACCACCCGAGCGAAAGCGTTCCCTTCGAAGCGTTACTTCAATCTAAGGCGCAGCGGCATTTACTTCAACGTCATCTCAATGCTCTGGATGCCCTTCATTACTGTCTGGTTGTGCTTCCCCACTTACGTTCCAGTAACAGGATCGACCATGAATTATGCCTCAGCTGTCACAGGGGGTGTTTTCTTCTGCGCCGCGGTCAATTGGTTCGCGTATTCGAAGACAAAATACACAGCTCCAGTGGCAATGAATCAGATTCAGGGCGACTTCTGAGACGGAACATCGGTGGGAGATCCGAGGTCGAAAAGCTGACCCTTGCTTTTATGTTCTTTGTTTGATGTTACGATATATCTAGTGTCTGTGTTGATTATCTCAAATATCGAGGTACGATTGGTGACTGACCATATTGCACAATTTACTTCAGCGTGGCGCAGTACATAAAAGAAGAAATTCGTCTCAATCTAAGTTCAAGACAACCGTGCCTGTGGCTATGGAACTGCACTACAGCTCAGAAGCCCCGTCTGACTTTTTCACTGGTCCAAACCTATCAATAGCCATATCCTATAAAGACTATCTCCTTATCTGCTTCTTATCAACAGTTTCTAACGCTGCCTCGTTGAATGGGTCAAAGCGCGCCTTACTAGCCACAACCCTTCTGTGTTGAGCCCATCCATTTAGGAAATCAACAGCGCGCCAAGCCATCGCTGTCAGTTACCATATTATCTCACATTAAGCATCGCTTCGTCCTTCCTCAGCAGCAAGCACAGATCACGATCGAAACAGGGCCAGAATGCAAGTCCTGATAGTAATTTGTTTTAGTCTACTTTACCGACATCTGAAAGTGCGAGTACTTTAAGCATCTGCAGTCGCGGTTACCAGCTACCATAAAAGGCCTCTCGCAGTTCACACAGGGTCTCCAACAATCTTGCTACGAGTGACCCCCATTTAATCGAAGTATTCCTCAACAACGACAGAACCTCAATCTCCAAAATGACAGCACTCACCGTCGAAGAAGTCAATCACGCTAGCGCAAACGTTATTCCAATGGACAGCAGTCAAATGGCCCCTTCTCGAGTCCAACGGAAGCAAATTGTACTGTCGAAAAGAGCACAGCAGTTGCTTAATACCGAGGCGGAGTACACGGTCGGTGGCTTTACACCTCTGCCGGGTTTCATGG
Source organism: Mytilinidion resinicola (assembly GCF_010093595.1). Lineage (NCBI taxonomy): Eukaryota > Fungi > Ascomycota > Dothideomycetes > Mytilinidiales > Mytilinidiaceae > Mytilinidion > Mytilinidion resinicola. The sequence goes on from NW_022985439.1 coordinate 1,749,531, forward strand.
ACCGAGGCAAGGGTGCGCAACTATGGGTTCGTGAACTTTCCGCTAGTTCTTTTTTTCAGCTATTGAGACTAAGACTGACATGACATAGGATGTGGATGGCAAGGAGTACCTCGATTTCATTTGCATGTTCAGCGCGGGCAATCAAGGACACTGCCATCCGACAATAGTCGCAGCGATGATCGAGCAGATCAATAAGGGCAAGTTGGGTTCGATTAGACACCTTGATAGATGAGGGTGGCTAACATGATTTCCAGCCTACCTCATCAACACTTCTACTCACAATTCGCGTTGGCCCGTCTTTGCAGAGATGATGTGCAAGAGGTTCAAATACGACAAGATCTCCGCGATGGTGACCGGCGCCGAGGGAGCTGATCTGGCTTGCAAAATCGCTAGGCGTCATGCTCATGAGGTTAGAGGCATTCCAGCGGACGAGGTACTGATTCTAGCTGTCTCGGACAGCTACCACGGACTGTCTTCTGGCGTCTGGAATCTGCAAGATCCTAGTCCCGCACGAACAGGTATTTCAGTCTAGATACGTTTAAGCTAGAAGTGGTACTGACATGACTCTCACAGCTTATGGCCTCGATAGCGCGCAACATACCAACGTCAATCCCTCTACGAAGGAGCTGCTGCGGTATGGTCATTTGGAAGACATGGAGGCCTGTCTTGCAGAGCACCACGTGCGTGTGGGGGCAATCATCATAGAGTGCATACGCAACACAGGAAAGTGCGTACCTTAGCCACCCCTTACTCCATCCTCCGATATGTGGTACTAAAAGGTGTTCCTCTTTAGCACTTACGAAGAAGAAGTCTCCTTCGCCCGGGGGATCTACGACCTATGCAAGAAATACAACATTCCCTTCATCGCCGACGAGGTCCGAATGGGAGCTTGCAAAACGGGAAAGTTCTTCTCTTTCAACCATCTGGGCCCAGACGTCCGCCCCGATCTGCTTGTGGTCGGAAAATCCATGACCGGCGGTGCTTATCCGGCCTCGTTCGTCCTGGGTGACGACGCTATGATGTCGGTAGTCGGGCCATATGAGAGCGGCTCGACGTTCGCACATACGCCCATGGCAATCGCGGCTGCGGAAGCGGCACTGAAGGTCCTAGATGAGGAGAAGATGGCGGAGCGAGCAGCGCATCTCGAAAAGAGGTTTCTAGAGCTGACGAACGACTTGAGGAAGCATCCACATGTGGCTGACATTCAGGCTCGTGGTGCAGATTTCAGCATTCCAATTCGAGAAAACCCAGAAGGAAGGGTGACGGCAAGAAGGATTGGAGGCTTGTGCTTGAGCAAAGGACTGCTATTATATCCGTTGGGTGGACGTTTGAGGATGGGCGTGAGCATGGTGATGACGGATGCGCAGTTGGAAAAAGGGGTGCAAATCATCAGGGAAGCACTAGATGAGGTCGTGGAATATCAGGATGCGATTCCGGGGGAGGTGTGGCATAAGGCTCATTAGATGTTGATGATATATCAGTATGCACGAAGACGGTGTGGATGAATAGATACTTTTTCAGATGAATTAGGCGTTCCAATTGAAGGGGTTCTGGATGTGAGTTGCAGATTTGAGTTCCTCACATGTGTCTGTGTTACTTAATTTCTGTCTCTTGGCTTTTTTAGAGTCGACTGACGATCAGCACATTCATCCTTCGCCATAACACGACGCACGCTCTCATTTCAAGAGGCGATCTAAGGAGTAGGTATCCTAATGCAACCACTCGATTTCATGTATTTAACCATCTACCATCATCAATTCACCTCACACAAAGCACATGCCCCCATTAGCATTGACAGTGCTACCCGTGCTCCATCTACTTTCCTCACTAGCCAAAAATGCCACAATCTTCGCAATATCGTCCACGGTCCCAATCCTCGGCGCGGCCGGCGTTTCCTTCATCTTGGTATCCCATTCCGCCAGTACAGCAGCATCGGTATCGCGCAACCACATATCCGTAGCCACCGGCCCAGGATTCACGCAATTCACTGTCGCGTTGTGACTCTGTCCAAGTTCCGCAGCCCACACCTTTGTAACTCCTTCAAGGGCCGCTTTTGACGCACAATACGCCGTTGCGTACGAGCCGCCCATACGCCCGATCACGGAGGAGATGTTCACGATGCGTGGGGCCTTGCCAAGATGCGGCATGCTCTCCTTCACCAGGAAGGTCGCCATTCGTAAGTTTGTGTTGAGGATCTTGTCCCACAGGTCGTACGTGAGATCCTTGAGCAGGCAGTCATCGCCGGCACCGGCATTGTTGATGATGATGTCGATGTGAGACCATTTCTCTACCGCGGCGTGCACAATCCGAGCGGGTGCTTCCTTGTCTGTGCCAGCGGCCTGCACGATCAATGCTTCGCTGCCTAGGGCTTTGATCTTGGATGCGACTTCTTCGGCTTGCGACGAGGCGCTCTGGTAGGTGATGAGGACGTTGGCGCCGCGGGTTGCGAGCTCCAGGGCAATGCCGGCGCCTATACCACGGGAGCCGCCAGTGACAATGGCTGAGAGGCCTTGCAGGTTCTTAGCCATTTCGGTGGGAAGTTGTGATGTTTAGAATATGAAATTCCCGATTGGACTCGGTTTGATAGAAATGGTAGAAGAGAGAAGGGAGTCGACACGATACAGGTTGAGGAGTGCGAAAGTGAGCAATTTGTGCACTTCAGTCCTCTAACTATGAACCGTGAACACACGAATATTTGACTTTGTTTGCAGAAAGAAAACCCGTCTGAGCGTCGAGAGAGCTGAAACCGCGGATAAGCTCGCTGTGCCTTTCCGATACTGTTCATGGGAGGAAAATCAACGGTCCTTTCCTTCAAATCAATCTGTCAGCCCGTGCACCCCACTCTCGAGGAAGCAACACTGCGAAGATTTATCAAGATCGATCTGATTTATCCCGCTTGTGGAGTCCGAATTGAGACCGCCTGATTACGTCGCGGCAGTAGACTGGTCTGAACTAAGTAGCGTCTACGTCGCTGCCGATTGCTAAATTCGGACCCCCGAGTTCTCCCCACACTTATCCCCCCACCTCGTATAGAGCCCTTTTTGCTGAACTCTCGTTTCAAGTCTCCTATCTTTATATCTTGCCTCAAGCCTTTATCTTCAGCTTCCTAGTATTAACCAAATCGGTATTGCAATGCGTCTACCTTGCTACTGTTCCTCGACAATCGAGTTCTAGACTGTGGCCATTCCTCCTGCAGTTCATTTGCGCTCCAAACCCTGCTTGTCAGACCCGTGGTATATCAAACTGTATCGCAGATTACTTCATCATGCTCTAGAAAGCTGGTACACAGTCTTCGATCTGAAGCGTCGTAGTGCGTTAGAGCATGCTACGAGACTAAAAATTGCCACAGACCAATGCAAAACGTCATCGTTCACAGCCTTATTAGGGATGCTTTTGCCGCAGCAAATAGAAGTGTGTTTCATTTCACGTCGTTGCTCTATCTCTAACCTCTCCAAATATGCACAGGTGGATCCTTACGCCACTGGCTTCGTGTGGCTAGTGTCTCAATACATGTCTCCTAGTGGCTGTTGTCGTCCGAGGGCAGCCAAAGGGTGGCCTTCTTTGATCCAGCCGAGAAACGGTGCGCTGAGGTTATACCCGATGAGTCTAAGCATGCTGTCATCGTACAGCTCCTTCAGCTTTTCAGGATCGTTGTTCAGGTACTGGTTCTCCTCCTATTTTGACACTCGCAGGTTAGCACCAGAAATCTAGCTGGGAAAAGCCTCATAGGTCTGTATCATGCTACAGATTGTTGACATAGGAGCTACGACGTACCTGTCTGAGATAGCCTTTTGTCATGAAACAGCTATACACTAATCGTATCTCATCCTCAGTCGTATTCGCCGATCCTCCATGATAGCATGAAGACAACATAATGAAGGCGTCACCGGGGTCAAGTTCCGCGTAGAAGGTGAGGTCTTCGCTTGGTGGTGTATCGTGATCCCAGAGATGCGAGCCGGGAATGAATCTGGTGGCTCCATTGGCCTTGGTAGTCTTCCTGCCTCCCACAAAAAAGCCAATGCCTGTGTCTTGTCCAACTACATAATCCTCTGCACGCATCTGCTTCAAAATACGATGGTGGATCATATCATCGCGATGCAACGGCTGTGGGGCAGCGCCCGGCCCGATCGCGAAGACGATAGTGTTGTTAAGCTGAGGTTGACTGGTGCTTATTTGCAGATCTTGGCCGAGATAGTTTTTTGTTGTGCTGGAGAGAAGCTTTGAACAGACGGACTGGTAGGGCTCGTAGCAAACAATCTTCTCCATGAAGGCTTTGGACTTGGCGGCTAGCCCATTGACTCGACGTGTTTCACGAGGAAAGAAATTGCCGTCCCATGGTTTGTCGGCGTCGAGGAAAGGCTGAACATCTTTTTGGACGAGGGCAAGGTCGCTAGGAGATACGGCATTCTTGACAACACAACCACCTGCTTTGGTGAGGGCCGCCACAATCTGGTCTGGACTGACAGATGCGCTGTCGAAGACTTCAACCTTGGGCAGAGGTCTCTTGAGGTCATCCTCGAAAAGTCTGGTCGCAGACATGGTTGTGCTTTGTGCCTTGGTCGATGAAGGTGTTGCAGGAAACTCTGCAAATGGAGAGACAAGCAATCCGAAAGATTGTGAATAGACTCCTACGACTGTTCGTGTGTGTGCCTTTTAAGGGCTGTTAGCTTGGAGAAATCCCATATGCAAACACGAAGAAATGCTCGTTGAGAGTTGCCCGATGCATGAGCGACTCTTATAATCGTCCTTTGTTCTGAAAATACTAATTAGAATCACCGTGACAAGCTACTACTGGATGAGCTACGGTGGCATTAGGGGAGACGTAGAGCACTCGTTTTCGTAGTGCTCGCTGTCGACTGCCTGGCGGCACGAGTTGGCGTTACCATCCACCTCTAGCTTATATATTGCCATGTACGATGCTCTTGGGCTTTCACTAGCGATCAACTTGTTCAACCTTCGCATCAAACACGCCACGCGGTCTAATTGCAAATAAACCTTCTCCACCACCCCACCGACATGGAGTATCCAAGTCCTCTTAACACGCATGGCATCAAGTGCTTCAACGTCCCCGGGCTGGGGGAAAGGCTCAGCGACACATACCACATCTCCAGCGCCGTAGTTCTTCCGGCAAACGTGCGAACGGTAGTGACGGCGGGCCAGACAGGCTACACGGCCGACATGAAGTTACCGACAGACCTGACTGAGCAGTACGTGCAGGCCTTCCAAAATGTGGTCGATTCTCTCGCGGCAGCCGGTGTCAGGGATGGATTCAATTCGGTCTACCAGATGACAAGCTACCATGCTGGAGGGCTGGATGCGGCGGCCGACAAGGCGTTGGAAGTGGTGGTTGAAAAGTTCTTGGGAAAAAACAGATTCGCGTGGGCGGGCGTCGGCGTCGAGGCTCTAGCGGATGGGGCGAGAGTGGAGATTACAGCATACGCAGTGCTGCCAAATTAGGACTTCCGAATCATGAAATGCTGGTGGGGCGGTGGGAGGATAGGAGCATCTGGGGAATCTATCTCATCAGCCAGTCCACGGGTGTGTGCTCCGCAGTGCTGGGTGCAATGCCACGTGACGTAAATTGAACGAAATTGATGAATTCTTGTTGTCGGCCATTGTCCCGTGTATCCAGGCGAACAGAGCGTGGAGTTGGATAGCCGCGCTTGGAGTGGAGGCTGCAAGGCACCAGATAGAATCGGTAGGCGACGACGAGCCCCCGAGTTGCTTCGGACCGACTGCTTATAGAAGTGGCAGGCGACAACGAGCCCGAGAGTTGAGCCGACCCGAGAGGCAGGGGGGACCCCTTGGACAGAATCGGCAAACGACAGCGAGCCTACAAAGGTATCTTGACCTCGTCTTCCAACCGATGGCCAAGCCGGCAGCTCGTGGACACTTACTTCATGCATTGCTGTCAACCGATCCTCTGCCCTGAACATGCCTTGCAACTCTTCTTTCTCCGTCAGCTGCTCACTCGTAGTAGTCGCCTTCGCTGCTACAGGATTGGGAACCACTCTTTTCAAGGCCTTTCTTTGGAACCCCCTACGGCTCTTTATTAGCTGTCATCATGCCTCGAGCTGAAGCATCCCGACCACGTGCACGTGCGCGCGCCGCCGTGAAGCGGACCAAGACCTACGTTGGCTGCTGGACCTGTCGATCACGTGGCGTCAAATGCGATGCCAGTCGCCCGGCGTGCAATCGGTGCACCAGACTCGATCGGCTCTGCGAGGGATATGAAATCCGGCTTGTGTGGGACGATGTGACCGGCAGAGGCGACAATGCGGGCCGCGAACCGCAAAATGCAAAGCAGAAACGGCGACTGATGTTGGATGATGCTGACATGAGGAATCCCATCTTCGACGAGACCTATCTCAGCGCTATCCTGAAGCGACTCGACTCACCCCGGGTTGATGACAGTATGGAGCTGGTTGAGGGTCCTTATACGGTCTTCGCATGCGCTCCCACAATCGAGGGCAGCGATAGCAGACTACAATTTGATATCACCTCGTCCTCTGAGGCAGACTCAACGTCAGCACAAGACAGTTGTTCGACGTCGCCCGGAGATCCTTTCGAACCAGAAGCATGCTATCCCACGTCTAAGCATCTTTGGTCGCGCTTCTTACTCCCTTTTTTGTCCGTGTCATCTGCGGAAGAACGCCAGCTGCTACGATTCTGGGTTACTTCAGCTAGTGGACTGATGATCTCAACCAATCATCCGAACAATCCTTTCCGTGAAGTTGTTATCCCGCTAGTGTTGGAATCCGCAGCGTCGGCCCATAGGCTTCCGGGCCATTCTGCTTTGCTGCATTCTATCTACGCTTTTGCTGCCTTCAACAGGTCGCAATTGCAGGAGCCGCCCGGGGAGCACGATGAGGCCATAGCCGCGAAACACCACCAAGCCGGACTTCGATATCTGCGACAAAGTATGATGGAAGACTCGCGTGGTCAGCATGAGGCTATTCTCGCTTCTATGATACTGATGACCTCCATCGATATTGTCGCGGCTCGCTCATGCCAATGGCGCAATTATATCCGTGGAGGGAGAGATTGGCTTAGGTCTCTGCGTGGAAAGTGGAACGAGAGCCAAGGGGGGCTCATTTTGCGCCAGCTCTTCCATTGTGTGGAGATAATCGGATATTCGCATGATCACAGCACACAATTTGCAGCTAGCTCGTCCTCCTTCTTTGAAGAAGACTGGGAGATGGATACCATGTCATCTGCCACCCCTGGCTCTCCAACCAATGAATACTGCCTAGAAAAACTCTATGGGATTACCAAGCCTGTACTAAGAGCTATTTTCGACGTAAGCAGGCTCTCAATGTCAGCCCATCGCCCCACTAGTGAGGATCTTGTAGCACTGCGGAATACCCTGCTCTTAGCGAATCCCAGCACAGCGCGTTTCCCGTCCCCCAAGCCAGAATTAGAGAAGGTTACAAGGCATCACGCATGTTCGTGGTATTATGCTTGCATGATACACTACGAGCGGTCTCTACACCACTCGCCGCCTCGAGAAATCCAGCATCTAGTGGAACAATGTCTATATCATTTGGAAGCAGTCGAGGACCTTCACGATAATTCTGCGATGGATGGCCTTATGTGGCCACTGTATGTGACTGCTTGCGAAGCCGAGGACGATGAACTACGACGCCGATGTATGCAAGTCTTTGCCAAGAAAGCCAATAGGGGCGTTGGCGCGACCGCTTGCGTCGAAGGCCTCATTTTAGAAATCTGGCATCGTCGAGACATGAACCCCGAAGAGGATGTTTTGCAACAACAGGTGGCGGAGGACTTGAAAATTGACATTCTTCTCACATGAAGTATTCACATGTGCTCGCACCACGACCATCGAACATAAAGTCAGCCTCCTCGATCAAATCAACTTTCGACTCGATATTAGGATTGCCCAAATCAAATTCCAACTCTCAGCTACCTATTTACACAGCAATGTTCGGGCAGCCTTTCAACTTCTCGGCATCATCGAGAAACTCTTCGACAGTTCTAAACTTGACGCCTCGAAAATACTTCGCCGCCTGCCGTTTCAACTTCTCTTGCGGCAAAAATCCAGCTCCGGAAGTTGACCAAATGTCATACTGAGCGGCGATGATCTTGTCTTCTGATTCGGCATCCGAGATCTGCTTTTCTAGCTCGTTCACGGATCGGTGGCTGATCTTCAGTGGGACATCACGATTCCTAAGGATCTCCCCGACAGCGTTCCAGGTTGTCGTCTGGCCGCACACGTAAATGATATCCTCCCAGCTGCCGTGGTTGAAAAGCTTGGAGACGCCCTTAGCTACGTCTCGCGCGGGCGTAAAAGTAATCAACTCGTCGCCCGTGCCTGGTATCACCAATGCCTTCTCGGCCAAACGTACAGGGTGGAATTCGCCGATATCTTTGATGTATCGGAGGTCGGGAGAGATGAGATAATCAGTCAGCCAGCCAGGGTTGAACAGCGTCCACATGACTTCTTTCTGCTCTCTCAATGCTTTACGGACCGGCTCGTGGTTGGCGTAGTAGAATACAGGCTGGTTGGGATGTTCGTCTGTGTTTCCTGCGTATTCGGACGGAATAAAGCGCTTGCATTTGGCGGAATTCCTGCAAGCTTCGAGCAGGGCGAGATGGACCGTGGCGCTGGCCATTGAATAGTCTAAAATCGCAGATAAGAGTCCCTCACAGTCGTCAATCGCTTTGGTCAGAGATGGTACCGAGTAGTCTGTTATGCGAAATGTGACATTCTCGCGCTGGAACCGGGGCTTCTGGCTGCGTGACAGCACCACGACCTCATGCCTGTCATTTAGAAACTCTTCCACGGAGTAACGTGCAAGGTCCCCAGCGCCGGCAATTGCAATCTTCATGGTTTGACTCTTGAGACAGAAAGATAGGATGATGGAAAAACAAGTTAAAGAACCGTACAGAGAGCCAACGATTATCTGGGGGTCTTAGATAAATGATTGAAAAGTCAGAGAACATATTTGGGCGCAAAAATATGAACAGACTACATCCCCAGTAAGCATATCTATGATGACAAACTGAAATCAAAGGGAAATCCTTATTGGCGGTCTATGTTCACTACTTCTATCTTTCCTTGCCCTAACGAGGGACCTTACGGACAGATCGCTCTCAATTTCCCTCGACTTAAGCTTTCGTGGAGCTTGGTTGCTCACGCCATCTCGTTGTTGCTTGCCGAAGGCCAAAATGGAGAGCGCCGTCACACGCTAATACACTTCCTAAAATAAATCGGCTCTAAAACAAGTTCGCCACATATGTCGGCCCTTTCGGGCAGGCGACCACGAGCACCAATCACATAGATATGCAAGCCAGAGCCGGGTAGCTACATCACGAAGAAAGTCGTCTATAAGACTCGCTCACTTTGATTGACTCCTGACATATCCAAGTAACTATCCCGCGAGCATATATGGTGACATTGCGACCTAGTCTTGTTTACTCCTGCTTATTTACACCTATTTGAGATGCCTTCAGCCATTGAAGACCCAAAGCCAACCGGTGGCTTCACAGTCGACAGTTTTGATGCGAGCACTGCTTCGGCTGACAAGATCGTGCGATCAATTGCTAGAAATGGCGGCTGCTTCCTTCGTGGACTGGTGGACCGCAAGAGCCTCGATACGATGGTAAAGGAGGTAAAGCCGTATCTCGAAGCCGATGTGCCCTGGGAAGGCGATTTCTTCCCCCCAGAGACGCGCCGTAGGTCCACCGACGTGATGTGATAATAGAAAGCGGCTGACAGCCAGTAGGAGTCAATGGACTACCATCGAAATCACCCTCGTATACAGAAAAGGTGCTCGGACATCCCCTCTTCGTTGAGACCAGCAATCAGTTCCTGACCACAAGAACGAGCACTTGGATTGGAGACAAAGAGGAGCATCACGTCTCGCTGCCACAGCTAAACTCGACCACGGTTCTTGCCATTGGGCCAGGTGCGCGAGCCCAAAGCCTCCACCGCGACGACTCCCTGCATCACACGAAGCTTCCAAAGATCACCGCTGATCAATACACGATGGATCGCGACACCGCGCTGGGCATCTTTCTCGCTGCAACCGAAACCACCGTCGCTAACGGAGCAACACGGTTCATTCCCGGCTCGCATCTGGATAACTCGTCCGAAGGGCCAGGAGACGAGAGCAAAACTGTCTACGCGGTGATGGAGCCCGGTGATGCATTTCTGATGCTCGCAAGCTGCTTTCATGGAGGTTCGCCGCTCTATCCTGCATCTTCCAGACTGCGTACTCGTACTAACATCTATTATGAAGGCTCGGCCAACACGACCGATCAAACGCGAATGCTGTTCGGCTCATTCATGTGTCGTGGGTATCTCCGCCAGGTACGTTGCTCGCCATGCTACCCTCCAGGGCTGGGCATGCTAATAAGTCTGTGCAGGAGGAGAACCAGTTCCTAGCGAATCCGATCGAGGAAGTGAAGAAGATGCCGGAAAATATTCAAAGGATGATCGGATACTCCGTGTCGAGTCCTTATTGCGGATGGGTAGACCTAAAGGACCCAATCGGCCTGGTAAGGGACGTCAAAGTTGGGTACGCTGACCTCTAGGGCAAAGAACATGCCATATCGCTGAAGAGTTGCTGGTGATAAGACTGGAGGGCTCATGAATAGCGTTCTCTTTCTTTAATAGAGCCCTTTTTTATAATGCCTTGCCATAGATATCCCGTGCCCTTTCCTGCCACTGTCTATTGGCAGCGGATACACTTCCAATCTGCGTACACCCTGTTGACGCTGTCTGGGGTAGCCTCGCGAATTTTTCTAGTTGTCCAAAATGCCGCATTTCTCTCTGATTATGAATGCTGAAAACACTTTGAAACTCCTCATGCAGCGGCAAGCGGGTGTACGGATTTCTATGATGAGGCATTGTATATCGCAATGGAATAATTAATTCACCACGACTTCACAGATTCCTCATTCATAGAAAGCGCATTTAAGGAGAGAAGTGTTATTCAACTACTCTGCAAACTGTTGTCCATTTCCGAATGAACTCCTTTGGCCTTCACAACTACCGATGCCGTCCCAGCTCAGGGAACACGCTCACCAAACGCAGCTACATACCACTCCTGGCTCTCCCACAGGCCATAGTTCTTCTTTTTGGCCAGCCACGCTGTGCGGTTCTTCTGGAGCTCCAGCCAGTGTAGAAGCAGCCCCGCCTTCTTCTCGCTCAGGCCGGCGAGCTGTGCTGGGAAGAACTTGATACGGAAAGGTACAGTCCCGTCTAAGCCGCGCTGTGAGCTCTGATGCCACCATAAGACCGAAAGCATGAAGTCCATGTGCTCCAGCAAGGTGATATCTCCACCCATATCCATGAAAGCCCGCCAGCTGGCCAATTCAGTGTCTAGAACGGTTGGAAAATTGACAACGCTGAGGTCGGGGTTGATGCTGTTGGCGATGGCTGCAGACTGAGCAGCCCACCCAGCAAGATGGCCCTGCCAGTCGATCTTTGGTCGAGCAAGGCGGCTTGTTGAGTATGCAGCCTTAACTTGTCGCTCGTAATCAGCCACTTGAGATCGAAGCTGTTCAATGTGGGATGTGGCCTGGATGGCGGAGGCCTCAGCGGTTTCGGTGGCGGATGTGCGGTTGTCTTCCAAAACGTGCTGCTCAACCTGAGGGGCAGCCTGAGTGGCGGAGGCCTCAGCGGTTTCGTTGTTGGATGCGCGGTTGGCGGAGTTTTCCACGTGTTGCTCGATCGGGGGGACACTGTCAATTGTGATACATGTTGAAGCCAAGAAAAAAGGAACTTACCCCTAATTCGGCTTCGCTATCAGACGTAGGGTCGGCCTGGGGTTCAAGCTCAGCCTTTGCCGCTGCTCGGGTAGTACGCGTAGACTGGGCAGACTCTCGGCGCTTTTTGGGCTCATTGCCGGACTTCGGACTCTTCGTCTTGCGCTTAGTGGCCATACTAGGGGTGGTCAGGTCAGCCTATGACAGTAGGAGCGGTCAGTAGTGGACGAACAAGCAGGCGGAGCGACGAGTGCTAGAGGGGAAGGCTAGCCAGAGGCCCTGCTTTTGATGGGAGAGGAAGTGAATGGAGTCTTACCTGCTTATTTGCCTTTTCTGGCCTATGGCTGGTTGGTGAAAGGAAGAAGAAGAACTTTCATCTTGGCCGGGGGTTTTATGTTTTTGTCTTGGCAGTGTGTCTTGGCAGTCCAAAAGACCCGTGGACGCCGAGACACTCAGATGACCTCACTGTTCGGAACACTTTGTGACCCTGATGACGCCGTCTGAGGTGGCCCAGAGAGCTATGAGCCTCGTCAAAACTATCGTTTTACCATTTTGAATAACATGCCAGAGGACCTCAAACGGTGCTGAACAAGTGTACACAATCCTTGTGTGTACAGTAGTTGGTTACAAGTTTGGGCACGCTCTACGATCGTGTCGTCTTCCATGTGCGTTTTGGGGGTTCAGATAGCGTGGGAAGACACCCCAGGAGGTATGAGAGGCTCGAAGAGGTGGATGTCACGTTCCGGAGGCCGCAAATCTGATCCTGCTCTCAATGCAAAAGTTGCGTCGAAAAAGAGTCTTCCAAGATACCCTGAAACTGCGGATCCTGAAGCTCAATCTCAGTGAAGGTGTGATTATGGAACTGACCGCCACCTACGCACTCCATGTCAGCTGTGTTCGTAGCTAGGTCATTGTGGAAAGCAGTTTTCAAGTCGGCGCCTTCATCTCGTAACAACTCGAGCATTAGAGATCCACTGTCGTAGCGGGTACATACCTAGAGAGCCTATGCCTTTGAACTCGTCGCACTTAAGTGCAGCATCACATTGCTTTAAAGAGCTTGGAAGATAGCTTGAGATGTCGAGCGGCTTTTTGTCGCCCTGCGAGCGTATTTGTAGTTTTGTAAGGCGGGATTGCGCAATCACATCAAGCAGTTCTGTGATGACCGTCGCACCAAGTCGCTCATCGGTCCCAATCTTGAGCACACGAAGAGATGGCAGATGGGCTTTCCAGGCCTCAAGCATTGGAAGCGTGAGAAAAGCTGAAGGTAGCCTACTACTCATGTGGGATATCTCAAGGCTCGTCAACGGTCGCATGCGTGCGACGACAGATTCGGTCAAGGACAAGACCCCGTCTGGACGGATACCGTGGTCATGATCGTAAGTCTCCGGATAGCGATACAGGCTTAGGCTATCTAGTGATTTAAGACTAAGAAAAATCTCAAGGAGCTCGTCCGGTGTGCTGGTACTGCGGCCTGTGAAACGGAGAAAGCGAAGGTGTTGGAAATTGCGCAGAAACTCAATGTCATGGAGATGCGAGAAGAATGAGAACGTAGACATCCTAGGAAATGCGTTTGATATCATCTCCAGGAAAATTCGGGTTAAAGGGTCCATTCTAACATCCCGATGTGCGAGATTAACCCAGCAATAACGCACGTTCGGCATACGGACTAAAGCTGTCCATATTTCTTCGATCAGGTCTTCGTCGGGCGGAGGCTTTGTCTTGGGAAATAGCATTTTGCCAAATTGGCGGGCCTGACGGAGGATTTTGTTCTCTCTTGGTGCCATGTCTTCTCGGCGTTCGTATGGCAGAGGATCCCCGAGTTCTCCAAGTTGCTTACTCCACCAAGCCGCAGTATTGGAGGCCACATCTTCAAGGCCTTCTTTCTCAGATGCTTGACTAGCTGCATGTCGAAAGCTAAGCCAACGATCATGCAGGATCTGAATTGAGACATCTTTGACATGCTCAAGCAGGTTCGGGTTTCCCGCCGCAGTCCATTCAATCAGACGTTCAAAGCTTCCGAAGTATCGCGTCCATTCGAAGTATACCGGAAATGCTTCTGAACGGATCTGATGGCTTACTAGAAGAATGTTCCGGCTGTGGCCTGCGTCAAATCGATTGAATACGAGGGTGTAGATAGCGAGCCGCAGCTCGACTGGGAGACCAAGGAAAGAAGCCGCTTTCATCGCCATTACGGTCTGTGAGCAATGAAAAATTAACGTAAAATGTTGTCGCTAAATCAAAAGGCCTCTCAACATTGAAGATGGGGCTTCAAATAGCTGATGGTGATGCAAACCAACGTCGGACGTTGACTTTGAGATGCCGGGTGCACAAGTCACGCTAGGACAATCACAGCATAGCCACATTTCAGGGTGCAATACGCAGCCAGATAGAAGTCCACTCCAATGAATTAATCTCCAGAAGTATCTACACCACGCCATGAGAAACGCCAACCAGGAAGGCGGATAGACTCCAGTCTTCTACAAAAAGGATCCCATACAACGCAAGCCAACCGGGTATCAAGCCCTTGGTCGATCAGCAACCTTATAGAACCGCCAAACATGCAATTATTAATTACCGCCACAACCACCAACGCCCTCCACCGCTCCAAACCTACGCCAATCTATCAGTTCTCGTGACTTCTGAGCCTCCTCCTTCCAGGCCCTACGCTTGCACTGAAGTTGACCACGGGCAGGTTCTCCCTATCACCGACACCCGGGCCCATACCTGCACCCGCCACCGTCTTCCGCGTGCCCTTCTTGTTCATTGACTTCATAGGCAGCTTGCTAATGCCGCCATCAATTACTCCTGCATTCGTATTCTGCCGCTTGAGCGGGGGCATGGAAACTTTGTCAAGCTCGGAGGGAGTCGCAAGGGTTGATGCCGAAGCGGAGGTTGAAAGGTCGCCCGTAACAATATTCACGTCCAGTTCCCGAAGACTCGGTGCTGTGCCCGCACTCGTAGCACTGGAAGGTCGAATGTTTGTAGACGCGGCAAAAAGATTTGATCCAATGAGTTCTGTAGGCGAAGAGACAGGGTCGTTAAAAACCATTCCCTTAGTCGGGCTACGGTTTGAGTCTGACCCTGACTCCGGGCGGCCACGGAGACGCGACAACAACGAGTCATGTGGTTCAGTCCTAGGTAGTGTAGAAGGAAACGCGTACTGCATGCGTTGGGGAGTCTCTCCGGTAGGAACGTACTCAAACAAGGTCTGGTCTTCGATTCCTGCACGGAGGTCTCGCAGTGGTGCGCGTATTTCTGCGTCGGAGGCAAGTTGTGGGAGCATAGATTGGAGGGCGGATGTGTGAGATGCCATGTCGGTGTCGAGCTCTTTAACGCGGTCGAATGAAGTCGAAAAGTGCTCGTCGATGCTGGAGTAAGATGACTGCACATTGGCGGCCAACGAGCCCAACGAGGAGGTGTGAGCGGCGTGATGAGAATTGTTCTGGGCGCGGACTCGTGACACGATCTCGTCCAGGGAATGGAGTTGAGTATCCATGTGTGCTTTCTGAGCAGAAACAATCTCCACTGTACTATCATGAACGGACGTCGTGGTGTTACGAAGTGAGGTCGTGTGGTCGTTTGCGGCCTGAACTAATTAGCTTAGAACTGTGAATCGCAGAATATCTTCTACTTACGGAAAAGTCGGCCTTGATCTTCGCCTTCACGTTGTCTCTTGATTTCGTTACGCCACCAATGATATCTTTCGACTTCCCTACCCAATTGTCCATGCCCTGGTTATAAGCATTGTGTGTGATGTGATAAGCGGCATGCGAAGAATCGATGCTTTCGTTGACATTAAGCATCTTGCCAGCGAATCGACTTTCTTGTGCCTCCGCTGTCGAGTTTATTAGGGATGTCATCTGCGTCAGAAGGTTTTGCCGCTCCTCTGCAGCCTTGAGCTTCTCTTCTTCTATTATTTGCGACAGTCGACCTTGCGCAGATGTGTTGGCCGCCAAAAGAGCCGTATCTGCCTGCACAATTTGTTGTCGGAGTTGATCTGCCTCCGCTTGTTGTTCATGGAGGTGCTTGATCAGGTCCGTGAAGGTATCCTTAAAATCGCGGCCGAGTCCAATATATGACGAGTGTAGCTATGAGAGCATTAGTAATATGTTTAGACTCTGTTTCGTATCGCACGAGTCATAATTACCTGGGTATGGAATGCGTCCAGCTCCGTCACAATTCCCGCAGAAATCTTTTGAGCAGCAGCTGATAGGTCATCGAGACCAGCTCCAACCTTCTCTTTGACATCTTCTCGTAGCGTCTTGATCTCTTCCAGCACTTCGTTCATATCATCTCTGGCCTTGGCAGTTTGTTCATTCACCTCCGTTTTGGAAGACTCGAAGGACTTCACCTTCTCCTGTAGAAACGCTTGTGAAGTTCCGAGTTTCAACAGCTCATCCTGAACAAATCCTTGCATCCGAAATGCTAAAGTTTGCATCAACTGGTCTTGCTGAGCTTGGAACTCAGCAATGCGGTTCTCCACGACAAGTGTCGTTTCCGAAACTTCGGACTGCGTCGAAGTCCAGTGCTTCCGGTTTTCGGATTGGAGATCGGATCTACGGCGCAGCTTGGAGTGCAGCCCACCAATATCAGTCGTCGTCTTCCCTAGGGCAGATATCAAGTCGTGGCCAATGGTAACCAGTTCCTCCTCTGTCTTCTCATGGGCTCTCCTCATCGTAGTTTCGTCAGCCAGATTCTGTCGGGTATGTGCCAGAACTACTTCGGTCTTCTCCAGCAGACTCTTCGTGCCCTCCAGAACTAATTTCGTCGCGTCGTTATCCTTCTTCATGCTGTTGAAGCTGCTTGTAAGAGAGAACAGCTCCTGAACCTTGTTTCGAAGGTTCACTTCCATAGTCTCAATCTTGTCGCGCTGCTCCTCGCTAAGAATTCTTCTCGACTCGCTTTCAGTCATGATTTCTTCATACGACTCTTGAGTAAGATAGACACCATTACGTTGACGGGTTGCTATGAGCTCGCTCTTCAACTTCTCGATCTCGCCTGTGAACTCTCTAAGAAGGGTTTTCTTCGAGACCATCTGATTGATTTGTGGCTTGTTTCGGATGTTCTTCGCTCGGAATGCATAATCCAGAGTGGAAATCGTCTCCTCAAGATTACTCTTCGCTGGTGATAATGTGGCGATGATACACGTCTTAGTTCGTCCGCCTAAGGAGTCTTGTAAAAGACGCGTCAACTTGGATTCTCGATACGGAATATGGGATCCTCGTTCGACCAGGGCATTGATAACACGGCCTAGGGTTAACAAGCTCTTGTTTATGAGACCTGCTTCTGCGGCGCGCTTGTTCTCGGCTCCACTGCGTTGGATGTTCTCACTGCCAGCCAAATCGACCAGGTTGAGTTTTCCGGCGCTAATGAAATCTTCTCCAGTGTCGCTTGTTCGCTTGATGTAGATTGTGACTGTGAAAACGGTGTGACTTCGGGAACTTAGGTCATTGCATTTCGTCGCTGCAACTTGGCGCTTGTGACTTCCTTCGCGTAGAAGTTGAATTCCTTTGGCGGCGGACTTGATGTGCGATTCTTCCACGCCCTGGACCATCGTGGAGCTGTGACCCTTCTTGCTGTTGTCTTCGTAAATTTTTAGCTTGACACCGTCGTCTGGCGAGAGGAGATCCCGAAGTTCTTCATTATACAATTCGATGAAGGAACACTTCACTGAATGCTCTGAGTCTTCACTTTCGAGTTTGTTGAATAAAGAATACAGAGCTCGCGGGATGATGCCAGCCGCATCTGGCTGAGGAAGCATGTCGGAAATGTCGCCGGACATGGTATATGTTTTGCCAGTTCCAGTTTGGCCATACGCAAAGATAGTACAATTAAAGCCACTTAGTACCTGGGAAGACTGTTAGCTTGCTCTCAGAGTGCAATCTTATGTGCATACCTCATCAAGTATAGGCGCAACTACTTCATCGAAGATAATGCCCTGATCTGCAGCGGGCGAAAACACCTTGTCGAAGGAGTACGTCTTGTTACTCAGTGCACTGGGGCCCATGGAAAGGCCGACGGTCTTTCCCTTGATTCCATCTGTCGATACCACGACGCCACTATTCTCGCGGACCTCGCGATCATTACGGCCTCGACACCGGACAACAACATTGATATTCGTCTCTTCGCCGCCGTCATTCTCAAAATCTCTTTCTTTCCTTTTTCCTCCAACCTGCGATGTTGCTGGCGATCGGGCTCGTGAAGCGTTGGTTGCAAAAGATGCGACGGAATCGGTAGGTGAGGCTCGACCGTTCAGTGCAGGTGTGCCAGAGCGACCGCGCATGTTCAGTGGAGGGCGAGTGCTGGGGCGCATTGTGGGAACCTTCTTGGGTGGATGGACGCCCCGAGGAAGACCGGACATATTCAAGGTTGAATATGGGGGTGGTGCTGTGTGGTTAGCAATGCTCGTGGAGAGTTGACGCTGTAAACATGCCAGCCCCGGTTTGTTTTGGTCAACAGGGAACCGCGCCAAGCAGACAGGGCTCCTTCCTTATCTTATCGCCATCACGTGCCCGCTCCACCGTCTGTCTTCTGGACATCTTTCACCCTCGTGCCTCATTCACTCTGGAGCCTTCAAGTATCCAATAACTCACTGATTCACATAGACAGTGGCAAGCACGCTCTTTGACCTAGTCGCCTCGTGGTAACAGCTCAAACCTCCAGCCAAACGTTCGCACATTCCTGCTCAACTACCAATCTCCCCGCCTTAAAGCTACCGAAGATCCCAAGGCACCGACTACAAAGCTCTATAGAAGAATCTAGGTGGTCGACTATAGCCCTTTGACCCTTTTCGCTTTGCACCACATCATGTTCTAAGCTGTGGCCCCTATGACTCCACGTTTGTTGTCTCACCTGCCTCGTGAACGCTGCACGAGGATACAGTACCAACTCCGGCCCTCACTATACACCCAACACCCCCAAGGACCACTCCGCATTCGGGTGAGATATGGACAACGTAGATAATACCACGATGCAAGTGGTTCCTGGCCGCTCAGTGGGCTTTATGAGTACGTTCACAGCTCCGATACCGCACCACACCCTCGTTCAAGCTTCCATTTGCTAATAACTGCTAAGAACAGCCCTGGGATGCTCGCTTCATGAAACTCTCACCACCATCAAAACCGAAGTGAAAGCTTTCCCGAAATTCGAACTATACCACGACCTCGACCAACCCATCATCACGCCGATCCACCTCGTTCTCCCTGAGAATGGGCTGCGCCTCCAGTTTGATGGACCCGATCAACGACTCAGACTTATCGAAATCCGAGATTTTGTGAAGGCCAAGCTAGTATATAAGGACGTAGAGGTGTTCAAAGCGCCGGACGGAGCTGGTGGGGTTATGTCAGGACCCGCGGGCCCAAGGTTTAGGCATATCTATGACAAGCTGTTGGGACCTACCTACGGCGGTGAATACCTCCCGCCGAAGGACGAGGGAGAGGCGCGAGGGATATACAACCTTTCATATCCGGGAATTGCCTTCAACTTTCCAGTGCAGCACTCTGCCTTTTCGCCCAAGAAAGACTTTATCTCATTACTCTCGTCCTCGGCGACTGGGCCTGCGACTTCTATGGCGGTTTTCAGCGGAGAATCCTGGCAAAAGGCACGCGGAACCCTGTTCACAGCGATTCCACCCAACCCAAGATCTCTTACTCTTGCAGGGAAGGGCAAGGATGGTGGTCCGGACGAAGTTGAAATTGCGAGAATACATGGCGAAGGCAGGATAGAACTGGTTCGACGTTCTAGCTCATCTTTCTGGCTCATCTTAAGCGAAACAACGCCTCAGGACCTTATCATGGAACTTGGCGCACCTGACTCAATCTACCGGAAGAACGACCACAGGTTGTCCATTCACAAAGAAAGGCGGGCGAGTGACGCATCAGAGAACTCATCCGGGGGTATTTCACGTGATGGACACGATGATGGCTTGGACTCCGATCACGGCTCAATAGTCGGCACTGATAATGAGGATGAATGGGAGGACGACGACGATATGGTTGCTGAGGCTAACGAGCGAGAGGTGGCCGCCGCAGAACACTTCTACAACTACTACCATCACGGATTCGACATTCTGATCTCGCAACCTACGCAGATCTCGCCGGCATCGCCTACATCAGAACGTCGGGAACTTGACGAGAACGAAGAGGGCGCACTTAGCGTTCAGCCCTTGAATCACCTAACGGCCACCAAGATTATCTTCCACGGTAACATCCCAGGCTCCTACCAATTCAACCGCCACCGCCGGAGCCGATGGACGTTAGAGCATGTCCCATCGGGACAGTACAAAGACCCTCTTAACTCAGAGATGCGTTTTGCAGATATTTCAGGGCGGCTGAGAGAGGTCTTCAAATCGTACTACGAAAGTGAAGAGGAAGAGCGACTACAGCAACGTGGGATGGCGTTAAACCGAGGCTGGGGTGATAGTCCGGGGAGTAGTTGTGAACTTCTCGGTGGCTGGGAAGATGCATCTGGGATGAAGAAGAAGTTCGCGAATGCGTCTTCCGTGAACACAGATGCCGCAGACGGTAGTGTGGGGAACGTGGAGCTTTTCGGTTTCCCGGGTATGATCTTCGAGGTGCTGAAGAACGGAGCTGTGGGGTGTTTGACCGTCTATTGAGTTCGGTCTACTTACTCGCATGGGTCGTCGCTGCTGTCATAATGATGCATGGGGCATCTGGACAGGGCGTCGTCTGGTCGCATTTCGTTACGGTGTTTGGAGTACCTGACTAAAGGCATATGGGGAGGGACCATGCATGTTGATTACCTTAGATTCTAATTAAGAATACCCATCACTACGTTCCTGGTATCTAGTACCCGCAGTAGCGTCATACATCAATAGATGACACCCGCTCAACCTGTGCGATATAGTCCTTCAGACGCTTTATTACCCCAATCACTTGCCTAGTGGTGTACACAGCTATAACACAGCACGTGAGTGCGGAGGATTCCTGATAAGACGCGCCACCCATATTGAGCTTCTAGGACGGGAAGGTGGGATATCCAGATTCTCAGGTATGACGAGCGTTCAAGTGTGGTCTCGCTAATGTCATCAAGTACTCTGCCCGTGTGTACACCTGCCACTGCATGGAGTGCTTAACAAATTTGTACATAGCCCAAAGGCGAAGAGCATCTATTTTCTTTTTAGATCCCTGAAAAAGTATTGAAGCAATCCAAGCAGTAGCAGACAGGTGTACACACGAGACAACTTATTCTAGAATTAATGTGCCGCTTTTTCCATGCCCCGCATGGATGATATCCTCACATCTCTTTCAAAACATCGAGAGCATATCAAGGGACTTCGGACGGTGGTAAAACGGGGTATACATTAGTACGGGTGTGGGTACGGAGGTCTGCATCCATTGCTTGATGTGTTTCATTGATATGCGATCTCAGACTAGTTGAGAAGTTAGAGGGAGGTTTCAGCCGCTTGGCATCCGGGCATATAGGTTTGAAGGGGCTCATGAGTGCGGTTAAGGCTACTGTACACTTGCTTGATGCTATTAGAGGGGCCTCAACGAGCTTAGCAGTCAGTCAAAAGCATGAGCTTCTGTTTCGTCCCGTTCTATGATCACCGATCGAGGGACTTCAGACGGTGGTATAATGGGATATACTGTACAGCAATTGTCCAGAGGGTACATCCATAATCTGATCTCATTCTCGAACTAAGTCGAAGCTAAGATACCAAACACAGTATTCATGACATCAGAAGGGATCTAGTACACTGGCGTAGCGCTATTTGAGGTGCCTCGGCGAGGTCAGTAGTTGGACATGATGATACGCGCACGTCTTGCTCAGACGTGCGATAGTGTATTTAAGAACCTCGGACGGTGGTGGAGTGGCTTAAGCTAGAGTTTGTGTTCGTGTTTGTGTTCATGATTAGTCGTTTGCATAGAAATGAAGACCGTAGGCTATTGAAAAGGGTAATATTTGTGATGTCGCTGATGTGTTCTTGCGCTGAATCCGATCCAATGTTCAAAGGCTCCACCATACAAAGGACAATGATACTTTGCATCTCGAGATTAAACATTTTCAAAAGTCAACAGATGAGAAATTGAGAGATGGCACCTTCCCTATTGTATAGCTACTGCGTCTCGTCATAGATATCCGCACACTGTTCGGCCACCGCTTGTCGTGCCTCGTGGTATTTTCAGAATATTGGTTCAGACGGAAGTCCCGCCTTTTGAACTGGTAAACTCGTCAGGCTGCCCCAGGCAGCGGCAAAGGAGTGTACATAGATTGGAAATGTGATCTGTCGCCCTCGGTTTCTGAAAATACCTCGACGCACCACAAGCGGTGACAGAACAGTGTGCGGATATCTATGATATCGCACTGCACGCAAGCGCTTTGAATATGCTCGTTGTGGAAGAAAAGTAACTCAATATTGCCAACGAATTAAAGGTGTAGCGGCGACTACGGGTATCTAGAAGAGAACGGAGAGGACTTAAGAGAGAAATGAAATGGAACAAAAAAAGTACTCGGTAACAGGATTATGACGGTGGAGTCAAAGGACTGATCATAGGGCATTTCCCCCTTGGGTAGTGAGAAAGCTTGTCTCTTTTCGACTCCCGTTCGTCAACCGGCTCAACGGACATGTCATCTCGCGTTCGTTTCCGATTTGGCCCCAGGAAGCTGCTGTCAGATTCAGGTGTTGGGTGCTGTTGCATCCTGTGAAGCCGTTTCCGTCTAACGATATTCTTCCATTGTTGGCAAGCTTGGAGGGCCAGCGCAGCGCGCCTGAAGTGCCGCACTCGGGCTGGTTTTATGCCCATCCAATCGATACTACGCACCCCAATCATAGCTTTGTTGTTGAAAGCTTCTGAGAGGTGTCGTGTTAGCAGCTGAATTTGCTCGCAATTGAGCTTCTCGTCGCGTATAGCAAACCTCAACGTGAGGTAACCGCCAGGAGGTGGCCGACGTTTGCGTGTCTGGTCGCTTTCTGGTTTGAGCGGGCAGAGACGGATGTGGCGCTCATGATGCCTCAGCCTATTCCATAAGACAGAGAGAGTGTCTCGGCGGTTCGGGTGTAGATTGATTCGTTGGGTTAGGTGAAAGGTCGTGAAGGATCGATCTGGGAACTCCACCAGAAGCTCTTTCATAGAGTCTATCAGAGCTCGTGTGAAAGAGTTCTCGCCGGGACTCGCCGTTGTCCCATCCAATCCGCAGGCGCTGAGCAGCTCATATGTCCTTGTGTCCTCTTTCGCTGACTTGGTTAGATTGCTAGAGAAGCAGGTATCGAGGATGGTGAGAACATCTCCATCAACATTTTCGTCGCGAAGAGCTTCTTCAGCCTTATCCCAATTGGCCTGCGCGGCGATATTAAGTCCTCTTTTCACGCTTAGATTCGTAGTAGCCGTCAGCTCCAGGTATTTCCCGTGTTCTCTGTATACGCCGTGGCCCGTATAATATACAATCATGAGATTATCCGGGCCATCGCTCTCCTCGACGAAGGCGCTGATATGACGGTTGAGCTGATGTTGAGGCTTCTTCCGCACGTTCAGTTCTACGATGCGCGTTTTGTAATGGAAGGAGTCGCGAAAAAGGGTGTCGAGCTCGATAACCTTGACCGTATGTCAGCCAATGATGCATGCATAGCTAGGCCGCGAATGGGTACCTCTGCACCTGTCTTTAACTCGTCCAGCTCGTCGCTCCACTTGATTATCAGGACAGAAACATTCCGATAATAGGCCGGAAGATTCATGTTCTTTGCTATGGCTTCATCCCACCAGAGTTGCATCTCGGAGGATGCATTCCGCGCCTTCTTCTGCTCATTAGACAGGAAGTTCTGGGAGTTTGCGGGGGAACCGTCGTCGTTGGTGCTGGGTCCTTCAGGCTCGACGGATTGTATGTTGGCGTGAATCACCCGGTTTCCAAGGGGAAATGGTTCGGTTGGGGATGATTCGGGCTCCATGGCGAGGCAGAACAGGCAATGAGAGGGGCATTGGTCAGAGGCATCGCGCAGCCTTAAAGGCGAGGCCAAAGCCGCACCTGAAGTATTGGCCCCCAAACACCCGTCAGCCCCCAATTTCGAACCCAGCAGACGCCAGGGGGCTGTGACCACCTGTGAGGGAACCTCGAGTTGTTTTACAAGTGTATCAGCCGCAGACAGTTCGATAATGCTGTCTTTGAACTATTCAAACTTCGAGGACGCTCATCGCCTCAGCCACTTGCGAGACTAAATTCCTAGAACAGAACACCTCATGTAGCCGCTAGCCCACCAGACGACCAATGCGAGATGGATCCTGCTCTCCGCTGAACAGGAAAGGGCAATTCAACACCGTCTGAGGTGGCTCAGAGAGCTATCAGGCTTGCCAGAGCTGGCATTTTACGCATAACAATAACATGTCGGAGGACCTCAAGCGGCGCTAAACCAGCGTACACAAGCACCGAAACAATGTGTACCTCAAGGATAAGAAGCTTCAAGTCACTATATGTTCCACGGAGCCTGCCACGCGTACGGCCTGGCGGGCGGGAACGGCCCCAAGCCTTGTGCCACAGCCGGTCACCAGGCTGTCAGACGCGGCTGTGCAAATCCATCTCCATTTGCGAGCATCCCGTTCAAGAGTCAAGGCAGCTGTGCTAGGAGGCCGTCAACAAGTTGCCCTGCTTTTAAAGAGACGGCAGCTCGAACTCTCCTAGCCTCGCAAATTTCTGCAAGGCTATCACTCACGCAACGCCTTTCTTGAGAACATCGCCCACCTATCTGCAATAGAATATGCAAGCACACGAGCAAGAGGCGGGCCCCGCCTACCCCCAAGCGGCAAAGGATGAGGCGTCAGCGGCCCAGCCAAATCAAGTCGATGACTCGCAAAGCATTACGGAAGACCTCACGTCCCCAGGAGAGACCATTCCTGATGAGAAGTCGGATGTTGCGCTTGACCCCAACGCTCCAGACGTAAGATGCATTTTGCGAGACAGTCAGAGGCAAACACTGACTCTTACCAGCAATCCAGGAAATTCTCGAAACATGATCCCGTGCACATGATGGTATTATCCACAGCCAGTCTTCATGCCCTGGTCACGCCACTAATAGACGTTGTAGGTTATTGCCCAAGGCGTAAGGATGAAGAAGAACTTCACCGTGTACAAGAGCCAGGTCAACTGGTCCCGGTCTTATTGGGAGTACCAACTGAAGGACTCATCAGGCGCTCTGTACAACAGCGGAGCTTGGGTGCGTGAGAGGGATCTAAAGGCAGAGAGCAGGCAGAGGTGAGCGAGCCTCGGGGACCAAAATTGCTGCGCCACCTGTGCCACCTTTTGCGCGGCGGATTTCGTTTTATAGGCAGCCACAACGAGGCGTGAGACCGGTGTAATTGGATCCGAGAGGCGGTCAGATCCATGCAGAGCTGAGCCCCGATGATGGATGTGACATCCCCCACCCGCTGCTTAAGATACTGAATTGGCCTCTTCTGCGCCAGAAGTTGCTACCAAAAGTTTTGCTTGTATTTCCCGTTGTTTTAGTTGTCATTGCGACCGTGCTAGCCGCAATATGGCCCCCTCCCGATCAATGACTGGCGATACCTTCGTCCCGGAGAAACGCCCATTTGACTCTCAATCCCCAACTTCACCCACTGATACTATCATGACCGGAGATACGATGCGAGGAGATGCTATAATTGATATCCAAGAGGGCGATCGCTCCTCAAGAACCTCGAGAACCCCTTCTGTTGCCAATACTAGTTCTATCAACGAAACTCCACTGCCTGGTTAGAACTTCCTGTTCTGGCTTCCCTATCATATTGAGAGGCCGCTCGCTATATAGAAGCTAACACTATCACAGAAAGGGAGAAGAAGACATTCATGAGAAAACTGACCGGCCCTTTCAAAGGAGAGCCAGAACCTGAG
This sequence comes from Mytilinidion resinicola, assembly GCF_010093595.1. NCBI lineage: Eukaryota > Fungi > Ascomycota > Dothideomycetes > Mytilinidiales > Mytilinidiaceae > Mytilinidion > Mytilinidion resinicola. The sequence continues at coordinate 1,775,103 of NW_022985439.1, forward strand.
GACGTTACAGAAACGAATACACGAATATGTAAGCCACGCGCAGGGCTGACTGCCTGGCATACACTGAAGCCCAACAGTAGAGAACACGCCCAATGGATTCCCGCGCTTGGCAGCCTTTCAGTCCAGCGAGGCCAACTTCGCTCTTTATCGAAGCTTCTCCTACCTACACAGCAGGGGTACGTCGACCGTATTATTTCTTTCAAAGGAGGTTTTAATAATCAAATGTAGTCCTCCTCGACCTACAAGACGAGATCACGTGTCTCGAAAAGGAGCTTGATGACCTTGACTGGGATGACTTTGATAGCGACCCCGACCGCCTACAATCACGAGAGATAGATGTCGCAAAGGCGAGCAGAGACGACCCAGACAGGAGAAATAGGCGAACGATCTTGGGTGAAATTCGCACAAAACTAATGGAATATGGTAAGCGTAGTCATCGTGATACATGACTCATTACTAAACATGTGCTAGATGAGGTGTTGATCAAAGCAAGAACTCTGGAATCTTTTCAGCGTCCCTCTGACCGGAACTACCGTAGCGTGCGACGCTATCACCACAACACGAAGCCCCTAATGGACTCAGAGATGGACTCTATACGTAGCAAGGAAGACATCATCAGCCTCCGTGACGGAAGAGAATGGGCCAGCTTTGATGGTGGTGTTGAGTCAATGCTTCAGCAAACCGATCGCTTTCTCAAGGTACGTCATCCGTGAGCTCTGAGGGCCTTACCGAAGCTCACACTCGCAGCGGCTGCTTCGCACTAAAGAGCCTCCCCTTCAAGCTTGGCTCCGGACCCCCGAGCTCCAGGAAAAGACCAAGAACAAATACATCAACTTCTACTCATCCTCAAGAGTCGACAAATTCGTTGGAATACTCATTACCTTCGTCATCTTCGTACTCCTCGTTCTACCCATCATGGCCATGTACCGTCTTACGACCCCATCAAGCCCGAGATCAGTTGTAGACGCAGTAGGAGTTCTCATTGTATTTACTCTCCTGTTTTCTGCGGCGATGTCAATGCTCACGAAAGCGGCTCGACACGAGCTATTCGCCGCGTCTGCTGCTTATTGCGCAATATTGGTGGTATTCATTGGGAACTTCAGTGGCCCAAATAACTTGTCCCCTGCTCCATCTATGTCATAGCATTAATTTAATGATTTACGATATAATGAAGAAAACAATAGCCCATTCTTATCGATCTGACTAACGCAGAATGATTACAGTAGATATAGAGGGTGAAGTAGCGGAAATACAATTCCTTATGCGGTACAGAACGAGAGCGTATTAATCTATGTACACCGTTCTGCCGCCGTCTGAAGTCCTTCAGCTCAGTCCAGAAATATGGACGAGATGTAAGTCTCTGGATTTGATAGGTCGTAATCACACACCAAGCCACCTCAGACAGTGACAGAGAGGGGCACACAGATCAATTTACTCGGATACTTGAGAAGAGATTGTGTAGAAGATTTTTAGTTGTCTTGTTTCGTTAGAATATATAAAATATCTCCGAGCCAAATCCCCTATTTTCAACGTTGTTCGATGACATAGATTCCCAGACTCCCACAGTCGAAAGTGATGATGCAAAACTTGCGGTAATGTGCAAAGGAGGACCTTAAATTTGGTCTAGCTCTTCCACTTTTGCAAAGGCTTTGCGAGCAATCTCTTTCGTTTCTTCTGAGACGTCATCCCTTTCCAGTACTTCTTCAAATGCCTTTTTTCCGTTTACCCACCTTTCCTCATAGAAGCTTGACTTGATGCTGTGCTTTTTATTTTCACTAGCTCCATGATCCCGCACAGTGCTTCCCGCTTGCAATATCCAAACTGCTGCGGGCGGGACAACAGCATCCAGCCTCGTCCCTTTAGGCACCCTCCCTTTCTTTTGCTGTAGAACTTCCAGCATCATCTTGATCATCCATCCAGAATAGATGACAAAATCAGCTATCCCTTCAGCCGTAAGCCTCGCAACAAACGAATTCACATTCGTCCACGCATAGATCTCTGCTACCGATACCTCATAATCTTCTCTAGGAACATCATTCCAGCTCTCTCTTGTTGCCGGCCCAATCATGAGTAGCTCGCTCCACAGCACTCCAGATTCCCAGATCCAGTTCCCTTCTAGCTTCTCCGGCATGGGATCTGGACGAGGTGGATCTGCCCGTGCTTTCAAACCCTTTACAAGAGCCAGCAGCCGATCGTGCGCGGTAGCATTTCGCCATGAATTGCGTTTCGCTGTGTGAAGAACGCTGTACCAGAGACCCCAGAGCAAGCCTTCTGCCGATACTTCGTTGTCTGAGCGTTCGGCCGCCTCTTTGGCCTGGGGAGGGTCGCTGTATGCGCGCTCGATGGGTGCGGCCAATGCATTGATAGCATCGTCGAGAGCCAAAGATCCGCTCACGTATGACAGTAGCGTTTGGTAGGCCGGGTCGTCCATCTCTGGCCTGGACCAGTTCCTCAAAGGGCCTAGTTGATCGATTTGTGTAGCTTCGTCTGTGGAGGGTACTTCGGTCGCCATCGTGAAGGTCATGGAGTATTAGCAGTCGTCTTTGATGTCTACAATCTACCTGAAAGCTCTCAAAGGAGGGACTCAAGATTTAAGTCAACATATGGTAAGATAGACGGTAACGAATTGGGCAGGTGCTGCGTCATAGGTCTGCAGCCTACTATAACTTAGCGTGTAAATGAAGTAAACGGTAGAGTATGCAGGCTACCATGTGTCAATTTCCACACGATCACCCGGAGAACTGCAAGTCAATGGTAGAAGACCAGAAATAAAATAGAAGATGAAGATGCGGTTAGGTATGAACGCACAGACCGATACGCGACTCTGACCTCGTTCTGCCTCTAGGGCGGCTCCCACTACTTTCATCCTCATCCACGCTCTTTCGTTCGGCATCTATCGTTAATAGCTTTCTCTAAAGCTCGTTGAACATATTACAATGCCTTATACATATTTATACTCCTCATAAAAACCCTGGAGGCCTCTACCGCGTTCTTAACCCAATTAACGAAATGATACTCCAATACCCCCTCTTCGCGCTCACCCTCCATTTTACGATTGCACGCGCACAAGACTACTGTACCACTGCTCCATCATACTCTTCTGTCTGGCAACCAACAATGACTTTCGGCGACGAGAGTCCGACCGTCACTCCTCCACTACCATGCCCCGGCTGGTACGCCACCCAGCAAGGCTACTGCTGCAGCGACGGCATCAACTGCTCCGGCGGCACATGCACCTGTCCTAATGGAACCCTCGTATACTCTCTCCCTCTCGCGCCTTGCGTGTCCGAAAACCCCCAATGGACTGGCTGTCCCGGAAACATGATGCATGGGCTGTGTTGCTCGGGACCTGGGATATTCATGAGCGGGCCCTACAACGGTACATGGAGCACAGCGGTATGTGATCAGGGAACTGCAGTGTTCAACGTCACGACGGCGATGGATGGGAAAGTGGGGACAACCACGCTACCGCCGGGGATCAGCTATACGGAGACGCGGTGTTTTACATGCCCTTTGTATACCCGGACAACGTCGTCGAAGGGGCTTGCGGCGAGGACAATGGCGCCGGAAGAAATTGTGGTGAAGGTCGTGGCTGTTGGAGCGCTGCTGGCGGCTCTCTAAGTCTAGATGATCTTACCAGCAGCCGGACTGGGGTACCTACGAGGCCTAATTACCAACAATCTAAACTAATTTTCTACTGATTTCGGATTTGCTACTCATGAACAGGCAGATATTTGGAGCCTGTATACAAATAGTCGGATATTGCCGCAATCTGGACAAAGTCCATTTCTTTGACTGTCATGCTTCTACTCCAATAGAGAATTTCTAAAAATCTACCTATATAAACATATTTTCTACGAAACATTCTCTTTTGCCGGTGTTCACTCTATCAACGCTAGACTTTCTCAGTCCGCGGCTTTTCCTTATCTGTCATCTCCTAATACTGACCCCTTGTTCTCTCTTCTCCCATACAATAGATTCATAACAGCCCCTCAAGTACAAGTGCTGAAAAGAACTGGGTTTCCGGTAAAGTCCGGCAGTGCAGATCGAACGCGGATTACGAACGGTAGCATTGTCGAGAGGCGAGGACCCATATGTGCCGTTGGACGCGTTACAAAGAACTACACTACACCGGATTACTTCAAGATATGTCAAGCTGGTCCCTTGACAACGCTGATTGCGATATGAATCCGAAATTGCACATGAAGCGCAAAAATGCAAAAAGAATGACTCGTAGGATGTCCGGCACCGCGGACAGAACTCGGGTTACACCAACCAAGACACGAGCCGCGCCACATGGCGCCGCCCTAGGGGGTTGGTGCGTTATAACCAACTAAACTACACCGGATCGATTCTGATTTGGTTACTGGCTTGAAGTTCAGCTCTAATATACTCTCAGCGCTTTAGGCTTCGGAGAAGTGCCAATGAAAGACCTCTGAACTTTCAAAGCCCAAACGACGAGAAGGCGAGGCTCAACATGAAATACAGAATAGTGCGAGTATCTAGGCTAAATGAAGCCAAAAATTTAGCGATAAAAACATTGTGTCCGGCGCCGCGGATCGAACGCGGGTTACACCGGTCAAGGTATGAGCCAGGCCATCTGGCCCGGCACAAAGAGCTTGCCTAATGCGTTATGGCCAACTAAACTACACCGGATTGATGGGTTCTGGAAACACTTCAATCTATAACCAGTTCCTTGGAAGCAAGAGAATCCAAAACGGCTTTAAGAGTATTTACAAGCCGGGGGGAGATGATAAAGAGGCACAAAATAACGCAAAGGTATAGTGAACCTTCATTCGAAGTAATGCAGAACGCCTCCCCAGAACTTCCCGGTCTCATTCAACGTTTCTAGACGCAACGTGGCATTACCTCCCTTTTCAAAGTATTTACGAGGAGTGCCCCTGATCTTGGCTGATGGATGATAGGTGTAGATAACGACGAGAGAGCGGGATAACAGATGTTGAGAAGCCGTAACGGACATTGATTTAGACTCGATCTTCGACGTTGCTCTCGTTTACAGCACCAGCGAAGTCAACTCAAAGACCAAATTTAGAAGACTCCATCTTCTCCTTTGTCCTCTTTACTCCCTTTTCTTTCAGCCACATAATTGGCTTGTAAATCCCGTGAAAGAACAAAGCCCGCCATCTCCAACAAAGGCATTGCTCCCCTTCCCTCGTCAATATGAACCCATCGCACTCCTTCATACCAACCGTAACCCGAAGCACACACCACGATTCCTCGGAAACCTGAACATCTCCCAACCGCAAAGATCTCTATACCTCAACCCCAACCCAACAAAAACAATGAAACCTTCAACTTTCCTCTCTCTCATCTCCTCTCTCAGCCTCAGCCTTACCACCGCCGCTGCCCCCAACAACATCGAAAAGCGAACCCAACCCGGCGGTTTCTACGCGTGCAAAAACGCCTTTTGGGGCGCCCCCTGCGAGTATGACGTCGCGCCCATGGGTGGGTGTATGGACATCGGTTGGGCAGACTGGAAGAACGCCATCAGCTCGTTTGGCCCGGACATGGCGGACAATGTGTCGCCGTGGAGCTGCAGTCTCTTCTCGAAGACGGGTTGTGGAAGCGACTCTATCAATCTACGATACCCGGGGAGCGAGGATCTGGACTACGAGAACTTCAATGACAAGACAAATAGTCTTAGGTGTGAATGGGATAGTCCGAAGTTAAATTGATTGGCTGGAGGGCGGGATGTTGCGATGGATGCTTCCCGACCTATCTTTCCTCGGTGGCATTCTTTTTTGACCATTTTCTATTCTTCGTGTGAATACTTTTTCTGGTTTGGTAACGCTGGGCCGGTTCGAGTGCGGCTGGTCCTATCGTTGCCTGTTTGGCATTTTGCTACTTCTTTCTCGATATTAGGGACAAGTACCTATATTCTTGTGAATCGTGAACTTTTGTGCCGTTCGTCTCATGATCTCCGAGGGCTAGACATGCTTGGAAAGTGGGAGTTGTCCTGGTACTTAGCAGTTCGGAAAGTCGAACGAGAATGGATTATTCGGCGTGTCGCATTTTTATCTTCTAGTATAGATTTACGCGTTTGTATTAAGAGAGCAAGCCTAGTATGGTGAAACCGGCGTGAATCTAAAGATGGCGAGAAAAACAAAGGAATGAAGAAATCGACTACAAAGGCAAGAAATAGGTGGATCGCCATGCGAAATGACGGATTCGCGGGCGAGACGATAGCAGACGCATGATAGAAAGATGTGCGCGAAGGCTGCGGCGAGCGTGAAAAGGAGCCTCGCGATGAAAGCAACTTTTAAAGGGTCTAAGAGTGAATATAGTCAACTTACAACGTTCTTTCGAAGATTAGAAGGCAAAGGCTGGTGATTTGACTGTCATGTGAAGAATCCTGCCGAACGTGGCAGGAAAGTGTTACAACACTGCAGGCTGTTAAACTATTCCAACTAATGTCCGTCCCTGCGTCCTGAGACAACCCCCGATATGAGACAAATTTACAGTTTAGACCCCAGAAGTCGTCCCTTTGCAAAGATATGAAGACATGGCCTGTGGTGACAGTGTTCTATAGCCATTTCCCCCCCACAGAACCACTGTGCAGCGAGACTACCACGGTGTTTGTCATGCTGTCGATCGATTCGTTGACGCCGTCGGTCGCCGCTTCAGCTCTTCCCCCTTGCTCAATTGCGGCTGTGGCAGTCTCTTCAAGGTTCGGAGTGCTCAGAGGAAAGTTCTATCAGAAAAGAATAGTTCCCGGCCTTGCAGGCCACTTTGTACAATATTAGTCTTTGACAGGAAAGCTGCCCCACTTTAACGCCGCACAGGCCCATGGCACTTTCCTTAATGGAGGAATTTGTCCAACGGAATTCCGTAGTCAGGAGTTGTCCTCACTTCTCCGATACACACACCGAGTCGGAAGATGACAAGAGTTTTGTTCAACCATCAGACTGTGAGCGAAAGCACAGAAGCCTTATTCCGCCTAAATGGAGGAGCCAGTGAGCCGGCGGAACGCACTGCACTGTCCCGTCTGTAAAAAGCTCTACGCTAACGGTACCAACTGTAAGAGACTACCGACGATGCTACTTGACTCGGATTAACACCATGTAGCCCGAGCTAAAAGCAAGCACATCTCATATTGCCGCAAAAAATACCAATCAGGCCCCCTGCCTAGAAGGAAGGCCTGTGATGAATGCGCGCGGTCTAAGGTCCGCTGCAGCTCAGATCCTGGAGGCTGCTCTCGCTGCGCTTCAAGAGGCGTCTCATGTACTTATCAAGGCACCTTGAACGGCCAAAATGTAGCCAACCTGGCCTTTGAAGCAGATGGTGGTGGTCTTATGCTAACGGCCTCCTTGCAGATCACCGGCGTACCCCTTGTGGACATTCCGCCCCAGTCTTCGAACGACTTTAGGCCCGGCCTCGACAGTCCTTCTATCGGGACTGAAGAGACACCCGGAAACAGCTATCTTTCCCCCACAACCTTTACTTGGGATAATGACATATTCAGACCTGAGTGGTCATATGTGTCTGACCTAACGACTGACTTAGGCGAAGGCTATCCTGTCGGATCTCATGTTGATGCCTCTAGTATCAGCGGCGAGTTACAATCTGCGTCAAATGCTATAACTTTCTCAGAGCAATCACTTCAAGCATCGTCTTCAATTCCAGCATCGCTGGCCTATCGAGATCCTTCCTCGTTGTTTGAACGGCGCAAGTTCTCAGAACCAGAGCATGAGCTTACTAGCGACCTTGCCCTGCACATCCTGCGTTCCTACCCGTACATGATAGCCAACCAGGATTCTGTTCCTCCTTTCATCCACCCGAAATATCGGTATCTGTCTGAGAGTGACACGGCATGTCCGAGTCCTCTCGATGCTGCCCTGAAACTAGCGAAGATGCTGCTGCATGGCCGACGAATGAATAAGAGCTTGATCTGGGGACTGATTCGCATAGAACAGGAGCGGCTGCTCAACGAGGTACGTATTGAAACCCTCAATCCATGTTAGCAATTAGTGATGACCAGATTACTAACCAGAGCCATCGCAAACAGCACCCCAACTTTAGCAAGTGGGAGGTTTTGGAGGCGCTGCAATCTCTCGTCGTCTATATCCTCCTGAGGATTATTGAGGGACGCCATGACTACACCAACTTTAGTACCCAGCTTTTGGCTTCAATTAAGGTGAGCGGACGTGATGCAAAGCACTTAAAAAGCCCAGCGTACTCACAAAGAGAGACGTGAAGGCAATATGCACGCATATCACCACAAAATTTGGGAATCTCATCAGCTCTGATGAACTTACGGGTCAAATGATCCTGTGGAAGGACTGGGTATTTTTGGAATCGCGTCGTCGGTAGGTGTTGTGCCAGAAGAATATCCCAAAGTTAGGCGGACCCAACTGACACGTTTCATAAGAACTGCAACTGCCGTGCTCATTATAAACAGCATTATACACGCACAAATTACGACACCGTCTCCAACCATGCCCAAGTATTCCTGCTCTCCTGCACCGTCCCCTATGATGTTGTGGAATGCCGAGAACGAGATGGACTGGACAGTCGACTATGCAGAACACCTACATAAGAATGCCGTGCATGGCATGCTCAGAAACGGCGACCTTGTTGAGTTGAAGGAAGCTGCCGGAAAACAACACGACAGGTGGTATGCTTACGCCGACTCGTTTGGCCTTCTAGTTACGTTAGTGTCAAACATGGTCATTTAGAGAAGCAACTTTGCTGTGTAATGCGAAAGGTGCGATTGTCATATTACTTCAAACCCGAAAATGCCCTTTGTGAGCATCAGCCGATGAACACTTTGATCTGTCGTCCACCATCGCCTGAACGGCGGCCCACTCGGAATATGATGATGCGGGTAACTACCGCGCAGCAATGCTTGGACTCTGCGAGTAGCGGGAGACCCAACTTCTTCGCCCTATTCTTGCAAGTTCCCCATAATGCGAGCTAACCAAGCGTGCGTACTTCCGAAAATTAAGGGTAACTTGCAGAGAGAGAAGGGAAGCTAACTAATAATATCGAGAAATGGCGATTGGATTGTTCCGAGAAATGTTAATTATACCTTTCGGGTTTTGCAGCAAATGTCTTCGGAGATGTCCCACGGAGCATGTGGACCGGAGTTGTCTCGCGTGCCATTGAGAGTGGTTTCAAGGCTAAGCACGGAGAAAAAGTATTTAAAGGGAGGCAGCGGTCAATGACTCCGTCTACAAATACTCAACGTGTTTAGCTACATCGGTTATATCCAACAAACTCTCCAACCCGCCCGCAGACATGGCCTCTTCTTCCTTTTTTCCATCTCTTACCAAACTGTCGCATACCGAATCATACCCCGCCATATCACCATCGCGCCCTGAGCTCTCAGTGAAAGGCAAGGTTGTCGTCATCACCGGCGGTGGCAGTGGCATCGGCGCCAGCATCGCAAAGGCCTTTGCAGCCGGCGGAAGCACTAAGATAGCTATTATCAGTCGGACCGAAAGGAATCTTCTCGCGACCAAGCATGCTATCGAAGAGGTATTCCTAGGCACCGAAGTTCTGGCCGTGCCTTCCGACATCACCAACGCGAGGCAGGTCGATGATGCCTTCCTTAATATTAGCCAAACCTTTGGCAAGATCGATGTCTTGGTCTGTAATTCCGCGTTCATGCCAGTTCCTCGCCCTGTCCTCAGCCCAGGTTTCGATGTGGAGGACTGGTGGACCGCATTCAACACCAACATTTTGGGAGCGCTGTACACAGTCAAGGGATTCGTCAGATATGCAGCCGAAGGAGCGCATATTCTGCACATCTCAACTTGTGTTGGCCACATGCCACCGCTGGAAGCAGGTGTGTCTGCCTATGCTGCAAGTAAGGCCGCTGCGGCAAAGTTATTCGACTACATAGCGTTCGAAAATCCCGAGCTACACGTCGTCAACGTTCACCCCGGCCTCGTCGATACCGACATGAGTCGCAAGAGCGGCCATGGTGGCTTGGATCACAGTTAGTCACCTGGCATCTCCTTACTGCTTCGCTCGCTCCATTTCTCTCGTTCCATGAGACTAGTAAAGCGCTTTGGGTCACTATAGAAGACGAAACTGATACTGCAACAGTTGATTTGTCTGGCCACTTCTGCTTGTGGCTGGTTAGTTCCGAAGCCGACTTTCTCAGGGGCAAGTTCGTGTGGGTGAACTGGGACGTAGATGAATTGAAGGTCAGAAAGGAAGAAATTCTGAGCACCGATCTACTGGATACGAAGCTCGGTGGAGTCACCTTCACAGGCTGGGAAGGGTCCCAGATGTTGGAAGGGCTCTGAACGCACTAGTTATTGTCTGATCCAAAGAACTAGGTAGCCTCTTAACTACGCAGCTCCTCACGCGTGTTCTTGGAGTTTTTAGAGTGATTGACATTCGACGCGAAACAAGTAGCGTAGTCTGGCAATCTTGAAGTCGTCCTAAGTAAGAGAATTTGTACTAGATTTCTAGCAGTCCGAATGTGAGTGCGGATGTAACTAGAAAAGGAGAGGAAAGCGAAAGGTAAAGTTGCCGCCAATTTCGGCGCATTACCATAGACGCTGCTCCAATCCTGATTGGGCAAACAGTTGACACGATGCTGTCAAAGATTATCGCGCACGGCTGTTTAATTTATCAACTGCGACAGCACTATGCATCACGTGACAGCCAGGATTGGGAGTCAGAGGGGAGAATCAAGGTAGATTCGAACTTATAACCTAAACATCTTCAGAGTTCCGCTCAACCAATTGGCCTTCGCTATAACAAATGGGCTCGCACCGATATCAAATCGTGGGTGCTATAACGAGGGGTATCTTCCGCTGAAGATGCCCCTTCCAATGGGTTCGCGCTGAATCAAATGGGCCAAGGCACATCGGAAACATATGAGTCTTTCCGCAACCACGAAGCATCTCATTTCTTCCGTATCTAGTTCGTAAACAGCATAGGGACAAGTTGGTATGAATCCAAATAACTTGAGGCTTTTCACACAAGCGTCAAAATCGTTCCTCAAGCCTCCTCTGTCAAACGGGGGCCCTGCCCCAGTTGCGTCTTCCCTGTTATCGCAAGCTTGTTGGGCGCGGTGAGTGGTTCTTTGTTCCAGCGCCACCAGGTGAAGCTCAGCTACCGTGCGACAGGCCGGCTGTCACGCTTGTATTATATAAGATACAATACTGGTAACTAAATTAAATGCGTGGCGCTCGGGGACTGTCTCATTTTGACCAGGGATCCTTGGTCGCTTTGATCCCATGTACCAACCGATGTGGCGCGATGTGTCATGCAACGTCGCCACGGCCGCCACAAGGCTGACAACGACATTCTCAAGGTTCCTATTGTATAAGGCTCGGATGAAAGCCTCTATGAGTTTCGACAGTGGCAGAGCTTGATGGTAGTGCCGTTGTGGAAGGGGCGTGTTGCCGCTATGAAATGAAGCTCTCCGCAATCAGGGGCGGAGGCGACGATGATATTGCTGATTTTGCCGGTCGCGGGTGCCAGGGGGTTCAGGAAGAGTCCCATCACGCAACCAAACAGCATTGGACAAATATTTAAAAGGTAGGCACACATTCTATTACTCAAAAGTCAATGTACCTATAGTTTGTCTCATATCGGAGGGTGTCTCAGGACGCAGGGACGGACATTAGTTAATCTAGAGTAAACTTTAGTACAAAGGTAATAACGTCCGTCCACCCGTAGTTAACGGAACAACCGCCGTAACAGAACAAACCATAGGTACTTCGATTCTGAAGCGATAGAACTTCTCCACTCGTCTTGAATTTTACCATATTCACCTTGAATTAGATGCTAATACCATTCCTGAAGCGCCATAACGCTGCTCACATAAAAATTACGCTTGCGCGGACGCCTTCCTGCATGATTCGCGAAGAGTCTCCTTTCGAGCGAAAACGAGCCTTGTGCGCCAGAAGACCACCACCAAGCTTGCATCACTGTCGCGACCCCTCAAGCGTCTTTATCGCAGCCAAAAAGTCCAACGGCACCATCAAGAAGTAATGGCTAGCCGTAGGGCTGCGGGTGGCGCTCAATTCATGATAGGCAAGGTACTTAACAAATAGGTAATCGCGGTGGGCTAGGTATTCATTATACTATGCGTCGCGAGGAAAAAGTGAGCTTGACTATGAAGACTATTTAAGAGATGTTCGTAAGTCATTATATACATTCTGGTTCAACTGGCTCTGCGAGTTAGTCCTTCACTAACTCATCATTAGCTTGCTGACTTGCTAACTCATCACGTGGTCCTCTGATCACGTGCTCATGTTACAATCTGTCTCAGGCCTCACACCAGTAGTCAGCTGATAGCAGCTCGGGCTGACAGGGTCAAGGTCGATCTCCAGATGTCTTCCGATCTGGGTTACAGCCGTAACAAATTCACTAGCCTGGGAAACCTCGGCAGCGGCCTAGCCGCTGGTAAATCTTTCCCGTCTTGTACGAAAACCACCACAGATCCCACTCACCATCACGGAAGAGTTGCCGAGCTCGAACGTAGGTCTGAGATGTCTCGGCATTCTTGAGGTCTGGACGTAAACGGTGAGCAAAAGCATCAGCTTCATCGCTTTCGGAACCGCTGGGTGCAATTCCTCCGTTTCCTTCCGACATAGCGTTACTGACATGACTTTCAAGAGCCTTGTCAATAACTTCGGACACCTTCTCATCATTCTCTTCGTGTCCGGAGAAATGGATTCCATAGTCATCATAGTAGCCATATTCCGGGAAGGACCAGTTCTCCAGCGTAGACAAGATCTCCAGTGAATAAGGACCGAGCAGACCGTCATCTCCAGTCTCCGACACGGTTGTCTCATTTGAAAATATTTCGCCATTCCTGACAACCTCATAGAATCTGAAGCGCCACTTCAGACGTTTCGCAAGGGTGTAGAATTCGCTAAGCCAAAAGTCGATCGAGTCTGGAAAGAGAACCCTCCAAATAGCGAGGTTGTCCCCAGAAATATCCACGTCTTTGGAGAGAGCAACGCAAAGCCCAATGCGAGTGAATAGCACAGATAGGTCATGCTGCCCATATGTGTGCAGTGTAGCCGTGATCCAAGGGAGATTCTTTGGAGATGTCAAGAATTGCGCAAGTCGAGTTATCGACTTCATATGATGCTCAAGGCTGACTAAACCTTCGAGATATGCGCGCCCAGCTTGGAAAGCATAATTACCATACCAGTCCCAGATGGGGAGTAAGACTTGTTGGAGCAGAGGAAACTTCTCATCTATCCTTTCGTACGAAGGTGTTTGTGCCGAGTTCTCGTTGAAGAATTTCTGAACATCCTCAAGCAAAACAAACGATAAGGAAGTACAGGCTAGGGACATACTTGTCTCATACAAGTTGCCAACGACCAACGGTAGTTCTTCGCGGGTGGTTGCTCTCTTGGCTTGTGCCGCTTTTAAAAAGTACTCTTTGACTGATTGGTGGGTAACGTGAACTCTTTGCAGGTCATCAATCTCCAGGAGAGGCCCACACAGTCTTTGGATCAGACCGGTGCAATCCAGAGGAATATCGTCGGGATTCATGTGACTCTGTTCGTCCTTGATAGAAAGAATGGTTGATATCTCTTCCACGCTTAACGGCCTCGGTATCCTGGCAATGCAGACCCACTCGAATATGACCTTCGCCATTCTTAGCTCATCTCCTTCGAAGCGAACTTGATGCTCGACCAGAATTTGCGAGTACAACTTCGACAGGTTGTCGGGCAGATTTTGAAGGCTCTTTTTAAGACATCTTAAGGTCGGCTGTCTCTTTGCATCTTCCAAAGCTAGTCTCGCATATAGCCAATGACCAGCCGATGCCTTAATGATCGCTTCGGAAACGTCCAAGCCAGCTGCTTCGGCAGCTTTAAGGGTCGTAGATCTCTCCACGCCAGCTTTTATGAAAGTCGGAATATAACGTTGAGTATCCGTGGTTGACATTTGGTATGCCAAGTAATCTGGATCCCAGTACTCGCAGGTTTCCTTGGGCAATGCTTGAGCGAATCCGTCGTTGATACATTGAGTATATCTGCTCGTGAAAAGGATTGGGAATATTGTCGTCGGCCTAGCTTCGGTCCATAGTTTGGTAGCGCTGCAAAGATCGGATATAGCACTCTCATCGCATTCATCGACACCATCGATCACAATATATCCAGTGCTTTTATCGTCGCCGTCAGCACCATTCACCGCCGCGTATTCGGACCGAGCATTTGCTAAACATGTTAAAAAGATTGGTAGAAGGGCATAGAAAGAGTCTATCTGCCGCTTCCCACTTTTCTGGAAACTTCCTTCGATGTGGGTGAGAAGGCCTGGGGCCCAGAGTAGAAGTTGGGCAATGAGGCTACGAAGAACCGCTAAGGACGAATTCTTGTCAACGTTGTCGTTCTTGCAGAAGAAATACAAGATCGGCTTATCCGTTGCCTCTTTGAGGTGGTCGATGATGGACGAAGCCAAGACCGACTTTCCACAGCCAGGAGCGCCATACACCCATAAAATCGCATGTGTATGGTATCTGGAATTTACCCAGCCTCTGTACTTCCCAAGCCTTTGAAACCAGTCACAACTCCCATCTTGCCGTTGAGCGCGCATTTTCCGAAGGTCTACGTCGAAATCAGATGGACCTCCAATCCATTGCAGAATTTCACGGAATAAAGCGCCTGCACAGAGTTATTAAAGCCCAATAATAAGACATCGAGACAAGAGAAGATTACGTTTGCGATCTTCGACCTCTTGGCGTCGAGCTGCGGTGTCCTCGGCAATATAGGCTGCAATAGCGGTAAAGTCGAATCGTTGTTCATGCTCCTTCATGGCCGTACAGACAGATTGGAAGTCTTCTCCGAAAGATGTAAACACTCTGGACACTGCCTTATCGTTAGAACAATTACCTCTCTTCACAGGAATCTTAAGAGAATCACACCTGCTCTCTTCTTGTTATACTGGACCAGACGAGTGCAGAAATCCAAGTAATCAGCATAGAGAAAGCCGAGTGAAGCTTGAACCATTTCGTTCTTCCCGAAAACATTCTCGTAGCAGGTGATTCGGTCAATATTTTGGCCGATGGTTGACAATACAAGCCCAAGATAATCCACCAAGTCAATGTGTTCACAACATATCTAGAAGTAATTTGCAGGTTGAGCCCCAATCCACTAACGTAATATGTGACTATCATACCTGCACAACCAACTTCAATGGCGCCCAAATTGAACATCCTATCATAGAGTTGGCTTGAACAGCGACATCTATGACTGATCCAAATCTCTTCAGAGGCCTCAGGCTTTTGTTGAGTATATTCCAAATCCGGTAGCGCTTATCTCCTTCCCGATAACGATACCCAAACGGTTCTTGGGCCTCTGGTGCGCCTATTATTTTTGACACCTTATCCAGGAACTCCCTTATGTTCATAGATTCTTGAAATTGGACAGCTTGTTCTGGAGACAGACGACTCATGTGTTTTGTCAAGGCATATTCCCATGAGGTAGTGGAGGGCTCAGAATCGAGCAAGTCGGCCATGATCGCAGCCTTGGCCCTTTATAAGGGCGGTAAGGCGGCACTATCACGAAAACCTAACGATAGAAGAGGCCCGAGAGAGAAAAGAAGTGACGGCTAGAGCAAGGGCGGGTATGCCGTATTGTGAAAGCGATCTCTTCCGACCCGCTCTTCATTCAGCTAGAAACGTCTCCCTTATCGAAGAATCCTCCTGTTGCTTTGACACGTGGTCGGTCCTCTGCATGCGCTAGATCTATGATTGGACTCAATTTGACCGGACCTACTGGGATATGTACAGTAGCAAATTACACCCTTTTCCGGAGCAAAGTTTCGCAAAAGTTGCCTGATTTCAAGAAGAGGCCAAGACGCCTTCCAGCTGTTGCGGTGCGGGGTTAGATTTTTTGCAGCTGAGCCAACTAAGCACAGTGGCCAATAGCAGAGCACTATAAATGGCAATGAAAAAAAATAAAAAATAAAATTTTTAGGTGGACGATCCATATTCAGTCATATTCAACTGTACGAACATTACGAGTTTGAAAGGACGCCTCAAATTTCATACTTGCTGGAGGGCCCACGTTGCCGCGTCCAACGGGCTGGCTGCGGCTTGGTGCCCGGCCGCCGCCAGCTACATATGAACTTTGTTCGCGGACCGCCGGCGGGCGAGGCTGAAGGCTAGCGAAGGTATGAACTTGATGCGTACGGGAAATCCGAGGGCAGCCATTCGTAGTAGAAATATGACGAGGGCTTTCTCTTCTGACGGAGTGAGGTATTGCTGGCTTTCGGCCTTAGTCTTTCTTTGAGGGTCGTCCGCGGCGACGATACCACACAGTGGTGCGAGATACAGCATCTGGATGCGTCCGGTGGTCTAGCGCAGATTTGAAGCCACAGGTGGTAGGTGGGATTAGAACGGAGGAAGCTCTTTTCTGGCCTGATTCTTACTAAGGCTGAGCTGGATTTGCTAAAAACACGGTACCGCGAAGTGTAACTCTCATATATTACCCCGTTTTATCGGCTGACTCGATGGCCTGATATCTGCGGTGGTGGCCACGTGCTTGGCGTGAGAAGTTAGCGTTCGACGCTTGATTACATCAGCGTGTATTGAAACGAGATGATAATTCATGTTCTGTCTTTGGCGCGCGTTGTCCATTGTTGCGTTGAGCACCCGTTCGCGCCCTCCTTTCCAGCATCATTACAGTGAGCCTAGAATCATGGATTTTCTTATTTGAATTTTCGTCTCATAGTTCCGAAATGCGAAGATATGCCAATATTCGTGATTAGGCAGGGGATAACACCTGAGGCGCGAGTAAATTTCTAGCTGGAACCTAACGTTAGATGCAGAATTAGCTGGATAATAGTAGACAACGTCTGTATATCTATACACTTGTGTAGGTATACTTAAGGTAGCTAAGAAGAGGTTGGCGTTCCGCTACGGCGGTTGTTCCGTTACGGGTGGACGGACGTGAGGAATTATTGGAAAGCTGAGCCTATTAAGATACAGCATTAGCGAAGTCTCTAATGCGGGGTAGTAAGTAGTATATGAAGATATCCGCCCCTAGTAGCGTGCTGGTTTAAAATCCTAACTAATTTTAAGCCACCACTGGAGTGCAGTTACAACTGGAGAATAATCCCTCGCGAGCATTAGTTAAGGAAGGTTTAATTCCTTCTTATAAGTGGCTTCTCTTTGAGGAAAAAAAAAACGGTGAGGTTTTTCTAAGCAGTAATTAACGGCTAGTGCCGCCTCCGGTATTGATTGAGTGTTGGTGCCGTGCCGGTGCTGAATCGCGAAACCCCCCTTCTGCCGTAGGGCAACCAGGCAGCGTGACGAATTGACACACTTGCGCAATGCGCATTTTCGCACAGAGATTCTAGGCGTAAAACCCCCCCGGTGAATCATTCAGTTTGTGAATATATAAATACATAGAACCCGTCTCATCCGTTGTCTTGACCTCTGCTTGATCTTGTGTCGCTGTGGGATACCGATATACTCTAATGGATCTAATGGAACACTCAACATTCGCAGCCTTGTCGGCCCCCCAAAACGATAGCGACAACAACGCTTCTCTTCTCTTACCATCCTTGCCAGCGTTCAATTTGATCCTCCCTAGTCGTCCGAACAGCCCCTTACAGCTCGATGGCACTTCCTATCTGAAGTCAGCCGGCTTATTGGACGAGTTTTATACCCAAGAACAGGGCCTATGTGACTCAACATGGCCATGTGGCCAGCCTATGAACAGCATCCGGTCACCGGAAACTATTTCTGGGCCTTCTTCGAGCCACGGGTTATTGGATAAATCGGCGATGTCATTAAGAAAAGAGTCTTTGGAGCAACAGCTCCGGGATGCTTTGTGTCAACATGCCCACAAAGAGTCGAAAGGCTTTCTCCCTCTGGACAAATTGAACCAACTAGTCGTGGAAGACTCGGTCGTAGAATCTCTCAAAAAATGCATGCCGGAGCTCTCTGTTGCTCGTGTTGGACGACTGGCAAAAAACATCTGCCCTGGATCCGTTCGACATTCATCGCGGCCATCTTTCTGCCGGATATTTGCGATATTGGTCATGATTGAACGGCCCCAGGAGATTCCCATTTTTGTCAACAATAATATCACCGACCACGAGTTGCCTCTTGTCAAGGCTCGTAATGAGAACACAGGCCGATCTGAATTGCGACGAAAAACACAACCCAATAAATCGCTGGAATGCCTTAACAAATGGTCATCGCTATTGGTGGACTTGTTCGAGGGATACCAGTGGACATTACTTTCGCGTTTCTTCTCGAGGGGCAATAACGGAGCTGTACGCTTCTACCCTCTTGACGACCAGACCATTCTTCCTTTCATCGAGGACTCTTCCCGCGACGCTACCCTTGAGGATGATGAAGATTTCCAAGGCGGCCACGGATCTGTCTCCCGGGTCAAAATTCACCCTTCACATTTTGATTTCCACGATATCGCGGTATGTACAGATTGCCCCACTAACACTTGCACACTACGGCTCATTTACTAATGTATTTACTTCAAGGAAACCTATGAGACTGATTCCACCTTCGCGGTGAAGTGTCTCCACTCTCGCAGTCGCGAGATGTTTTCCAGAGAGGTAGACGCTCTCAAAAGGCTGAGTGGCCAAAAGCATATCGTCCCACTTCTCGCTACATTCGAGTACAAAAACAGCTACCATCTCCTGTTCCCTTGGGCCAACGCCAACCTTCGACGGTACTGGGCCATGTTTCCCAACCCATCAACTGACACACGGTACGGGCTGTGGGTAGCCAAACAGTGTAAAGGCATTGCCGAAGGGCTGAGTGTCATCCACGAACCCCCAACTGATCAAAGCGACGACTACGCTTACGAACCGGCCTTACAGCCAAGTCACGGTCAGCCGCAGCGTACCAAGGCGTACGGCCGGCATGGAGATATCAAGCCGGAGAATATACTCTGGTTCAGAAACGGCCCCAACACTGACATTGGCGTCTTGGAGATTGCCGACTTTGGCCTCACCCGCTTTCATCACAGACAGTCTCGTTCCAACATCTCGCCTGTCGGTATGGGTAACTCGCCAACCTATCGCGCTCCCGAATTTGACATGCCCGATGGACTCTTGTCACGGTCCTACGACATATGGGCCCTGGGCTGCCTCTATCTCGAGTTCATCAGTTGGTACTTCCTCGGTTGGAGTGGTGTCATGGAGTTCTCCGCATCGAGGGAGACAAAACGAAATGACCTCTCAGCCGATGACTGTTACTTTGAGCTAAGCGGCTCCAGAGGTACTGATAACATCTGCAGCAAAGTCAAACCCGCTGTTATTCGTGTAAGTCTCCAATAGTGACAAGCTAGAATCGCCTTCTGTTATCGGTCCATTCTCTGACATCATTGTAACAGTGGATGGCGTATCTACGTCAGCACTGGGCCTGCTCCTGGTTCTTTCATGATTTCCTCGATCTCATCCAGAATGAGATGCTTGTTGTCGAAACAAATGGCGAGTCTCCGGTCCGGAGAGTCACTGCAGCCGGCGTGACACAAAGCATAGTTACGTTTTATAACCGCTCAGGCTCAGATGCAAAATACCTTTCCGGGAACAACCCTTTAAATGTCCCCCCGACTACGAGGCTATCTCACCCCTCGTGGGTTGGAAACTCCCAGTATCTGGAGACTCGGAGGCAACCAAGTAGCGTGGCCGAGTTAGAGGGCTACGATGCATCTGTCCCACACATAGTCCTGACGGATTATGACTTGTGGGAGTTAGAATTGGATTTGCCAGAGACAGAAACTAGGGCAAACCATCTCAGTAGCAGCAGCACTAGTGGCAGCAAGGAAGGGTCAACCTCTCTGAGCGACGTTCGTGCGAGTGAAAGTTCTACTTCCATCAGCAATCTAAGCCGGCGACAAGTCAGTACAACACAGACAACGCAGGATACAAACCTAGGACAGTCTGAGCATGAACGTTATTTCGCATGTCCATTCTTCAAACGCAATCCTAGCAAATATGGGAAGATGTGTTCAAACGGGTGGAAGCACATTCACAGAGTGAAGTATGTTTTTGTACTACCCGTAGGCTTGATATACCAGGCTACTAACCACTTACTCTAGAGAGCATTTATATCGAAGGCACCTTCTTACAAAGCACAGGTGCACTCGTTGCCTAGCATATTTCGAAGATGGCGCTGGTCTCGAAGCACATACCCGCTCCGTGACACCGTGTGCGTTGAGTGAGTCTCCAGATATCGAGGGCATCAACGCCGAACAGGAGCGGCGGCTCCGCTCGAGAAAGCGAACAAGAACCGACGCCACGTCAGGTGACATAGATCGCGATTGTGAAAGATGGTGGGAGATGTATAAAATCATCTTTCCAGACACTAACCCAGAGCACATCTCTCCACGTAAGTGGGCCCAGGGCTTTCAGGACGTGACAACATGAGCTGACCAAGTCACATAAAGACAACGACTATAGCCACCTAGCTTTCACTACGCCGAGATCCTCGGAAACTATCGCTGATTACAGCAAGTTTTTAAACCAAGGTATTCCGTCAGACGTGCAAATTGAGTTGCAGGCCACAATCAGTCGAGAGCTCGGGCTCAGCGAAGTAGATGGCAGGAAAATTATTGACATGATTTCTGTTTTGCAGCGGACGCTTCTGCAATCTTTTCAGAGTCAAAGGGGAAACTCACGCTCAGTAGATAACTACTCGACTTCAAGTTAGTTAGGCGTAGCGTAGAATACAATACAGCTAGCTAAATATCTAATACCGCACTACGTAAGTGCACTAAACCCTTATGCGAAGTACGGTATACACCCGTTCGCACGGATAAATCCGGGATGTATACTTTTAGTGGCTCAGTGTCTTTGAGCCTTGGAGCTGTTTTCTTTCGTTATAGAACTATCAATTTAATGCTTCAAAGTCTAAGATTTTATAGATAGTCGTGGTGCAGCAGGGATGCAAAGCTGATGCAGTTCCAAATACTTTAAAAGGAACGATCGATAGCATAATTAAGAGGGTTGTATTTTTTAGGCTGATAAAGTTGCCTAAGGAGAAATGTCTAACGGATAATGACACCTTAATTACAACTTGATAGAATCACGAGAGAAAGAGACAAGATACCTAAGCACCAAATTCATTCTGACATAGGGGGCTTTCCGCCACTTGTTGGGGGGGGGGAAGGAGAGGTGACGTTAGATAGGCAGGGCTCTTGTCTTTGTGCTCGACACTTATCAAGATATAAAATTGGAGACCGTTGTTGTTTGCTTGATTGATCCATGGTATATATTACAGATGAGCCCCACGAAGACCCATTCTAAGCATTGACACTCTCGGCTTCTTCACGCTGCTTTTGTCTTTCTTCTTCCTCCGGCGTCCGGGTTTTTAATTGGAGGGCGTGGATGCCTCCTTCACGTGCCATTTCGTCTTTGAGTAGGGCATACACCATACGGTGTCTTGCGGGCTGCATCTTTGACTTGAAGGCTTCGGATGTTATGACGACACTGGATGAATGAAACCATTAGTTCGAACTATCTCACAGATTGTGTTGTTTATTCTCCTACCGGAAATGTGTCTGATCTTCGTCAGTTGTGATCTAGATATCAGTGCTTGTGTCAGCATACCTCTCGTGATGTGCTCCCCTGCATCGCCTTATGATGGGCATGCTTGTGAGAGTCATTGTAGACCTCTAGAGTGGATGGGTTGAATGCCTCGGAAAGCTGGAAAACTGTTAATACCATTTATACGGTAGATATCATCCCATAGGGACCTTCCTTGACGCGCATAGCATCTTCCACTGGTGTCATGGATTGAGCCATGGTAGACAGCAGCCTAAGACGCGCCGCGGCTCGGGGCAGCATCAAACCTGATTTGATGAGTTGCGATGGCGGGGTGACGGATGTATGAGGAAGGGTAGTGGACCCTGTTCACCAAATTGATATTCTGTTCCGAGCAAAGTCCGCCAAGCACGCTTCTTAAGCTGTGGAGGGGTCCCTCTCAAGCAACATCAACGAACTGCCCTCTTCGGCCACGACAGAGCAACAATCGGCAAGTTGAACGCTGGACCGGGCAATTGAGCAACCCGGCACCCCATACGACGCACTGCATGGCCAATGACGCCGGCCACCGCAATTAGAAGCTCCCTGTAGCTCCCCCGCTCGGTGCCCGACAGGCACCTCCGCAGGCTCCCCGATCAACCCATAATGTGGGCGCGACGAGCTGCGTGCGCCCTGCCATTCGCCCACCGCTCCCTCCTCTCCTCCTCCAACATCCTCACAATCGCACCTCTTATATCCTTCCGAAGAATGGCCTCCACACTTCCCAGACTACCTATATTCGAGGCCGTTAAGAAACATGACCCCAACTCGACAGCTGTCGTGCACTCGCTCTCTGGGCGCTGCTTCACGTATGGCGAGCTGATGAACGATGTTGCGGCGGCGCGGGACCGGCTGGTGAAGAAGGCGAACGGTAGGAGTACCCAGGGCGAGCGAATTGCGTTTCTCGTGGAGAATGGGTATGACTATGTAGGTGCGCGCTTCCTTTCTCCAATAAACCGCGAGAATGCAATTGACGCATTGTAGTGACGTTATTATCAATTCTTGGAAGCCATGCTATTGCGGTGCCACTTTCTCCCACCTTTCCCGCACACGAGCTGCGGTATATCCTCGACCAGAGCGAGAGCTTGATGCTGCTTTCGTCTAAGAAGTTCCAAGACAAGGCGGATGAGGTGCTCAAGGAGGGGCTGGAGACGCAGCCGATCAACTATAAATCCGAGAAGATCATGACCGGGAAGAAGGATGACACTGTGAGGCTTGAGGACCTCAAGAGTCAGCAGGGAGGCATGATGCTGTATACTTCTGGGACGACAAGCAGACCGGTATGGACACGTTGTCTGCTATAAATATAACATACTAACTTCTCCCAGAAAGGAGTACTACTACCAGAATCCGTCCTAACAGCCCAATCCCTCTCCCTCCTCAAAGCCTGGTCCTACACCCCCTCGGACCGCCTCCTCCACGTCCTCCCCCTCCACCACATCCACGGCACCGTCAACGCCCTCCTAACCCCCCTCTTCGCCGGCTCAACCATCGAATTCATATTCCCCTTCAACACACAAGCCGTGTGGGAACGCCTCGCCTCCCCCTACCTCCCCGACTCCTCCAAATCCAAAGAGAAAATCACCTTCTTCACCGTCGTCCCGACAATCTACAGCCGCCTCCTCCAGTCCCACACCTCCCTCTCGCCCGAACTCCAAGCCGCGACGAAGAAAGCGTTCGCGCCCGAGAACATGCGCGTCAACATCTCCGGCTCTGCTGCGCTGCCTACCCCCGTGAAAGCTGCGTGGAAAGTGCTGAGCGATGGAAATGTGCTGTTGGAGCGGTACGGTATGACCGAAGTCGGCATGGCGCTTTCCTGCGGTCTCGCCTTCGAAGACCGCGTCGACGTCAGCGTCGGCTGGCCTCTGCCATCCGTAGAAGCGCGGCTCGTGGACACGGAAACCAACCAAGTCATCAAAGAAGGCGAAGAACTTGATGCTGAGGGCCGCGAGCGACACGGCGAGATTCAGCTCCGTGGACCGACGGTGTTTAAAGAGTATTGGCGGAACCCGGAAGCTACAGCGAGCGAGTTCACGGATGATGCGGACGGTAAGGGGCGGTGGTTTAAGACCGGCGATGTAGCTGTCAGAAGAGTGGTAGAGGGAGTGGGGAAGAGCGGCCAGGAGTGGGCGAAGGGGCCGATGTGGTTCATTTTGGGCAGGAAAAGCGCGGATATTATTAAGACGGGGGGTGAGAAGGTTAGTGCGTTGGAGATTGAGAGGGAGATGTTGAGTTTGTGAGTTGCAGTCCCTTGGTTGAGGCGTTTTCAGTGCAGTGGTTAACAGAGTTTGAAGGCCTCAAGTCGAAGAATGCGCAGTCGTCGGCCTCCAGTCTGAAGCCTGGGGTCAGAAGGTCGCTGCTGTCGTCATGCTGTCTGAGGCCGGTAAGACGGCTGGGAAAGGGGGAAAAGCGTGGGGTCCGATGGATATGAGGAGGGCGCTGAAAGAGCAGTTGGCGAACTACAAGATTCCGCAAGAGATGAAGGTCGTGGAATCTATCCCGAGGAACGCCATGGGGAAAAGTGAGCATCAAGTACACCAATTAAGAGTGGTGCATGCTAACGAATCTCACAGTCAACAAAAAGCTTCTCATGAAAGAGTTATGGGGCGATCAATAAATCTTCTTGAGAGTCTAGAGGTGTATTTTAGATATGTACGAATACAACGGCCTCAACGGATACCTCTAGATAGACTAGACAGTGTAATATATACATCCGCAACCCATTCCCCCACTCCTTTTCAACTACCTAGCCCGGCCCGGAAACGGGTAGAAAAGCAAAGTCCCCTGCCCCAACATCACCCGTACGAGCGCTCCCGGTAGCATAACTACCGACGCCAGTTTCATCGCTGCCCCATTCCATCCCCGTCTCGCCATCCACAACGGACCCCTCCTCAACAAACTAACCACCCCAAGCCCCACCACACCACCCACTACCAAACTTACTACTCTCGAAATTATCCTCCCCTGCCGCTGCGTCGCCTTCTCCACCTCCGAATACCGCATATTCCCAAAACTCACCCGCGAATACTGCGTCGCCCACCCCAGCGCCGGCACCCACCGATCCAGGCTCTCCTCCACAAACTTCCTCAGCCGATACAGCGGCGAGACCACATCGTGGCTCATCTCCCTATAGTTCCGCAGCGCGAGGTCATTAATCGCCGCCGCGTCGACAGTGCGCTGCGCACTATACGCCTCGAGCGCCGCCGCGCGCGCGGCGGTCGCGTCGCCGGCGTACGCGGCCGCGGGGTGCGCGTCGAGGCACTCGAACAGCACGCGCACGTCCTCGAGCCCCGCGTTCATGCCCTGGCCGTAGAAGGGCACCATGGCGTGGGCGGCGTCGCCGAGGATGACGGCGCTGGCGGCGCAGTGGTGCGGGCTGCACTTGATCGAGATGAGGGGCAGGTGGGGGTTCTGCGCGTACTGGGCCAGCAGGGCGGCCTCGGAGATGAGGTCGGGGATGACGCCGGGGAAGTTGGCGGCGAAGAAGGGGACCAGGGAGGCCGGGGCGGCGTCGAGGGCGGCGAAGAGCGAGGCGGGCAGGAAGAGGGTGCTGGTGAAGGTGGCGTCGGGCGAGGGGATGGCGATGAACATGAAGGAGCCGCCTGGCCAGATGTGGAGGTAGTTTGGGGGCAGGGCGAAGGTGTTGGTGGGCGAGGGCGGGATTTGGAATTCGCACCACAGCGTGTCGATGTATTCTTGGGAGTAGGCCATGCGGGTGTACTTCATGAGGTGGTAGCGCACGGCGGAGTGGGCGCCGTCGGCGCCGATCATGAAGTCGAAGTGGACTTCTTTCTCGCTGGGGGAGGAGGCGGAGTGGTCGGAGAACCAGGCAAGGTTGCGGCGGAAGTCGGCGCCTGTGAGCTTGTGGTTGAAGTGGAGGGTTACGTTGGGCATGTCCTCGAGTGAGTCGAGGAGGGTCTTGTTGAGGCCGCCGCGGTCGACGGCGCGTTGGAACTGGGGGAGTTAGGGGTTGGAAGAGGAGGTGGGCTGGAGGTGTGGCTTACCCTGCCGTGCACATCGTAGAGTTGGGCTTCGTCGAAGAGCTTGCCTTTCTTCTCGCCGTGGATCATGCGGCCGTACATTGGGATAGTCTCTTTGAACACGGCATCGAGGAGGGTGGGCGAGTTCGCGTGTCGCATGGCGTTTATGCCACGTTCAGATAAGGCGAGATTGATAGACTTCGTGAAGTTTAGGGGGGTTGTGGATGGGTCTCGGAGATCTTGCAAGGTCAGACTATGACTTTTGATCTGTGGATAATTGCAAAAAGCTGATCATGTTTCTTGGGATGTGACACAAGGAAAGGAAAGGCCTGAACATTAATCGAGAGGCTTGGATAGAAGAAGCTATGTACCAACCTCCTCTAAGCTCGTATACTTCGACTTCATCGCCTCTGCTCGCAGCGTAGAGAGCCGCTAAAGATCCTACCGGACCGGCACCGACGACTACAGTCTTCTGTCCTGACGGAGATGCCATTGCAACAGTGCCTCGGCCTTTGAACTAAAAATGTAGAGCGTGAACTATCACCGCTAATACGCAGTGATAGAATTATATACAAAGCAGGTGACGAGCTGCTTGGCTTGATCCGCGGCCGGTGAGCGCTGACACCGAGGAGCCCACCAGCGGATGCTGAAGTTGAAAGATATATAGGTATGTACCAAAATGCCGAGAGAATGGAATACATCAATCAGATAGCAAACTGTGTTGAGGAACGTCGATGACCACACCATCCGATAAGTCACATGAGCGGAGCGTTTTAGCGCGTTTTTAATGTCGTGGGCCGAGCTCGAGGTAGAATACAGAACCTAGCTTTCAACGAACGTAGGAAAGGGAGACCACCTACGCCGCCGCTCAACTGAAACACCATGGGAGCGGTTCATGAAATCTCTCCACCATCGAGAACAGGAACGGAACTGCTTGTCAATACTCTCATCACGAGCGCGCGATGATGCGCCCCAGACTCGCAGGAGCTTCGCAATGGGCCGCCACTTTGCGACTCCAGCGTCGATGGCGGTTCAGAGAGGCCATGTTAACGGAACCTCGACCGCCGGCCGACGAGACTAAAAGGGAAGCCAGGAAAAGATATCCTGTTATTAGGGATCTAGAAGCAAAGACTGAGGCGGCCGTCAAAACAAACAACCGACTACTTGATATGCGCAAGAGAACTGAAATTGTAAGTCCTGAGCTATGTGGTATGTTCTGTCGAAGCCCTGTGGTGATGTCTCGACCATCCTAGCTAACCTTTATATTTTTCCAGACGACGTTCTCTCCTACATCGGACCCACACTTCAGAAGCACAGGAACTGTGATATCCTCGACCTGAACCCAGGAATAGGCGTCTGGTCTTCCAAGATCCATGAATATCTCAAACCACGCACCCATATACTACTGGAACCACAGGCTGCAGCATACCAAAACTATTTGGACCCGCTGTTGGATCAAGAGGGATCTACGTACAAATTGGTTGAAAAACATCCACACTACTACACGACGTACGAGGAGCTCGTTAACGAGGGCTATTTCCCTCATCAGACAAAATATGATGACGACGATCCCCGGAGCGCTGAGCAAAACAACACGCTGTTAGTTACTGGGTGCTTGACAGTCAGCCCTAGGAAATATTCACAAAGGACTCATTCAAAAGACCGCCACACTTTACACTCTCTCTTGTTTAATGCCTGGGATCAAAGATTGGTTCACGCGTACGGAAAGGTGCGAATACTTGTGTGGACTCAAAACATCGATGAAGCTGGGTTCCTTACGAAGAGCATATCGCACAAAGGCACTGATCCCCTCGTAGTTCGTAAGCTATTCAATGTTCGCCAGGTAGTTGCACCAAGGCCTGGAGCGAGAGGTATAGGAGTGTCATTTCGGGATCCGCGATATAATTTACAAAGTGCGGCCAGGGTCGTCCAGTCAATGCGAGAACTTGGCCTCAGCATTCCACCTCATAGGCAAAGTGTTCTCCACAAACTTGCGACCGAGATAGTCGACAAGGGCATAGAAAATGGTGACTTGGGGAACGACGGCGCGATACAGTTCGTGGAAGAAGCCGCACATAGAGGCATGTCGACTGAAGGCCTCCTGGGAGAACAGCACAGAGACAAGGTTTTTGGCGACATTGCACTTGCAAAAGACCCATCACTTCAATACACCTTGAAGACTACGAAAAAGGGGATCAAAGCGAAACTGACGAATTGGGGCCGAATGCATGGTTATAACACATCGCATGCAGTGGGGGCGAGCAGAAACCGCCAGAATCGTTGCAAACGGGTCGATATGGGCATGGAGATATACAGACTCGAGTGTGAGCTCACGAAGACTCAGGACGAAGCTGAGAAACAGAAATTACAGGCAAAGCTTTCAAGCCTCAATGAGGAGTTCAAAGAAGCGGTAGAAGACTTGGTTCCAAGCCAACGAGCTCAAATTCCTCTTGAACTAGACGACCGTCTTGCTTTGAATTCCTCAATACCACCCTTGGATTGGGATCGACGAAAATTCGAGCCCCTGGAGCACCGTCCCGATGAAGTCTGGCCTGCCGGGAAAGTTTCTCTACTTGACTTCGAA
Organism: Mytilinidion resinicola; assembly: GCF_010093595.1. Classification (NCBI taxonomy): domain Eukaryota; kingdom Fungi; phylum Ascomycota; class Dothideomycetes; order Mytilinidiales; family Mytilinidiaceae; genus Mytilinidion; species Mytilinidion resinicola. The sequence continues at coordinate 1,803,168 of NW_022985439.1, forward strand.
CCTAACATAGTTCCGCACGGCGAAAAGCTCCCCGGTGACTTTATGGATTACGTCAAATTCTTGAAAGGGTTGCAGACCCGATATAAAAACTCTGTTCTTCAGGCGCTTGAGATAGTCGACCCTGGAGCCTCTGAACTGGTCAAAAGCGTTCCCGAGTTGTTCGACCCTACGAAGGGCGGGCGGTTGGACTTGAATAATCTTCGAGCACGTTTGCTTACTGTAGAAATGGTTGATGCGCTCTACAAGGCATATATGGAGTGGCCATTCAGATCTTCAGATCTGGCGACCATAGATGGGAGAAATAAAAGACGGACGTGACAATGTCGAAGAGAGACTGTTGAGATACCATATAATGTACTATCTTGTACTCATATATCACTGCTACGTACAGATTGCATTCGAACCTTAAACGCACGGCAAGTCGCCTTGTGGCTATACCAAATGGAAATGATAAGAAGCTTTGAACTTTGACTTGGCACACACACGCTCATGTGCAATAAATGCTCACTCGATACGATACAATATTATACATCGAGAACTGATACATGCGTCGGGCCTGACTGGCTTGGTATTCGAGAACCTAATAGTCGCTTCCGAACTGGCTTGGATGGCTAGATTTTTCTCCGCATCCGCCAACATTGTATTATTACGAGGCGTACGTCTGGACGAAAGCAGTCGAGTTAGTCTTCCAGCGGAGAAAGTCCCTCAAAGGACCAATTCATCTGCCAGGGTCCTATTTTTGCCCGCCTTTGCCCTTTCCACTAGGCACAGCGGGCTCCTTGGTACCCTTGGTTCCTGACTTCTTCTCTGCTTCTCTCGAATAACCACTTATGAGGTCCATTAAGCTGTCCTCTCGCTGGGCCTCAGGCTGCCCCTCTGGCGTCTCGGTCGACTGTGTGACGAGTTAGCCCCAATCAACCCAAACCAACGCTACCGCACTCAGCGACGATATTATGGCATACCTCATCCGGTACCTCCGCATCCCAGCCGCGCCCAAACTTTGCGCGGAAGGCCTTCAGGCGCCCGGCCTCATCCTCTTCAATATTCAGCAGCTTTTGCGAGCTTGGGTTCCACAGTGGCGTGTTGCGCACGTCTTTTGTAGACTTGTAGACGGGGATTGGGTTCGTGGTGCGGTGGACGAAGGAGGAGCCGTCGGACAGCGTCACTAGTTGGGTGAAGGTATAGGGTCGTTTGGGGCGGCGCAGCAGCGAGGCATGGCGGATTTGCGTTTGACAGTGCAATTTTGGGTTTACAGAGCTCCGGAGAACGCGTAGCGCGCCAGGCGAGGGTATTGGCGAGGCCATTGGGGGATTGGTGGTGGTGGTGGTTTGAAGGGTCGTCGAGCTTTTCGGAGGTGAGGTTCGGCGAACGGGACTTTCCGAAGTACTTCGTAGATCCATCTCAACCACCCTGCAGAGACACAACAGGCAGCGCACTGCACAATCCACCGTCGTAGCTAGTCTTTTCCAATACTCGGCATGCTCTGGGAACATTGAGACGTGGACTGACTAAATGTCCACCCGCGCCGTGGCTGCGCGCCGCTTCTTCACAGCCTTTTATCAATGGAACAATGCATGGCGTATGATACACGCCCTTCACCAATGCTCTCCGAGCCCCTGCTAACTTAAAGCAGAGATACAACCAGCCTTGAGAGTATCCAGGAGCCGTGGGCTACGATTGCCGTCCCGTCGGACTGTTCGGGCCTTTAATTCATCACCCCCCACAAGACAAGCCCGCGAAGATGCAACCGAAAGCCAATATGCAACACCTCAATCGGATTCTCGGGGATCTGCCTTTAGGCGGGTGATGACGAAGAAGACGGGGAATGCCCCCAAGTCAAGCGTAGAACCAGCAGATCCATCACGGCTGCGCTCTCTCATGCGACAAGTACCACATTCGGTTGTGGTCATCACAGCAAACTTCTGGGATGCCATACAATACAAAATCATAAGTCAAGGCATGACTGTCTCGTCATTCAATACTGTTCAGATGGAACCCAAGCCTATGATAAGCTTCAACGTTCGCCTTCCCTCGAAGACCTATACCGCTATAACAAAACCGAATACTGAGAACCAATTCAAAGTCCACATACTGAAGAATGACTCCGATGGAGCGCGTATTGCTGACTCATTTACAAGAGGTAACGATCAGCATCCATTCGATCTTCTGGAAGAAGCTGGCGTGTCCGTCGAGCATGCTTCGGGGAACATCCCGGAAATCAACCACGAGTCTGTCATTGCTGTTCTGTCGTGTTCACTGCTGCCTAGCAAACAGATCAAGCTCGACAACCACCTGGTACTTGTTGCAGAAGTAAAATCTATTCGGCAACGAGACGTTGATCAAATGGGGCTGATATACGTAAATCGCGCGTATGCGGTCAAGATACAGCCTCCATCACAAATTCTGAACGAGCCCTCGGAAGAGACTAACCCGCGAACACCATTGTTGAAATTGCGAACATACTGCATTAGGCGAGCAAAGAAAAAGTGGAACTATTCTCAGCTATCGACCATTCCAAGTCGAGAGGGAAGGCGCTTCATACGAGACCGCATTCGTGAGTTTGTGGATGAATGCCCTGAGCTTTTCAGCTACAACCCCATTTCGGCTGCTTCTATCATAAAAGCAGGGTTTCAGCTACCGGAAGGATGCGGCGTCAACATTCCCCTTATTCTGGGCAAGAGAGGCTTGGAACTGGGATTGTTGCAACCGGAAAATGAACCTTGGCAGAGCTACCTGTCGCGTCATGCGAATACTGCCGAACTGTTCGATTTCTATGGTGCCGTCAGCGCCGATGCGATTCCAATCGTTGCAGAACGAGTGTGTGGGCTCTTTAGAAACTATCCTCTTGCTGTCAAGCACTCAAGACTGGAAGTCCTTGAGCTTTGCGGTGTTGATGCTAACACGCACGGACTGCCTAGCAGGAGCTTGCTGACACTTGCGAGAGACGCGGGACTTGTTCCGCCATCGCGTACAGACCAGGAGCTTGATTCAGAAGAGGATGTCACCTTGGAGCTTTCTGAAAGGTTGGAGGACATTACGCTGAAAAAGCTTAGAGGCCTGCCCCTTCTGGGGAAGAAACGGCTTGATACGAACGCCATTGTACGGGAAACATACGAGCTTCCATCGCATACTCAGCTGCGGCAGGCACGCCTAAAAATGCTCAAAGGCTCCTTAATATTTGAGGATCTATCGGAAAGCTTGCCCTGGGATGAATTCGACTTCTCCGGACCCATCACATCAGCGCAACGCCCTCTTCTCCTCGAGCGCATCCTAAACGCTGTCTTGAATGACCCACCATTCAGGCACATCGGCGAGGAAGCCTTCGTCGACAAAATGATTCGACACAAAATTCACCCGTGCATTACAGGTTTCGACGCCAAATTCATCATCCGAAAGTTTTCCACTATAGACAACGCGCACCTCCGTGCCGAAGTGGAGCTTTTCAGGGCAAATCAGCTAAAAGCATGGGCCCATGAGGCAGAAGAAGAGAAGTGGGCTACCCACGGACGCTTGACCTCGGAAGCGGTAGTAAAACTTATCGAAAGCGAATCGAAACCCAAAAAGACTAGTTCGACGCTTAAAGACCTTGCTAGGCATAGTGATGATTCGGACAGCGAGATGAAGGCGGAAGAGTTCATGAAGTACATGACTGAAAACCCGCAAAGCGATGGCGTAATAGAAGACGGGCGCGGCCAAGAGGTGGATGGACAACGATAGGCCAGTGAGGTGCCTCATCAAATTACAGAGGCGGACGCCGATCGGGAAAAGGCTGGGAAGAATGAGAAGCCGCGATCCTAAGGATGTGATTGTCTGGCCAGAAGCATGATAGAGGAGAATTCGAGGATATTGTGTGGGCGGGGGTTGGAGTATTGTCATATTGGACAGACGTCTATGGCGTGTATAGCATATCTTTGTCACCTCCTCGAGTGTAACGTAATCCACAAGTTAGTGGCCCGCACAAGCTAGTGGCCCACCCAACTCAACACGCGACGCGTCGTCCAACAACCACCCCAATGGCAGCACCACAACAACAAGAAGC
>NW_022985439.1:1808511-1891186 GCF_010093595.1 Mytilinidion resinicola
GCGAAACAGCAATGTCAAACGCCGTGCTGCTTGCAAGCGAAAATGAGAAGCTGCGCATAGAGAATCAGCGCCAGAAACAAAAGAAGGCAAGGAAGCGCACGTATATAGCTAGAAAGGGTATTCTATCAGGTGAAGAAGCAGCCGATCGTGCACAACCTGTACAGGAAGGGGCAGCAGAGGAGGCAGCAGAGCCACCGGCCGAGCGGCCACAGCGAGCAAAACCTAGGTGCAGCATGTGCGAATCAACAGAACACAATGCACGTACGTGCCCTAGGCGGCAGGCAGCTAGCTAGTATATAGCTGCATCAAATATATTTGTTCGTGGTGGAGTAATTCGGAATATTTGGCCTCGGTAGCGTGGTTGGGTGGGCCACTAGCTTGTGCGGGCCACTAACTTGTGGATTACGTTATACTTACTGTAACATACTATGGTGGGGCTCTTAAACAACAACAAGACGCCCCTCGACACCAACATGCTTTAGAAGTCTACAGTGTCTCATTATAGACATCCGTACCCTCTTCTGTTATTACTGTTACGGCTTCAATGCATCAATAAAAGTCGGGGGAAAACAGGTCAATCTGTGTACTCTCCTGTGCCATCGTCTCCCGAGTTCACCAGTTGGTCAAACTACTGAATTTCCATCTCTAATAAGTCACCATGAGGCACCACAAGCAGTGGCAAGAGAGAGAGTACGGATCTTAACGACGAGTTACTGTAACTACCTCAAGTGCTCACGAGACTTTATCTTTTAACCTGGATCCTAATCTTCGTGAATGACGTTTGAATCATACCAATCAGCCACAAACCCCCTTTGTAATAGTCTGTCTCTTCAATAAAAGATACAGATTACCTCACCCTGTAGATCAGACGTCAGGAACGTAACTGAGTGTGCGTGCACAGCTATCATGAACCAGAAGGGTCTAGGATATTCTACAAAAAACCAGGACAAGTTAACGACCTATCGCACTCTAGGCCTGGGCATCTCAGGAACTGCAGCTACACGTAGACGTGTAAGACACCTGTGGACGTATCATAGGAGAGAGATTACGGATGCAAAAGGCGTGCGCCGGTACATTAGAGCGGGCTAACAGAACTAAGGAATCTTAGACTACGCCGTGACTCAGGCGTAAGGGATGCCGAGCTCTACGCATACAGGTATATATACCCAAGATACCCCAAGAGGTATCATACAAGCAGGAATCCCAAATGCAAAGAACGCGAGCCCGTGACTTAGGAGGGGGTGTAGGGTATCTTTATTTGGGATTATGGCTCGATACTACGAAAAAGACGGCCTGCCCCAATCCTACTGCCAATCCAGAAAGCTCCGCAAACTCCGTCCCGCACGCTGTCCTTTTGCCTACCTTAACACCTGCAGTTATGCCTTTGTCAAAAAGAGGAGCAAATGTTACAAAAGTACGAAAGCCAGCCCCTGTAGAGCCTAATCAAGGCATGTAGGCACCACCAGCCAGCACCAGATTCATCCTCGTGAACTGCACCTTGTAGACCGGGCTCTTCTTGGTGGGGAAGGCCGATATCTGATCAGCGGTGATGCCAATATCCTTTGCCTTACCGCCTGCCTTGACGACGGCACCCGCGCCGGCTTTGCCAGCGTCGATCTTGGCACCAGCGCCGCCCTCAGCAACCACCTTTCCAGAGCTGTCCGACGTCTCGAGGAGGACGTCCCAGACGCGGACTGTGCCATCGGCGCCACCAGATACCAAGACCGTCGACTCGACGGACCAGGAGAGTGACCAGATGCCACCTTTGCCGTGTCCGCGCATGCGCTTCTTACGACGGCCCTTTTCCAAGTCCCAGAGAAGTATAGCGCCAGTGTCGTCGGCAGACGCAAGCGTCTTGCCATCTGGAGAGCAGGCTATGGCGGTGACGTTGCTAGTGTGTCCGGTGAAGAGTCGCAAAGCGTTACCGGTAGATATGTGCCACATTCGGACGCTCTTGTCGCAAGATCCCGTGAAGACGTATAGGTTGTTTGGATGGAAGGAAACACAATCCACATCGTTGTCATGTCCAACGTACATCTTCAGAGGCTCGATATGATCGGTGCTCCAAAGACGAGCGGTGCGGTCGCCCGACCCAGTCAGGAAGTAGTGGCCTTGGGGCCCCCATGTAACGTCCCATATGGGGTTGTCGTGGCTTCGATATGCAACGAGGCATGTCCAGGTCTCAAGAGACCACAAGCGGACGGTTTTGTCGGCGGAGCAGGAGAGGAGGTACTGTGATGCGGTCGACGGCCCATCGGGATCGGGAGAGGCAATAGAGGGAGAGAAGGAAACTGCGTATACGGGCCCGGAGTGTCCTATTAGGCGACGTGAAGACTGAGGTCGGTCCGAGCTCGAGTCATGCGGTGAAGGGGGAAGGGCTGAGCCGTCCATCGACCAGACGCGAATGTACGACTCTGCCATTCCGGCTGCGACGAGCTCATTATCGCCAGAGAAATCGAGACAGTTGATACTGACTAAGCATTAGCGATGCTCAAAGGCACAAATTGACGCGTCTCATCAAGAGTACTACTAACCTGTCATGGGTGTTATGGAACGTGTACATTGACACGGTTAGTCCTGGCCCAACTCCGCCAGTCCTGCCGGTAATCCTGAAGCGATCACGGTGCTCTACCACTTTCTGTACTTCCATGGCGACGTCCCGGGCAAGTGACGGTGGAAAAGGAACGACTTCGCGAGTTGGCCCGTCCTCAGTCGGCTCTCGCTTAATAATCTGTTCAAATTCGTCTACCAGTGAATGCTGGCCCGGCTGTGGCGGATTCTTGGCGTCTCTGTATGAAAGCTCCGCGCGCACATCTTCCTGCAGCTCTGCTTCCGTGGGCATCGGTCCAAGATTGAGCTTGGCAAGGACATTAGGCGCGTTGCGATCGGTGTTTGCGGAACCAGGATTGTGCCCGGGAATGCCTTCATCTTCAGCAGGCATATCTTCATGGACAGCGCCGCGTGCGATAATCGCAGCAATGCTGCGCTCGGCTCCCGCAGCCGCTCGGTCTACCGTGTGCAGTTCCATGTGGATATTCATGATTTCCGCCACTACAGCCCCTCCTTCGGGGTTCTTTGATTCGAGGAATTGCATGAGGTTGTTGAATGCCATGATGCTCAGCGTCAAGCGGTACTTGTTCTCTAGATACACCTTCGCGATGTGGCTCTCCGTGAGATGCTGGGGTAGTTTGACTGCGGATAAAGCACGCAGGTCGTCTTCATGCTCTCGGCTGAATGGCTCCTTGAACTTGGTGAAGAATTGTTCGCCTTCTCGTATGTAGTGATCTCTGATCAGGTCCAAGTAAGAGTAGACGAAGACAGGCCATTGCAGTCTACGGAGCTCAGGCTTGTAGAGGTCCAGACTGTCCTCAATATAAGTACGCAATACGCCAAAGGCCGTGGTGTACTTGGGTCCTCCAGATTCCTCAACTCGAGTGACAATGGGGCGGCCATCTGCGTCCTGATGTGCAGACTCTTTCCGAAGCATCGCCTCCGTACGGTTGTACCCCTTCTTGCTGAGGTACTCAAGAACCTGCGACACCACTGAGTTAGCCTTCTTACAACAAATTGCGATCAAATACAGCATCGCGGACGGTAGCTATTCCTTGGCAGCATCTTGGCCGCGGGTATCCAAAATCTCCATGGAGCACTGCCATGGAGTAGCCGGCATGGCAGGCAGGGGTGAGTGGCTTTGAAGCTGCCCTCGCCGGGACGAGCAGGTCTGCTCTCTTATACATACCAATTTGGTTCCGTCGATGGGTCCGTGTAGCCCATTCAGCCGCGGGGTTGGCCTGGGGACGATTGGACTGTTGGGCGCGGGCTCGTCAGTAACAAGCTCTCGTCCGTTGTTCAGTCGTGCCGGAACGAACCTCGACGACCCAAAAGAACCACCTCCCATTACAGAGGCCGGGCCATGACTGTTCGAATGTGGGGACGCCGTGGCTGGCCAATTGGGCGCGGTTGGATTGTTGGTCGGCGGTGGTTGAAGCACATTCTCGGCTCTGGGCTTTGCAAGGCCGTGCTTCTCAAACAAGGAGCCTTTCTGTTCAGGAGGAAAAGAACGGTCCCAACCTGTCCAGCGTGGTGTGATTTTCGGTGGGTGGTCCATTGGGTTACACGGTGGCGCAGAAGCAAGATAAACGGGAGCATGAGAGTCGTTTCTACCTACAATTTGGTTGAGATTCTGCTGCGACTGGTTGCCTGGCTGTGCGCCTGCCGGGCCTCCAACAGGATTCTGTTGCGCCTGCATATGCTGCTGGGGCGGCATTCCCGCACTCGGAGGCCCTCCAGGCCCATTGCTGATACTGACGCTCCTAGAACCAGGCCCGCCTGGTCCAGAAGGCTGTCCCGACATTTGAGGAGGTGTTTCGAGAAGGTGGAGGGTGTGTCGGTGCTTCTTTCTCACCACGTCGCAGATGGTGAACAGGAAGCTTCCATCGGCGGAGGGCTTTCGCGAGTAGGGATTCGGGAGTCGGCGTTGTAGAGGTGGGGCGAGCAGTAGGAGAGCTGATGGTAGATGGCGAGGATATCGTGTGGCGCAGGCAAACGGTGATCTCGTCTCGCAGGTGGTGGTTGCAGTGAATGAGGAAGTGATGTGGGCCGGGGAGCTGCGCCAAGATGTCAGCCCTATGGCACCTCCGCCCGCACCGCGCACCGCGCCACTAGGAACTGAAAGGAGACAGAAACGCTTCACCTTGGGCTATGTGGAAACTCGTTGAAGCACCTCAAACGGTGGCAGACAGGTGCACACGGGCAGAGTAATTGCTGAGCAACTACCTAACTACCCACGAACAACCCTCAACCCTCCACCACCTCCCACCACCATGGCCGACACGCCCAAAACCCGCGCCGAGCAGCGCATCCAAGAACTCAGCGCCATCAACGCGCAGATCCCCCAAATCCTCATCAACGCCAGCAGCGCCATCCGCGCCCTCACCAACTCCTCCTCCTCTTCCTCCAACAACACCGCCCCCGCCTCCCTCGCCGCCCACAAAGCAACCTTCCAAACCTCCACCCGCGCCTTCTTCACCCTCATAACCCAGATATCTGCCCAACTCACCGACCAAGCCCGCGCCCTCGAGGCCGCCGGTATCATCCCCCCCACCAACGCAAAAGCCGCGTCGCGCGAGATGACGGGCGCTGAGGCGGCGGCGCTGCTAGGAGCTGCAGGAGGCGGACCAGCTGGGGCGATCGCGGGCGCGCAGGTGCGGGACTCGGAGGCCACGGTCACGAACGGGGGATTGGGGGAGCTAGACGTGGGGTGGTTGAATGCGCGGGCGGGGGATGTGGGGAGGGGGATGGAGGCGGAGGTTCTGGCGCGGGTGAGGGAGATTCTGGAAGGGGTAGGGGGAGAAGTAGTTCGGGAGAAGGAGGATAGGGAGATGGGGGGTGTGTGAGGATGCGATCTGCTGCCGCTCATATATCCTACAAAAACAGGACAGATTAACAACCTGTCGTGATCTAGGCCTAAGCACCTGAAGAATTGCGGGTGCAGGTATGCATGGAAGACACCCCCAGAGGTATCAGGAATGTGAGTCGACGGATGTAAAGAGTGTGAGCGTATGAATTAGGAGGGTGTCATATTTCATACAAAAACAGGAAAAATTAACGACCTATCGCGATCTAGGCGTAAATACCTGGACAACTGCGGGTACAGGTATACATGGAAGACGCCCCCGGGGGTATCATAATTCCGAGTCTACGGATGTAAAGAGTATGGCCTCCTAATTGACGGGCTCACGCCTTTGACATCTATAGATTCTTATTCCTGATACCTCCTAGGGTGTCTTCCAGGTATATCTGCACATGCAGTTCTTCAAGTCCTGACGTTCAATCCATAGGGTGGGTCAATTTGTAGCTTTGATTGAAGACACTGTTACACGCGCCGCAAATCAAGCTATTTTTCGCGTCATTTTTCCACTATTGAAGAGTTATGAGAATCGATTCAACACTGCGTCGTAGCAGGCAGACGCGTAGAACAAATAGACTAATTTTACATATACCGATCAGGTGCCCAAGAATAAAGCCTCAGGTGCTTCTTGTCAATACCAGCCGCCGTACACTTCCTACGAACCCACGCTTTGTGCTCTTTTTCGCCAACATTCAACGTGACCGTCCAGCCATGCTCTGTGGCCAACTTTAGCATGGGTATCATGTCCGGGACCAAGTTCTCGCGCCTCCATTCCAACGTCTCGTGGTTAATCATGTGCAAATCAACGCAGAAGTCCCGTTTTGCCCGCATGGCCTCATGGGCTTCTTCGGCGCATTTCCGGACAGAGTTGCGCTGGCGCTGCCAGAAAGTTTTGACGAAAGAGCGTTGTTTGCCTTGCTCTTTCAGCCGCGTGGAGCGACGGTGGAGGGACTCGGGGTTGTTGGAGGGGCACGCTTTCAGGATAAATTCCTTCAGATGCCGCGTGATCATGAAGGACTCATAGAATGGGATCCTCATATTCGCTTTGCTTCGGTCGTACCTATGGCTGTATTTAACATGCTCGAAGTCGCGTGCGTCGCTTCTTATACGTGATATTTCTTCTGGAAGGCCCTTCATGTGCTCCACAGTCAGGGCCAGCGTGCACTCAGCGTGTAGAATGTGCTTTGCCTCGTTATGTAGTTGTTTGTCTACTTCGAGAATGTTGAAACGGTCGAACCGCTCCCACTTCTCATCTCGCAGCTTGGGTCGCATGGGTTTGTCGGTTTGGAGGACGTGTCCATACACTTTGTTTCGTAATTCCGCCGGAAGGTCCTTAAACCTGAATGGGGCAACTTCTTCGGGTGTCGTCTTGGTGGTGCGTCGCTTCTTTCTGGAGGCCTGGTCGTCGTTCTGCTCGTCGGCGGTGCGCTTTTTGCCGCGAGACGTGGTAGTTGTTTGAGTATTGGTTGGTATGAGAGATCCTTCGCCGACGCGAGCCTTCTTGCTGACTCCCTGATCGACGTCGTCCTGATCGCGGGCGCGCTTTTGTCCAGAAGCCATGCTTTGTGTATGCGTAGGGATAGGTTGAGGGGCCGGTGGAGTAAGGTCGGTGTAGTTGTTTAGAAACTTTTGAAGAGAGACTGTGGAGTGTTTGCGCTCGTCTTTGCGCGGTGTGCTTGGATTTGGATGATCGGTGGCTTGGTCTGCTGGAGAGTGCGACGAGTGCGGTGAGTGTATGGCAAACACGATAAGCGAAGTTGTTCTTGAGCGTGTGCGAAGACTTAGAATAGCGGAGAGAGAGGCTATCAAGGCGTGTGGGCTGCTTTTCTCGAGGCCTGGAGGTGTGTTTGGATGTGGTGGATCGAAGGCTTGATCTGCTGGGAGTGCGACGAGTGCGGTGCGTTTATGGCCAACGTGACAATCGATGTCGTTCCTGAGCGCGTACTTTGAGCAACGGCGGTGGAGAGGGATGCCAAGAGAGTACAGTGAATCGATGTCTTGATCTGGTGGGTAGCGCAATAAGTGCGTCATAAGGGGATCGAAGTTATCTTTCAGCGAGTGCGACGAGCAAAGTGTATAGAGAAAGGTTCAGGGACAGCTGGAAGTATTGAGCTTTTAAAAGAGAGAATGCAATGTCTATTGAAGAAATGCCACAATACAAATTGGAGTGAAGAGGAAAATGCCTATTGTACGGCCCAAACCTGATTAGCGCCAAGCGATTCCCATCCGCTGGTGAACATCACAACCAAAGCGACTAGACGTTGAGATTCACTATGGCCTTGTTCTCTTACACATTCTCTACCACTTGGAGACGTGCAAAAGGTCTTTTGAGGAAGTATGAATGTGATATAGATCTTTGACTTTCGGAAAAGGGGGCCTCATAGTTTGAGTCTTTCGTTATAGGAGACAGAAAACGAGCGGCTGCCACCTCTTACTCGTAACCTACTGACAATTCTGGTACTCACATCAGTCTCAGCAATGAGGGATATTCATCTGGAAGAACAGACGAGTTCAAAGATCTGAAAGGCAGCTGTGGTAGAAGTTTATGTTACATAGAACAACTCTACGCTGCCTGGTCTTGATGTTATGTATATTACTACAATTTCTTGCCACTACTTTGTTTCTTGCGGCCTTTTCAAATACCCAGTAGACTGTAGAAGTATCCAGGCCATGCGCCTTGATGCTGGTCTGACCCATGAAGTAGGCTGGACCTCCACGTTTGCTTTGAAAGCTTGCTACGATAAGAGGAGCAAACTAGCAGCAGCTGATCCTTATTCCATAGTGTGAGGGTATACTAGGGAAGTTCACGGGTCTGTATGTGTAATGATGGAGAGAAAAGTGAAGGATGAAAAGATGAGACGTTGGCGTAATCTATCCATCTAAACCGCCAGCACGCCTTCCCAAGTACGGACTAGACCGTATTCTATCCTCCCCTCCACTACTCTGCTTTGGTGATGCGTGGCGTCATCTACACACGTGCATCTTCTCCGCTCTCTGAGAAGCTAGAAGCCTAATAGGCTTGCTCAAGTGGCGACTATGGTTCAACTAAAGCCGCGTAGAATGCTACGCTCAATTTGTCTCCGGACAGTCTCAATCAAATCTAGACACCACAGCTTCAATGACCCCGAGTGCGGTATTATTAAACTTTTAGAAAGGTCGGAGGAGGTTTCAAAGTGGTCTCTCCCTATTCCTCGTCATGCTTTCCTATTTTCGAAACCTCATCCCATTGAGTCCATTCATCGCTCCCTCCATAAATTCAACCATCCAGCCCCCCTCTTCCCCAGTCCCCGCCGCCTCCACCACCCAACCCACCCTCTCCCCCATCTCAAACATCCAAGGCCATGCCTACAACCGCTTCATCCAAATATGGCTCGAAAACACCGACTTCGCCCTCGCCGCCGGTGACCCCAACATCGCCTGGCTCTCCACCCACGGCATCTCTCTCACAAATTACTGGGCCCTCACCCACCCCTCCCAGCCCAACTACCTCGCCGCCGTCTCGGGTGACCACTTCGGCCTCGACAGCGACGACTATATCTCCGTCCCCTCCAACATCCCCATCGTCGCCGATCTCCTCGACACCAAGGGGATCGCGTGGGGCGAGTACCAAGAAGACATGCCATACGCAGGCTTCAAGGGCATCGAGTACAACAACCAGCACACCGGCGCGAACGCCTACGTGCGGAAGCACAACCCACTCGTGCTATTTGAGTCTGTGACGCAGAACGCGACGCGGCTGTCCTTGATGAAGAGCTTCACGTCTTTCGCTGCAGACCTCGCGGCCGGGACGCTCCCGCAGTGGGCGTTTGTGACCCCGAACATGACGAATGACGGGCATGATACTTCCATTACCACTGCGGGACTGTGGGCACGAAGCTTCCTGGAACCTCTTCTTAACAACGCGTATTTCATGAACGACACGCTTGTCCTCCTTACTTTCGATGAGAATGAGCACTACGAGACGCCTAACAAGGTTTTCTCGCTCTTACTCGGCGGCGCGGTGCCGGAGTCATTAAAAGGGTTAATGGACAATACGTTCTATACCCACTACAGCGCCCTCTCGTCTCTGGAAGCGAACTTCGACCTCCCTTCCCTCGGCCGCTGGGACTGCGGCGCCAACATATTCGAACTCGTCGCCAAGAAAACCGGGTACGCGAATTACGCGGTTGATACGACGAATCTGTGGTTTAGTAGCTCGTACCCCGGGCCGTTGTCTCCGATGGATGCGAAGGCGTGGCCCGCGCCTAATACGAATGCGAAGTGTGCTGCGGGAAACGGAGTGTTGGAGAAGGTGATGAGCGTATGGGGGAGGGTTGATGGAAGCTTGCACTATGCGGATCCGTATCCGCATGATGATGGGTTGGGGGCGAACGCGAGCGTGAGCAGGTTGCCTACTCCTAGCCAGATGGCGCCGTCGACGAATTTAGTGCAGAGTGGGACTGCGAGCGGCCCGAGTCCGACCGCAACAGAGACGACGGGTTTGGTGCAGAGTGGCACTCAGCTTAGTCCTAGTCAGACGGTACCAGATACGACGGGGACAGCGCCGGGTGGGACTCTGCCTAGTTCTGCCGGTGCGTCAGTTATGTACACTGCGGGAGCTGTGACAATGGATCTGGGAGCGGCTTGGTGTTGGGACTGGACTCTGGCTGCCTTGGGGTTGATGGCTGGATTCTTGTAGACCAAGAAGGATGACTCGGGATTATTGAAGATATAATAGAAAAGAGTTCAACATCACTTTACATTGGGAAGGAGCCCTGAGTCGTAACCGTTGCCATTTACACAGGTCTAAATACCGATATACTACAGGACCTCACTATACCCCTTTCTCCTCCACGACAGTGCTTTTCTCCTCCGTCTCAATACCTTTAGCCTCCACCTCCGCCCCCTTGTCTTCCACCACAACCCCCTTCGCCTCCACCTCCGTCGCATTCCCCTTCTCACCCTCCTTCTGCCCAACAATACTCGCCCACTCCGGCGCCGGCACACTCAGCAACCGACACACATCCCTCCTCCTCTGCCTAAACCCATCATACAACTCCTTCCACACCACCCTGTCTCTACAAGTCCCCTCATGACTCCCCCCACAATCCGGCTGCATCGCCGCCAGCCCGTCCAGCGGCCACATAACCCACGGCTTCGGCAGCGGCCAGTCGGAGAAATGCACCAGCTTCGCCTCCCGCAGCGCCGCATCCGCGTCCCACGCCTCGTAGCCGTTGCCCAGGTAGCGCGAGTGGTTGTGCGCGCGGAACTCGCCGCTCAGCAGCGCGTACGGCCGGTGCGGCAGCACGAGCGCCGAGTCGCCGAAGCGGTCGTTGACGAGGTCCATGTCGTAGCGGCGGGCCGTGACGACGTCGGCGGCGGCGCCGGCGGCGATGAGCGCCTTGAACGCGTCGAGCTCGCGAGCGTTGGGCGTCAGCAGCATGAGCAGCGACGTCAGCGGCCAGGGCTTGTAGACGGTCCAGTAGGCGCGGGGCATGGCGATGGGCGTGGGCGGGAGCAGGAAGAGCTCGTCGAGGGGCTGGAGCAGGGTGATGTCGGAGTCGAGGTGGAGGACGCGCTTGTATTGGGTCAGGCCGAAGGCGAGGAATTTGGTGACGGAGTTGTCCCAGGTGGTTTTGGGGACGTCTAGGAGGGTTAGTATGCTGGGTTTGGGTGTGGGGAGGGTTGGAATGTAGGTACGTACTGGCTTCTTTTAATGCTTCTACGCTCAGCAGCTTCACGGGCTGCAGCTTGACTTTGTATACATCCCGCGCCATGACCAGCAACTGGCTATCACGATCCCGCGAATTGTATACTTCCGTGTCCCAGTACTCAGGGTAGAATAGTACGCGGTCTGCTTTGCTTCCGAATCGCTTCAGGGCGTCGAAGACGAGGACGCAATGGCAGAGGGCGGCGCCGTCGGTCGCATAGAGACTGTACGCATATTGGGACCATTTTGTGCCATCGGGGGCATAGTCGCTATCGGAGGACGAAGACCAGAGATTCCTATACAAGAGGTACAGCAGGAGAACGCCGAGGATAGCTAAGGTGCGAGAACGCCGCAGGGGCCATCTGTACGACGAATCGCCATGGCGGGACTTGACGGGCGTGTAGAATCGCGGGAGGTCGTCGTTGCGCTTGATGCTACCTGTAGGCATGCTACAGGTCGAGATGGTGTTTTTTAGGGCATGGCCATGAATTGGTCGCAAAAGAGCCGCAGGGGAAGGTCTGACGGATGCCCGGACTCTCTTACGGCGCTCAACCAATGGGGTTAGCGGTCACGTGAAAATACATATATTCATTAGATGCGTTGAAGGAACGGCTTGATTCACACAGTACACTTGAAGCAAAGCCTAAGAGTTTGTTTGTCCCTCATGTGGGTATCATATTTCGGCATAGTTTCCTACTCGTGCGCCTGACCCGGCCAGCACTTGGTTTCGTGATCCCGGATATCCTTTGCAGCATTCCAAACCAGCCTTCGCAATCCCCAGCCGTGATCCTCGTGCATTTTGAGGTGGAAATTGAGTTTTGTCAAGTCGTTCTTTTCGGAATATCTACTCCTCAGGGATCTCAATCTCGCCAGACTCAATGTCGTCCGAGATATCCTTGGGGCTCCTTCCATCAATCTGGCAGCCGGTGCTGTATGCAGTGCCTACGATCTCCTTGACAGTGCCCTTGAGGTCCTTGGCCATCGACTTGAAGCGCATGGTGCGGGCGATCTCGATGATCTCGTCGAGTGGGATGGACTTGGTGTGTTTGATGTTCTTCTCCTTCTTCCTGTCGCGCGGGGGCTCCTTGAGGGCCTTGATGACCAGGGACGAAGCGGATGGGACGACCGAGACGGCGGCTTGACGGTTCTGGATGGTGAGCTTCACAGTGACGCGCTAAAAGTCTGCTGTTAGACCACTGCCGTCGGGAATACTGCGTGTAGACTTACGAGTCCCTTCCAGTCACCAGTCGCCTTCGCGATGTCTTCTCCGACCTTCTTGGGAGAGAGACCAAGAGGCTGCGATTGTCAGCATGGCGAGCCAAGATTGACCGCAACAGTGTGGATACCACATACACCAATCTTGGGGGC
The DNA here is from genome assembly GCF_010093595.1 of Mytilinidion resinicola. Lineage (NCBI taxonomy): Eukaryota > Fungi > Ascomycota > Dothideomycetes > Mytilinidiales > Mytilinidiaceae > Mytilinidion > Mytilinidion resinicola. The sequence continues at coordinate 1,820,979 of NW_022985439.1, forward strand.
CAAGGCAGAGGAAGCGCCGACCTCACCTCCGGTGGCACGGAGGTGGATGACCTTGATTTCATTGGGATCGAACTTGGGAGCTGTGCGGACGAGAGTGGTCAGCGGAGAACGGGTAGCCGAGACTCGAGAGCCTGGTCATCGGAAGGACGATACTCACGCATGGCTAGTGCGAGAGGTGGTCAATCTCTTCTGATTCTTGTTGACGATGTGGAGGGGTGTATCGATGAGTGCGGGAAGATTTGGAGTTGGGTCTTTTCCGTGGGGAGAGCTAAGCGAGACTAGCGCTAAGGGGGAATAGCACGATGCCTTGATCCTTCGGGGCTCCACGGGTGCACGGCATCCCCGAGATACATCCCCACTATTCGCTGCCACACTGCTATAACACTATATGCTACATCCGGTAGATATCTCAGAGGCACCGCTTTACATAATCCGAGAAAGGTGCAGATCCCCCCTTCAGATCAGACTATTGGGAGATGGCCAAGCCACCACATACACTGTCGTCGTCTCACTGGAACCCAGCATCTTTCTATGCACATCGTTGCTGTCTATTGGCCGATTGAAGGGCTGGAGTAATGCTTACGCTAGCGTAAAGTAAAGGCGTGATTCCTCTGGGCGTGGCTGGGTTGTTGCTATGCCCGTAAAGAGGAGGGGAAGCCGGGTTTCACGATATCAGCAACGCACCCATCTCATTACATTCATTGTTTCTCCAAAGCCTCGGCAACTTGCACCCATAAGCTGCCGCCTGTTTCTTTATATACCACAGTTCGCTGGATCTACTCAAACTGCGTCAGTTCAGCGAGTCAAAGCAGCAATCTATAGGCTTCAACACCTTAGCAGGCAGCCTCAAAACAGCCCAGAGAAAATATTGCTCACGATTCCATTCCACATCTCTTCGTCCATCATGTCTTCCATTCCTATCATCCAAGTCCTGGACAAAGCGGATTACACAAAGCAACATATCATCTCTCTGCCGAATGCCCTACCCCTTCCCCCCTTAGCCTCCTCTTCTATCCGCATCCAAACCTCCATCATCGCCCTCACAATCAACAACATCACCTATGCACGCATCCGCCACATAGGTGGCTGGTGGAGCATCCATCTCCTGCCCGAATCTATCCCCTCCGAATTCAGCGACACCACCAAGTACGGCCGCATCGCCGGCTGGGGCTATGCCACCATCATCGACAGCACCGTTCCCTCCCTTCCCACCGGCCACCAAGTCTACGGCTTCATCCCCATCGGCACGCTCCCCGAGGATCTCGAAGTCAAGCCCGCCGAAACTACAAAAGCAATCATCTGCACCAGCCCCCACCGACAGCAATCCTGGACAATTTACAACCGCTACAGCGTCTTACCCCCTCCCACCTCCACTTCCACAGCTCACCTCAACTCCCTCGGCTGGGACGCCCTAATGCGCCGCCTCTTCGACACCGGCAGCGTCATAAACGGCTACGTGCTCGCCTGGGACGACGCCAAACGCGTCGACACCGCCGGCGCCCGCTCCGCCTCCTGGAGCGCCTCCGACGCCGACATCAGCGACGCTGCCGTCATTGTCCTCGCCGCCTCCGGCAAGACCTCCCTCAGCTTCGCCCACCAAGTCCGCCACAACCGCCCCGAAGCCGCCCAGCCAAGGCTCCTCGTGGGGGTCTCCTCCCCGCTCTCCCTCGACTTCACGAAGAAGACGGGCTTCTACGACGCCGTGCTCCTCTACTCCGACGCCGAGAGCGCCAAGCCCGCCATCGCAGCCGCCGGCGTCTCCAAGATCGCCCTTGTGGACTTTGGTGCCCGCGAGGGCGTTACGGAGAGCTGGCACGCGGCGCTCTCGCCCACTGTATCCAGCATCATCTATATAGGGGTCGGCAGCGAATCAAAGGTGACGACCAACGAGGAGATCATCGCGGGGTTGGGGAAGCGGCAGGCGCTGGGGCTGCGGCAGGTGAATGTGTCGGCGATTCGAGAGGCGGCGCGGGCGATGGGGGAGCAGGGGTTTCAGGATGACGAGGAGGCGGCGTGGGAGGGGTTCAAGCGGGAGGGGGCGATTCCGGGGGTAGAGTTGAGGTGGGGGGATGGGATGGAGGATTTGGCGAAGGGTTGGGATGGATTGGCTACGGGGAAGATTGGGCCGGATACTGGGCTGGTGTTTAAGTTGTGAGAGGGGGTGGTTTATTGGGAGGTGAGTGATTTGAGTGGAGCGATGCAGTACAGCGCGTACAGGTATATGTTGAAGACACCCCTAGAGTCATCATGATTGCGAGGTTACGAATGTAAGAAACCTGAGCTAGCAAAATAGGAAACTATTTCCAGACGAGACAAATCATGATGAACCGAGAAATGATCGTAGACGAAGCATGGCTCTGCAACTAATTGCGAACAAGGGCATGCATATCAGACACCCCCTGGGGTACTAGAAGAGTGAAGTCACGAGTGTATAAAACGCGAGCCCGCGAATTGGGAAGGTGAAAGAGGACGAGTCGAGAGCTCACCCTGGATTGACGATAGATCCAGAACTAACTGTGGATAAAGGTACGCATATAAGACGCCCCTAGAGGTATCATAAATGAAATGTATCACATGTGAAGAGTGCGAGCCCGCAGATCAGGAGAGCGTAATCAAACGAGGCGAATATGGACGATCTAAGAACTACTCGTAGATCGATCATAGGTCTGGATCTAATTGCGAATGGAGATGCAGATGTGAGATACTCCCGAAGGTATCTTGAAATTGAGACCACGGATGTTAAGTGCGCGGGCTCGTGAATTAGGAGGGTGCCAAGGGATAAGAGAAACTAGATGGAATTTAGAATGCATCTTGTATTGGCTATAGGACGGGATATGAATGCGAACGAAGGTGTATCTTAAAGCTAACCCCGGCCCATTCAGAGCACTACATCTGGCAAAGTATTGAACCGCGATTTGCAAATTAGAAGAGGATAAAAGTGAGTCCAAATACTTGAAAATTTAGGGAACATAGAGGCTGGGGTGGCTTAATAGGCTACGTTTCCAGACTATGTGTACCTTTCTACCGCTTTCCGAGGTAGTTAAGCACGTCGACCTATTTCCGGGTTTTGTATATAGTGCGGCGACCTTGAATCATTCACTCATATCAGAGCAGCGGCCGACCGCCAGACCCTATAAATACCTCCCAGAGCGTGCTTCGAAGCTGCTTCTTTGCACTCCACAACACTGACACCTCGCAGGCAAACACACCCACCACAACAGCCATTACTCCTACATTGGAGTCTTTACATTGTCCCCGTGGGGATGAAGGTCTCCGGTCTCCTTCCCAGTGTTAACGGTGTCGGTGTTGCCCTTTCGTTCGGCAACGTTGGCAAAACCTATACCGTCAACGATCACCAAGTAAGAGATCGTTGTTGCAACTGGCGTTCTGATAGCAACGCAGAGGACAGTGACGAAGACTCCTCTGACTCCACATCTACCGAAGACTCAGAACCTTCTCGTAGCATGAAGTCACCCCAAGCCAAAGGAGATGGTGCAAAGATCATGGAAGATAGCAGTGAGTACAACCACCTCCCCACCCTTCCTCCTTCCTTACAAACATCTACTGATTAAAGCGCGACTGTAGTAGAAGTGTACGGACAGGCGGCGGCCGCTCTTGTTTCCACCAATATTCCGACGGCAGAGGAGGTCAATGGAGAGACCGGAAAAGTTGCCGAACTTGAGCAGAACAATGCCCCTGACGATACCGCAGACATTCTTGCCTTCGTGGCGGAAGACGATGGCCGCTTGGCTCGTCTCAAGTCGGCCCCCGAGTCCAAGGGCTCGCGCGTCTTGATCTGGAACCGTCAGATGAAGGGTACTCAATACCCGCACGCTCGCTATGGTAAGTAAGAGTACCACCATCTCAACATAAGCATCACTCACCTACTACTGCAGATGCTCGTCTCGGATGCCCGCCTCCCCCGTACGCCGAGGCAGCCGAAGAGGTAGTTGACTCTCCTTCTGAAACTACACCAACAGAGCCCGACCTAGGCACTGTCGCGGTCAATGACGCTGCGGCCTTCGAGACTAATGGGGTGAATGAATTAGTCCTGTCGTGCTCGGTCGGTTCCTTTTTTGATAAAGATACCTCCCCGCGCGCTGACTTCCCGGGCCCGGATTATGTGATCAAAAAGCTTCTGGAGCAGATCGAAGAAGCAGACGGCCAGCCTCTACCGAAGCCTAAGGCCAATCGTCGTGTCACATCGAAATCGTCCGTTCTAAACACTACCCTTGTTTCAGACGGATTAAATATCGAGTCTGCTCACCATGAGCTGGGTGAATATCCCGATATTGAAGATACTGGTATGAGCATCGGACGTCATTTCAAAGATGACTCCTTTTTCCGGGACACTCCAGTTCACTCTCGTCCCGCGTCACGCGCTGCGTCTCAGGTTGGCACTCACGTCGAAGACCCTAGCGGATCCGGGACTCCCTCTCGCGTTGAGTCCCGTCCTGCGACTCCCACTGGGTCCCGCATTGTCTCTCCGGCTGGATCCCGCGCTGCGTCCCACGCTGCGTCTCCCACTGGCTCTCGCGTTGCCTCTCTTGCTGGATCCCGCAGTGCCTCTCCCGCTGGATCCCCCGCTGGTTGGGAGCCCCTGCACCGTTCCCCCTCCTACGACAGCGGCAGTGGCGAGGGATCCGTCTTCGAAGTCGGTTCCCAGTTCGAACCCTCCCACCCTTACAACACCTACGTCGATGTTGGATACAACATGGAGGTGGGCCTCCGCCACAACTGGGACGTGATCACCGCCAAGGATATCGCTGGCATGGAAGACCAGCCGTATACGAAGCCGAACGAGTTCGGTTCTGAGAAGGGCAAGGTGGCCAAGGCGTGGGGATTTGTGAAGCGGTTTCATAAGTTTGCGTGGGGCTATAATGATGTTATCGATGGGCTGACGAAGTCTTTTGGGAAGTAGGGGAAGCGGGGGTGGTGCTTTTGGTGGGTTCCGGTGTTTCGGAGCACGAAGATGGGGAGTGTTGTTCGCTCGATATGCTACGGCTTGTGTTGGCGAGCCTCTTCGAGAAGGGTGATCCCGACTGACTTGCTGTTTGCTTATATGTAGTTTTACTTGGATGGGTATTACTATCTTAGTACATTAGCAACCAGCTTGGACTACAATGTCTTTAAAATGTATGTGTGAGGTTGGTGATCCTGCGGAGAAGTGATGCCCTAGGCCGTCGTTGGTCTTCGTTAAGCGCCGGGGGCGCAAACAACCCCCGTCCACGGGTGAGGCACAGCAACGAGAAACATACTGACCTCACCAAACAGCTCCAGAACACTACGCCACTCAAGGGAACGTTCGTTGTAATGGTCCTCCGCACCTGCTAGGAGCCGCTGCCAAGAATTTAACGCGCCGGAGGCAGGTCTGGGAGAACGGAGGCCAACCAACGCCACGGTATGACCGTAGAGGATTGTAAAAGGCATCAAGAAATAGATATGAATGAAACAGATAGTAGGATAGAGCTGTACAAAACATTGCTTCCAGGTTTGGGGCCAAATTGAACTCTAGGGCCCATAAAAGAAGGGAAGCCCCGCAAGAAAGAGGTCAGACCGGACTTGAGCGACAGAGAGATATATACCATACCTGCTTAATTACCGAGAAATTCCTTGGACAGAATACTGCCAGATCCCATTGAGTCGCGATCCATTCTAGCCAATATGCACATTCCATCTTCCCTTCTCATACTCGCCATCTCCGCAGTCACCATCGCTATTCCCGTCAGCAACGTAGGATCAGCCAAGCCAATACCCCAAGTATGCATGCTCGCCCAACAAGCCCATTGCCCAGAAAATCGCTAAAGGTCCACCAGATTGCCCCCCGAGATTTCCTCGACTCTATCTCCAACGCCATCACAGGCGCCATCTCCGATGCCGAAAAGGTCGGCAACATCCTCGTCAATTTTGGTGACAGAACAAAAGATTTCGTCAACTGTGTAGGAACTTTGCCGTTTACGGATTGCGTTGGCCAGTTCGAAAGCTGTGGAAAGACTGCGCCGTGGGATTGCGAGGACGGGAAGACGTGTTTAAGAGATGTCAAGGTCAATGTCGACGCGTGTTTGCCTAAATAATCGCGCAATACCTTGATAAGATGAGTATTGAATGTAGGATATTTTTCGGAGAGAGATGGTGAAGATATCATGAACCATGGTTCGAGATGGGATTCCAAGTTGCGATGATGGTATGGATGCATCGGATTTATGAGACAAAACGACAAAAAAAGAACGAAATAGGGAGAACAAACATGACTTAGACCCACATCCTCCATTGCCACCGTCCGCCATGCTCAGTGCAGCGCAACCGTATCCACCCGTCACGTTTTCTCCCTCCCATACTCCATCACTGTCTCAACAACAGCTAAAAAGTTATGATCCTGATACCACAGACGCAACCACCACCATGTACCTTCGCACATGTTCCACGTGAACTTGTGTATGGCATCTATATTCGTTCTACCCCTAAGGCCATTCTCTTCGAGGAAGCCGCAGCCAAAGATCTCCCGAACGAACCGTATTCTTGAAATGCGTTCTTCGAACGCCTGCATCCGCCGAACAAAGCTCGTGGACATGAGTGAAGTTGGCCAGTGTGAGCCCAACGAGCCTAGGTAAGCGCGGTATGCTAGCGGCGTCCAGATACAATAGAGGACACAGATACCGCAAAAGGAAGCGAGTATGGCGCCTATATCCATAGCGATATAAAACTTATCTAGGCGACTGAAGTGATGTTCGCGGGCTCGTGCAGCGAGGAAGAGGGGTATTGGGAGAATCTTTAGAAACAATAAATGCAAGTTGGGAAGAATTCCCCAGTGATGTGGGAGCAGACGGCAGCATATCAGTACCATGGCCGTTCGTGTCATCGCTGAAGATTTGGCGAAGGTATCTTTGGCGATTAGGATGATCAGGACGATAGCAACAACCTCCAGGATACCGCTCAGGAGTATGATGGGATATTTGAGGAGGAAAAATGGTTGATACATCTCAAGATGGGTAGGCTCTCGTGTTATTGGTAGTTTGACTTTGAGCTGGCTGTCGTCTGAACATTCATCAGTAGGAATCTGAAATGTAGAAGGTCTGCTCCGCCTACCATATTGAACAGTGAGTTCAAAATGCTTCAGTAAGCTTGCTTCAAGCACAGGAAGAGTATCGGATGAAGGTGCGAGCGTGTTTTGAAAAAGTCTGACATAGACACGAACCGGACAATTGTACAATAACTCAACGCATCGTACCCCAGATGGGGAGTTCGTAGCCTGACATACTTTCAAGCACGCGCCCTTCAACTCTAGATGATCCAGCTCCATATCCAGGGTTTCATGGGTGTCAAGTAGCAGACACGTATCGTGATTAGAGTCATATACGAATTCATCGTGAGGAGGGTGACATATTTCGATGACAGCTTCGAAGTTGATATCCGGATTGCGAAGAACGAATTTTTGCTTGCGGGCATACTCAGGTCCAATGACGTACACATCTACCACCGCATCATCCATGGCAACTGTGACATTGCTAAGCGTATAGCCCTTTGCTTCCCGTTTCATTGACGGCATAGCATGTATAAAGTCGTTGCTGACTGTCGAAGGCAGCCATCGGTTTTTGTGATTTTTCGTCTCTTGAAACCTTGAGCCGCGATTGAAAAGGAGAGATGCAGGCAGGTCGGTATGACTAAATAAAATTGCCATGGTCCTGAGCACTTCTTGGTCGGGGAGAACGGCAAGTTCCCGTTCGTTGAACCGTAAAATGTTGGTAAATATGGGACTTAAATCCACATAGCTAGGCCAAGATCGCCGGATGAGTGAGCACCAGAGGTACTCTAATTGGATGCACCTTTGTTTGGAAGTCGAATCCGAACCTAATGTACTATTGTTCCATCTCTTGTGTATTGCCTCTTTGCAATCTCTTTTCAGCGCGGTATAGATTCGAGCATTAAAATTTACCTGGAAGTCGTTTTGCGTGTTTGATGAAATGGGTTTCTGCTTCCAAGAAGATAGCGGTCTCTTCAAAGCATTGGAAGCACATTGAATTCTCCCCGGGAGGCGTTCTAAACTCGAAGAATATCGAAACAAAGCTGGTGCATCGTGTTCATGTTTCTTTGATATGCCTCTGGGCGTGAATGTGCCATCCAGGCACTGGAAATTGTAAGATCGAGACAGTACGATCTCTTCAATCGTAGACAGTCGCTGGGACCAAGAAGAAGAGAGCACATTGGCTAGGATTTCGCAAATATTTGATGCTCCAAGTCTTAGTTGCTGGATGCCCTCATCAAATACCAAGACCTGAGCAGCGGCGGCAAAGACGTGCCCTGCCTGTGTTGTACTTTGCTGCGATTGGGGAGCCTTACCTTGAACCGGAACGCAGAGAGTATCAATCCAAAAGGGCATGGTCAAATTAGAACCATGGACACGCCGAACTGTACATCTGGCGAGGTCGGCTTCTACGGATCCAATCCGCACTGATACGGGCCAGCCTTCGCCTATCCGGTCCGGGTCCGGTAATTGATCTAGAAGTGTTTGCAATCTTTCAAGCTGGCAATATGGAAGGCTGTTCGCGGTAGAATTACCTAGACCCTCCAATGGGTTGTGTGAGATCGCAACGTATGCAGTGGATGGCGTCGCTCTTCTGAGACGTAGATCTAACCTGCCGTGAGGATGTCGCTTGATTGAAACTACAGGTATGCCACCTTTCTCCGTGATGCAACTTAAGTCTTTCTTTAGAACGGAAATCGGAGGACAGGCACATTCAGGTTTTGTGTGAAGGGGAGTGTGGCCCGAAGTGTTGGAACTAATGATCAAACACTTCCGTTCAGAGCAATTGCTATGAAGAACATCTGTGGATACAGGTCGGCGAGACAAAGCATGGTAGTATGCAACAAAATAATCAGATTCCAAACAAATCTGATATGCCAAATGGGGACACCAGCCATTGGACTTCATCCAGACCATCAGGAGCTTCGCTGCTGGTGCGGTTTTCAGAATGACTTGTCGATAAAATGGAAATATGCGGTGTCGCATTTTATCGCGGTTGGTACTGTGATCCTGAATAAAGCGGAAGGAATCAAATGTCTCGAGGAGGAATTTTATGGATAGTAGAATCTCCGGGAGTGGCCATTGAGGGTTTTTGAGATTGCGATCCAGCCAGACACTCCAACCTAATGCGTGGTCGGTCACATCCGTCATGTCTGCGTACGATTGGGGAGCTTGTCCCGATAACATGTAGTGCTTATCCATGGATACCAAGTTTTCCAGTAATGGCTTCAATGCTGTGGTATCCAAGATGGGCCTTTGACATGAAGGCTGTCCGCTTACGGCGCTATAGCTTTTCCAGCGAGAGAACTCGTCCGGGTAGACACGTCGCTCAGCAAACGTGGAGACGACTCCAAACCACAACCATGATTGGAGGAAGGATGCGAACTCAAGTGGTGGGATCGAAAGGTCCAGAACATCCTCGTCCTCTGTGAAAAAGCCATAGCGTTGAGGAATACTAGAGAACTCCCCATCGTAGCTAATTTTAGCAACGAGAGGTATCTCTATTGGTTGAACGGAGGAAGAGAGCGGGCTCGGAAGATGATCCATACTGGACGAAATCTTGATCTTTCATATAAGATGCGAGTGTAGCATCAAGAGCTCCTCTGACTTTTATGTGAGTGAAGGGCAGTTTGGGGTGTGGCGCATAGCAGTGGGCTCAGATCCCACTACATCAGGCTGAGTGGTGCCCAGGTGGGTGCCTAGCGTGGGCTCTCCCGAGGTAAGCAAAACTCGAAACTAGCGTAGTCAAGCATGCTAGGCTACATAACAGAAAGATTGGAGACGAAGTTTGGCGACCGGGATGGCGACTTGTGGACGGTCTGACATTGTGCAAAGAGCGGTGGATGTCGGCAGTGAGGCTGAAATGAGACTAGTACTGAAGCGTCACGTGCTTGCTCCTAAAAAGGAAGTGTCTTGCAGAAGGCTGAGCGCTCCCCGCCTGGGGTACCCCTATATACTTTGAAGACTTCATGCACGATGTGGAAGGTTACCACAGTAGAAATTAGACTACCTTTTGACTGATCAGTCAGCTGCTAGCTAGGCTACTCCAAACAGTGGTATCAAGCAAGCAAAACTGAAGCTGGTGCAGTGTAATAGTCGTGCGTCTGCACGTATGGCCTAGTTTGCATCATAATATGGAAGAGAAAGAGAACATGTTTGATATATAGCGTGAAGTCTTTGACATCACCAAGTAGAAATTTGAATTCGCCAAGGAGACCTCTCAACACACAACCATACTGTCAATTGACTAGAACCAGCTACTCAATTCATGACCTAAAAGCTCTCTACAGCACTCAAGCCCCAGGTCCCAGGCCCCACCCAACCTATCTACTCCTCCACCTGATCCGCCGCTCCCTCCAAATCCGCCTCCTCCGCCTCCTCCGCCACCTCGACATCAGCCTTCTTTGCTACCCCCTTTGGCACCCTCTTCAGCCTCCCGAAGACCTCGGGCGAGGGCAACTCCCTCTTGGAATAGTAGGCCTTGTACTTCTGATACTCGAGGTTGACGGCCTCGATAGTGCGATGGCCTCCCATTCTGGCCACCCACACTCTCGTCATCTCCGTGATCGTGAATCGAGGCTCATCAGCATGCTCATTGAAGATGTCGATAATGAGTTGACGCTCCTCAACAGTCCAGCGCATGCCCCGGCGAACAGGGACTGAGGGCGCAATCTGGGGCGCGGAGCCAGACGCGACGGGCTTGAGGTTGGAATCAGACGCAGGCGGCGAGGAGAGAGGAGAGGAGACGGGATCCAGGGCTGGAGCGACTTCGGTTTGGACGACAGGAACAGGCGCGGGGGTGCTCGCGACGGCGACATGATGGTGGACTTTGCGCTTCTTCTGGATGTGCATTTTCTTGCGATGCCAGGAGGTCTCGGCGTCGCTCTCGTCCTCGCTGAGCGTCTCGTAGGGGTCGTGGTGGACTGGTGCGCGGTTGCGACGGCGGATGCGGATGTATGCGCGTGCAGTGAGCCTCTGGTTCTTGTCAGTCTTGAGCTTCGCCTTGATAGCTTTCTCCGCAGCTTCGTAGAGTTCGGGATAGAGCTCCTTGTTGCGCTCATGACGCTCGGAGGGAGTCAGGTCTTCGTCGGTGCGTTGGGCGGGAATCTGTCTGCGCAAGACGGGCGGGGAGTGCGTAGTCGGGGAGCTGCCATGGCTGGTGATTTGGTCTTCGCCTGGGGTAGCGGTAGCGATATCGGCAGCGGATGATCTCTTGCGTGCAGTCTGGTATTGGTTAACAGCGCGTTCTTACGGGAATTTGGGGAGCTTTTCTGTACCTTTGGATCGGGGGCCGGGCCGACAGGCTTGTTGCCCTTCTTTCTCTCGTAAACTCCGCGAGGCATCTTGTACAGTTGGCGCGTAGCGAAATGTATGAAGATAGTGATGCGGGAATGCGCAAGATATTGAATCGGTGCACGGCGAAATGTTTCTAGACAAACGTGGCAAGACTGTATGTATAGCTTTGGAATAGAGTCGCGGTTGCGAAGGAACTGGATGGTTGGAGAAGAGGATGGGTGATGGTTGGAGGAGAGAGGAAGCAGTCGACGCGACGGAGAAATATATACGTAGGCGATACTATTGTGCCGACATACAATAGCAAGTGCCAGTCAATCGTGCGATGGTATTGCGTCACAATAGGTAGGCTGGCTATTCGAGGTGAATGCCAAGACTGCCATTCTTCACCTCCCGCCGTTGACATAGCAGTATACGTATAACTAACCGTAATATACACAAATGCAATCACGCAGGATGCCTAAACGCTCATACGCTCACGGGATGAATCGCATTGATGCCCCTGACAATTCCATACGAGCTGCTCGCTGCAAGAACTCCCACGAACAAAGTTTGCAGCGCGCTCCACACTGCAGTCTTCCTGTCCGTTCCCGTGAAGATGGCTTTGACATACCCGAAGGATAACAACATCACGACCGTGATCCCAATGGAAGCGAATAGCGCGTAATTGACTTGGTGGAGTGCGAAATAGGGTATCATCGGCACCAGGCCGCCAAAGAAGTAGGACAGGCCCATGACGACCGCGGAGATCCAGGCTCGGGATGTTTCTGGTTTCTCGAGGCGGAGTTCGAAGTCCATCATGAACTGTATGAGATCTTAGCATGTTGGCGTTATCAAGAAGGGGCGATGTATACTGACTCTGACCCAAGTCTCCTTATCTGTCTTCAGGTGTTCCACAAACGGCCGAACGACTTCGCGTTTCATTTTGTATTCGGCAAAGATCTCGTAGATCTCTTCCTCCTCAGCTTCAGGCTTCTCGTTCACTTCCATCTTCTCTCGTGCTTCCTCGACTTGATAGTGCTTACGCTCTGTCACAGCGGCAAGGTATCCACCGAGGCCCATAGATATTGCGCCAGCGAAGAGCTCCGCAAGGCCACCGAGAATCACCAGTCGTGCGGAGCCTATGCTATGATACATCAGTAAAGGCCTTCAAAGTACCCATGTTACACAACACCAGGGAGAGAATTGGGTATACAAAGAAATGCATGTGGATGTAGTGCTGATGATGACGAGGAGAAAGTAAAGATGTAACTTACCTCGATAAACCGGCGGTCAAGGCGAACGGCACTGTCAACCCGTCCGCGAAACCGATGATGGTATCGCGGACGACTGCCCCATGCTTAGTGTGATGTTCTGCATGCGGAGCTGGGTTGACTGCCGTGGATTGACGTTCCAAGTCAATGTCGTCAAAGGGCGCTGTGTGACTCGACGGAGCACTTGTGGGTTCCACCGAGAAGTGAGGCATCATGTCGACAGGATTAGGTCGTATTTCCGAAGGTGTTGAGGTTGGGCGAGGAGCCTCAGAGCTTGCCAGGTAGCGGTGGGCGATAGTGGCAGAAGTTTCGAAAGAGTGCTTTTATTGCAGCGGAACGACTTCCGTGATATAAGTTAGGAGAGAGTCCACGTAATCAGTGAGTCCTGCAAATATGCCTCGATTAAGAGCTATATTATCACAAGTCTAGGAAGGTTGCCTGATCTGCCCTTTCTTCACTCGACTGAGGTATATCAAGAAGTTGCTGGTAGCTGGGGGTAGGAAGGTGCAGTGAAGAAACTGAAGGAATCAGAGGAGCACAGCACAAAGGTTGAAACAGTCAAGTGAGGCCGTAGTCGAAATTCCTTGCTAGCCCTTTATATGTATGGGCGAATTACTGGAGTTGGAGAGTATCACGACTGTTGCGCCGACCAATGAGAGCAAGGGTATTTCAAAGAAATCTCCAAACCTTTGTGCAGATGTGGCCGCGACGACGCCATTGTGGCTGCTCGATCTGATAAGAGCGGCTCCAAGAAAAGCATCTTGGGCGGTCAGTTCATCAGTTATACGAGTTTTAGCATTTTACCTCATTTTGTTGTGGATATGGCCTGTTGGTGCTTGGAATGGCTCATTTTCTCCTGTATGGAGGCTAACAACTGAGACGCTGCTCACGGCTTTAACTACAGCTTGGGAAAGGGTTAAATCTAGCCATGAAGCTGTTTTTGCGATGGAAAATGACTTCACAATGAGTGGCTGATGGCATTGCGATGTTGGAGGCGTGGAGTGATGAGGAATGAAGGTTCTTCGTGGGAAAGCCTGAAGCCAAGAGCATAACCACGTGACACATCGCAAGGCATGGAATCAGAATACAAAGAGTTACTAGCGATATATGATTCGCGGATAACATTATGCCCAATTTAGTTTGTTGGCGTAGAATGGGTTTTCTAAGCACAGTTCAAGTTTCTTACTGAGAAGCACTACGACTATGCCTAGTATATTAGACGACTGATCCAAGAACCACCATTGCATTTTGAAAACTATCTTCATCCCTTCAAAATATCCCAACCATCGTGCGCAAAATCGGATCAAACAAAAAACCACAAGACTTTTCTCCCACGAAAAAACTATGTACTGTGTAACCCTCATCTCATTCCCGCACCGTCCTCCCCCTACCGCCTTCACAACCCTAACAAATCGGACAACATTTCCCCAACACCGTCACAGTCGGCGTATTTGTACATTCCGCCCCAACCCTATCTTCGCTCCTCTCCTTTACCCCCGCCACGCTCGTAGCCCTAGGCACACGCTGCACACAATACACCTCATCACAATTTGCCGGCTTCGTCCCCGTAGCCGTAGGGCAAGACAGCGTCGTCCCAGCTGTGCCATATCCGGATGATTTCGGAGTCGCGCAATCAGCACCACACGTTGGACACCCGGCATAGAACGTAGCGGTAGTCGTGCTGCAGTCCTCGCGCGCTTCAAGATCACGGCGTTCTGGCGCCTGCGCGGGGGAGATCGGGCAGAGAAACTCGTCTACGAAGCAGCGGGTGGGGACGCAGGGGGGACGATGGTTGCTGTGGTTGTGACGACGCATGTTAGTCTGGGAGCTCTTTTGTTCTTGTTCCAGCTTACGCTGGCTTTTGGTGGGCCCCACCAGATCTGGGGGTCTGCTTCTGGCAAAGGCGTGGGCTCTGGTTCTCTTCTCTCATTGTACCAGCTGATAATGCCCTTCGGCGGTCCCCACTAGATCTGAGGATCTGCTTCCGGACCCGTCTCGCTAGCTGCGAACGCGCAGCTCCAACTTGGTACTGTGACCGTACTTGTGATAAGCAGACAGCCTTTTCTACATGTTAAGACCGTTGGGCAGGCTTCCGTCGTCGTGACAGTCGGTGTGGTCGGACATGCGGGATTTGGCCCTGGGACAGTCGTTGTCGTGATGATCGCGCACTCAGGCACTACGCAAGGACGAGACAGGGCTGCGAGAGAAGGACAAGAGAGCAAGGCCGGAACGCTGTGGGTATAGCCCGGAGGCGGGACACAGTTCGGATCTGTGGTCGTCGCGGGCGCGGCACCGGTAGCTGGCTCGTCAGGCTTCTCCCAGCTCACATACGTGGAATTGGTCGCGACGGGTTCAATGGTGACGCTGACTTGGCTGCTTGGGGTGCCAGTTTCCCAGCTGACTCCGCAGTCGTAGGAAGTGCCTGTCTCGGTTGTTGTCACGACGAGACAGCTTGTTCGGCAAGTGGCTGTGGTTGGGCAGGCGCCGTAGGAGGTGACGATTGGAGTAGTTGGATAGGCTGGATTAGGGCCGGGAATGGATATGTAGGTGATAGACACGCATTTAAGTTCATGGCAAGGTGTCGTCAGAGCTGGTATCAGAGGGCAATTGATCCTGCCGGCAACGGTTTTGGTGTAGCATGTTGGGCACGGACCAGCGAGAGCGCTGGAATAACTGCAGTAGGCGATAGATTTTAGCTTGTGACAGCAAGTATTCAACACTCATTGACACGTTTTGTTGCAAGGGGCAATGAAGGAAAGTATTATATGAAGGTGACGTTATTCTTCATTCCGCCTGGTCACCTGAGTTTTCAAAAACTACTTTGAACATGTGAAAATAACGAGGAAGGGCAATAATATCTAGCTCGCTTTTATTTCGCGGGCCGCAGATTGCACATGTGCCGCGTCCGGGCATGCAGAAGTGTTCAGCAACACTGCGGAATAATCGTAGAAAGGTGACAAAAAAGTAAAAATAGATTTACATATGATACACAATGTAAGGGAGATCATTTGCAGACCGGGTATTTTATATTGATAAAGGTCGCTCCGCAGATCCGGTAGTTGCCGAGATGGTTATGAATGAAATGGGCCGGGCATATGCAAGGTACACATAGCAGGGTGCCAGTAAGGTGATCGAGAACACCTCGTCCATGTGTGTGACGACCGAGGGCACGCAGTACGAACTTCTCAATGGGCACTATACATGGAGAGGAAAAGCGCTATGGCCTCGTATATATCGAAAGGCACATATGGAGTGGAATAATTTTTTGTTTCTTGGGTAGGTCTGGCAATCAAGTTAGTCTAGTGTGGATAGTGCTTGGCGTCGTCATCCTTTGTAAGAAGTATTTGTACGGTGTCGGGGCGAGGTGAGCCAGGATTTCTTCCTATATTGGAACAGAACCAGCCCAGAGATTGGATTTCCAATTGCGCACTACCCTTGGTATGACAAGGCGTATGGCAGACTAGGAAAGAAGAGCAGCTTAGCCGCTGGTGGGAATCTCGTTGACTAAATTCTCCAAAGGCCACTTTCGAATAGCGCGAATAGAGTAGCCATCTTCAAAGCCGGCCTCATACATCTCCATTCCGGCCCAGGCTATCATAGCAGCGTTATCCGTGCAAAGGCTTGGCGGTGGGAAGTACATGCTCATGCTCTGATAGCCGTGAGCAGCAAGGTTACTCGCCAGACTAAGAGCTTTAGCGTTCATCGGGAGATGTCTAAGATGAAGCAACTTACATATGTCTCAAGTAACCGTTTGATGCTACGCCTCCACTGACAACACAAGACATCAGTTGACTTGCTAGGTCAGGGTTTGTCAGCTTTATTTGGTGTAATCCGAGAACAACACGGCTAGCTAGATGCTCAAAGGCAGCTCGCATAGCTTCTCGAGCCATGGTCTTGCGCTCAATAAGGCTGATTAAGTCCGCGTCTCTTTCTACGTCGGTGATCTTCCCGGATGTCTTGTCGAAACAGAACTTCACAGCACGCTGAACGGCGGTTGTCAACCCGGAGAAGCTGAATTCTAAGCTATTGTGCTTTGCTCCTCCGGCCGAGTTTGAAAGCGGTGGACTGAACCTCCAACCCCACTCAGTCACTGGCTTGGAGTCACCCTTCTTCTGATTACTAGAGGCGTCGTAGTGATATTCTTGGACGTTTGTATCTGAGAATCTGCGCAACAGGTAATCTCCCGCAGTAGTGTGTTCCATTTTATATGGAGGCTTGTAATTTGCATACCCGTCCCACCATAGACGGTCTTTCACAACGTTGGCGGATGGGTCCATTTTGAGTTTTTGTTCTGAAACATTATCCTCGGAGATATCGGCAAATGCAAACTTCTCAAGCAAAGCACCATACATAGTGCCCTCGGCCCGTTCAAGGTATTCTTTTGGAAGCACCACACGAGCAACTTTATCCAAGAACTGGCCTATGGCTATATCAGCTGTTGATGCAAGAACTCTGTGCTCCGTAAGTGACTCAGATAGTACAAGTAGGGTATGACCGCCAGAGACTAGGACCGAGAGAAAGGGGAATTCGGGAATCCTTGGGCCAGTATCGCCATGTTGCCAGGAAAGCCTTGACTTCACGGGCTGTAAAGCAGCAACAAGTCGAGGTGTGAGAGCATGTGCTTGCATGTGATGGACTCCCACCAGAGGTATTTGCCATGCTACTGCCAGACCTTTGGCTGTGTCGATGCCAGTGCAAAGGTTGGAACGCATTCCCGGACCGCGGGTAACAGAGATGAAATCTGGGTGTCTTTTGTTTTTGGCTCTTGAAGGATGCTCTGGATCACTTTCCTGGTACTCTTTCCCATCCCTAAGGGCTTTGGGCCCGCCCTCTGAGCCAAAGTCGTGGTTTATAATTGCTCCATTAACATACGGTGGGTTATTCATTGGAAGTTCCCGGATCGCTTCATTCACGAGGTCTGCCAGAGATACTTGATGGGATTCGAGGGCGACGAGCGGATGAACTCCTCCGAAAGCTGAGCTGTTGGAGGTGATTTTCTTATGAAAGTGGAGGACGGCGCGCGGTTCGCCTTCATGAATGGCTCTGCTTGAGGTCCTTGTCTCCAGGACAGCTACGGCCGTGTCATCGCAAGATGTTTCGATAGCGAGAGTTATGAGAGTCCGATGATGGCGGATAAGGAGGCATTTGGGAGTTGTTTGAAGGAGCGTTTGACGGATGCTGGGAGGAAAAGCCAGGATACGGGATACGGGAAACATGGAAGGGTAGACTAATGGGCTGCTGTGCATGTTAGCCTCGGTACTTGGATTCAGTAGTATAGCTGTCTTCTTTGGCAGAACAGCACGACTTACCATCAATTGGTGGTGGACGCGTGAGAGAACTTCTCTGGTGGAAGGACGGGCCTGAGGGGCCGAGCATAACCCTAACCCTAACCACCTATTATCGTTCAGCATCTGTCAGCATCTGTTCTGGTCTTTGCCTAGTCTCGCATGGAGCTACTGTAGCACGTTAAGCATAATTACTGCAGCGGGTGCTGGGATGTGGTTTTAGCCGTCGGTCAGGTACCTATGCGGTGGCGTCACGGGCATTCATTCTTTCCTCGGGGCTCTGCCTAAATCTCACGATACCACGCCATGCATACTCCCTCGCCGCCTATATACCTCTGCCCCATGATGCTCCGCATGTAGACCGCTATTCCTTCTTCTCATGGCCGATGTCAAAGAGCAGACGGATGGGCCTGCGCCTAACTCATCCCCCGCCTTCGACGTCTCCCTTCTTCCGGACTACGACGACGACTTCATAAACGAACCAGACTTTGATGAGTTCACAAGAGCCCTCGCCGCCCCGGAGAACTCCCCCTCGACCGACGATCTCACCGCCCCTCCGCCCGAGCCAAGGACCTTCATAACCGCCCTCAACGACTGGCGGCCCATACACCAGCGCGTTCGGAGACGGAAGAAGCAGAAGAAGTCGCCGCGGCGAGGCAAAGACGAGACGCGGGAAGGCTTTGTGTATATCTTGCTCAAATGGCCTCTTCTCATTCTCGTGTTTGGCTGGCTGATCTTCCTCGGCATATCTTACTTGCTCACGCGAGTGTACATCTATCTCTATGAACATTGGATCACATGGCGCGGCCGGCGAGAGCGATTACGGAAGGCGCTGCAGAGCACACAAACATATCAGGAATGGGTCGACGCTTCAAAGGCGCTCGACGCTCACCTCCGCAATGACGCGTGGAAAAAGGTGGATGAATACGCGTACTATGACAGCAAGACCGTTCGGAGAGTGACAGACCAGATGGTCAAATTGAGGACTCGGATTGAGGCTGGCCAAGACTCTCAAAGGGCTATAGAGGAACTCCGAGGGCTTCTCGAAGCATGCGTCAAGAATAATTTCGTCGGATTTGAGAACCCGAGGCTATACAGCGAGACCTACTATGGAACGAAGAACTTGGTTCAGAGCTTTGTGGACGGACTGGAAGCGTCGCTAGAGCTTCTCTCTCGAACAGACTTGCTAGATCAGGATAGCAAGCGGGCCATGTTTAAGCACCTAGGGACTAATTTCGGACGCACTGCCCTCTGTCTTTCTGGAGGTGCTACATTCGCATACTATCACTTCGGTGTCGCGAAGGCGCTTTTGGATGCCAATCTAATGCCCGAGGTCATCACCGGCACTTCAGGAGGAGCTCTTGTGGCTGCACTCTTAGCTACAAGGACGGATGACGAACTCAAACGGCTTCTAGTGCCCGCTCTCGCCTATCGTATCACTGCTTGTCACGACGACACTATAACATGGATCAAACGCTGGTACCGTACTGGGGCCCGTTTTGACAGTGTTGACTGGGCGAAGCGATGTTCATGGTTTAGTCGAGGAAGCATGACTTTCCGAGAAGCCTATGACAGAACGGGGAGGATCCTGAACGTGTCTTGTGTACCTTCTGATCCTCATTCTCCGACCATTCTCGCAAACTACCTGACATCTCCCGACTGTGTCATATGGAGCGCAGTGTTAGCATCAGCTGCAGTACCAGGTATCTTGAACCCCGTCGTGCTCATGAAGAAGAACAAAAACGGCACGTTGGCCCCGTACTCCTTCGGCCATAAATGGAAAGACGGGTCTCTGCGGACAGATATTCCCTTAAAAGCATTGAACCTCCATTTTAACGTTCGATTCAGTATTGTCAGTCAAGTCAATCCTCATATCAATCTCTTCTTTTTCTCTTCGCGTGGCTCTGTTGGCCGACCTGTAACTCACAGGCGCGGGCGAGGCTGGCGAGGCGGCTTTCTAGGGTCTGCAACGGAGCAGTATTTGAAGCTGGACTTGACAAAGTGGCTCAAGGTTCTACGACACCTTGAGCTACTACCGCGGCCTTTAGGACAAGACTGGAGTGAAATTTGGCTCCAGAGATTTAGCGGCACAATAACGATATGGCCGAAGTCCATCCCATCCGACTTCTACCACATCTTGTCAGACCCCTCACCCCAAAGACTGGCCCGAATGATTCACGTTGGGCAACAATCCGCGTTTCCAAAACTCAAGTTCATCGCAAATCGTGCCAAGATTGAGCGTCTAATCCAAGAAGGCCGCCGAGCTACCAGACCCGCTCGAAACCAAGATGGAACGCTCATGAATGTTCTATCGGAAGACGATCTCCAAAGCATTCTTCGCACATCCAAACGCGGGAGAGGTAACACTACATTGTCCGCAACCTCATCTTCCTCGGACTCTCCACGCACACGTCCTGGCTCCCCTGTGGATCTTCCTCTTGGCTTCTCCTTCACCAAAGCCTCTGATCGGGGCAAGACGACTGCAATCTCACCTGGAGGTAGCACCTCACGACCTAAAGACGCTGATGACCAGCAACCGCCAAGCCCAAGTCTCAGCAAACGCATTACAGGCTGGTGGTCCTCTATCGCACCTCCCACCCGTGAGCGCAATCGTCCACGTGGTCTATCCCGAAAGTCTAGCCGCCAAGCTCACGGCCAGGCTGCACATTCCCCGTACGGGTATGCCGACCGACCAACGTCGATGTTCGAGCTGCGTCCGCCACGCGAAGAAACACTGGAGGAATTGTATGCCCGGACTGGCGCATCGCCAAAACATAAAAGACAGGGCAGTCTGTTGAAGGAGATAAAGCGACAGAGCAGAGTCTTCGTAGACGACAGCACCACTGACGACGACGACGATGATGATGATGATGATGAGTATGAAAAGAAGCGGGCTAGTGGGAGCTCAGGTCGACCCAGGAGGTCGAATAGTGACGCTGAAGGCGGTGCCGAGTTCAAAGGCTCCAATGACTATGTTAGCGACGCTGGCGACGAGCTCGAGGACGACGAGAGAGACAGTGACGGAGAACCTGAGGATGAAGCGACACAGCAGTTCTTAGGGAGTGGAAAGGGGGGGGACCAGAGGCACGATCATTGGGTGGATCTGGTTCCAGAAGCGAGGCATTGACAGCGGCGTATTGCATATTGCTCTTCTGATGGGGCCGGAAAAGGCCATGAAGCAGCCGTCTCAGGGCTTGTACTACCAAATTATATGTTAGATATCTATCAAAGGCAGTATTGGAGATTTTGTTTGGCCACATGAGGGTCCTGCTTCGCTTCCTACTCTGTATGAAGCACATGCAAAACGAAACATAACACTCGATTAGAGCGAACGCGTCCAATCACGTAGCTCGTACCGATAATTCCATGAATTCTGCCCGCCGAATTTCCCCATTTGCATGACGTGGCCCAATCAAACGCGCCGCGGCTTGGCACTTCAATGGTGGCCCTTTGCACATCCCCGAAGCTACTATCCATAGTTCTCCTCTCCACCCTCTCCACCCTCGCCTCTCCCACGCCGCTGTATCCAACACCGGCACCATGAGCGGCACGGGCGAGAACAGGTACGTTCCCATCTCCGAGTATTCAACCGTGGAACCCTTTCAAGCTTTGTCCCCTTTCGCCACCGTGCTTCCTGCAATCTCGAGCTCCCTCTAACAAACCACGAATAGGCACTGGCGCCGCTCCTCCCAACAACCCCAACCCCAGCAGCAACAGCAGCGAGGCGACGCCCGCTCTGGCGCGAATACCCCCCGCGACGGGCGCGCCCAGCCGCTGACCGCGGTGCCCGGGAACGTGTGGGGCGTGGAGGGGAAGGGGAAGCCTGCAGTTGCGCTGAGAGGAGGGGAGAGGACACCCGATGGAGCGTCTACGCCTGTGAGGGCGCCCACGGCGCCTACGGCGCCGGCGGCGCAGGACAATCATATACCGGTTAAGGAGTTCAATGCTGGGGAGGTCAAGGAGTTCTTGAAGAAGAGTGAGTGGTTCTGTGGCGCTCTGGGAACCGGAGGGGAAATGGATGAGTGCTAATGATTGGGCAGGGTACCAGGAGGCGGTTGCAGGTATGAGCTCTGTCTGTGTTGGAGTGAGTGGTTGAGGGGAGTGCTAATAGGAGCAGATCAACCGTTGGCACATTATAAGGTTGCGGGCGATTCAGTTGCGAAGAGGAGTAGTGGTGCTTGGGGCTCGCGAGGTATTCTCTTCTCCCTTCCGCACATATATTCGCATACAGACAACATATTGACGAGCTCAATGCAGGCAACATGAGTCACCAGATGCCAAACGGCCAGGACTTCTTCACCCAGCTGAAGAAGCAACTTCAGGCCCTCGATGCTTCCAAGGGCTAGCAGCACCCGCCACACGCCCGGTGGCTCGTTCACGCGCAAAATTTCGTATTCAGCGGCATAGGCATATTCCTGGGGCATTGCCGGAGTTCGTGTGTTTACATGTCTTTGGTTTGGCTTGATATGGGTTGGTTGGGTTTCGGCTTCTTTGCGAAATTCTGAGATTCACGGCGGCGGCTTTGGCCGTTTTGAGGCATATGCGAGGCTTCTGGGGACTATGTCTTCTAGAAGTATCACAACGAGGGGATGTGTTGGTGGATTGAGAGGCGAAGGCATTAGAAGTGGTGTCTTGTATTGATACAGGCCCTTCCCGGTCTCTATTGTGTGGGAGGATACCCCTAAACCCGTGAAAATTGTGTTGGAGGTGTGAGATTCAGCGATGGGAAAAGGAAGCGGGTGCTTCATAGCTTTGACTGAGGAAGGATCATTTCGGGGGTCTACAATTCTTGTGGATTACCGTATTGGAACCAAAAAGCACGCCTAGTGTGGGCGATCAGAATTGTCCACCTCCTATATGCAACCAGAATGAGCATTATCCTTGAACATGGGGGTTGTTATGAGCTAGGATGAGTGGTGATATAGCTTCGGTCGTGTCGTGGCTCGAGGATGCGCTGTTCCTCCTCAACAACACTTCCGCCAGTCGCAATCGACAATCTGACCAGATCTCTTCCACCACACGCCCATCTCTCTCGCATATTTGAAGCCTCATACGTAACCTTCAAGACTCCAGGCGGACGAAATTCCGAGTCTCATTCTCCAGAAAAGCCACTGGGCAAGCTCTCCGCCCGCGGAAGCCAAGCCGAAGCCACAACCTCCTCCGTATCCGCATTCGGCACCGCCTCTAGAATATATCTACGCGTCGCGGCGCCCTTATAACCACGACTACGCCCAATCAATCCGTACACTGATTTTCTACTGCTCTCTCTCCATTCACAATCATGTCCTCACCACCACGAACCCCCGCCAGCCGCCCAACCTCACATCGTCGTCAACCTTCTAGCATCGACATTAATCGCCGCTCCTCAGGTGCAGCATACAGCCCCGTAACACCCCGTTCATCACACGGCTTCCAAGACTACGGCGACGTGGGCGGAGATGGAGGCGGCGAAGGCCTCGGGAGTCTCGCAGACGAACTGGCCGACGCATGGGACGACGGCGAGGAAGGCGACGGCTACGAAGAGGAGGACCAACCACTCGCCCAGAGCGTCAATGGCGACGAACCTCACTTGAACGGAGTTAACGGCGTGCCCCGCGACTCCGGCGTCGTGCTCGCGTCGTCGCCGGAGGTTGAGAAGACGCTGAGTCCGGCCCGCGCGTTGCGGAATAGCAGACATCGCCGGAAGGAGTCGATGTATGATGGGAGCGATTACGGGGATGACTCGGATCTGGAGACCAGCGAGGGGATATCGGCGGGGCTGGAGGCGCGTATGGCGGCGGTGGAGAGTCTGGCGAGGCGGGGCATGGAGATGAATGGGAGTGCGGCGGATGGGGTTGTGGGACGGGTGACGGAGCAGCTGAGGGATTTGGGGAGTCAGGCGGGGGTGGAGAGTGGTGCTACGCGGTATGTGTGCTCTCCTTGGTCCATCAAGCCCTCAAAATAGTTCGAGTCTCAAGCAATCTCAAAAACAGAAGGTATATACCGAATGCTAACGCTATCATAGCCTCACAACCGCCCACTCAGCTCTAGGATCCCACCTCACCCACCAAACCCGCACCCTGACCTCCCTCACCTCCTCACTCCTCTCCCCGCTCGCCATCACCACCGGCATGCTCGACCCAGACACCATCGACGCCCTCCTCCCCCTCATAACCACAACCCTAGAACTCCTCCCCCAACCCCCCTCCGAACCCCTCTACGCCCTCGCCCAACTGACAAACCAAACTCGCGACCTCCTCCACACACTCTCCTACCTCTCCGACTCGCTGCACATGAGCCGCCAGGCCACGGGCGTGGCCACACGCCGCCTAAAGAGCGTCCAAGCCGCCGTCGGTGAATGGCGTAAAGAAGATGAAGCACGCGAAGAAGGCGTGCGGTTCATCGAGCGTGGTGAGTGGGAGAAGCGGCTCAGCGAGCGGGAAGCAGAGAAAGTGTGCGCCGGCGTTGTTGGCGGGTTCGAGGAGGTCTGTGGGATGTGGCGGGCGCGGTTGTGCGAGGGGTTGGGAGTAGCGAGTGCGTGAGCATGTCTCCAAGATTTGACTCCGTATCTTTGCTTCCAATAAGCAGGCAGGGTAGGATTCGAGGATTTGTTCTGTTTTTACGTTCGCGGACGGCGATGGGTTCTGCGCTGTTTCGCCCGTTTATGGTCATGATCTACATACCCTACGCATTTTTTCTTTTGTTTGGGTTGGGATGGGGTGGGGTTGGGGATAGGTTGGTAGAGGCGTACTTCGGAGGACTTGGGGCATCAATAGGGATTGGTTTCGACCAGCCGGAATACATTTGCATCAGCGCTGTCGTTTCCCTCTTTTGTATCGCAGTAGATATTAGACGCATTATCTCTCGATCGCAGTACGGTTAGTGGCTTTCAGAATTAGATCGTTATTCACTATTTTATCTTCCGTCATTCTTTAAGAAAACCTGTGGAAGTCGAGTAAACCATTGTAGACGGCTAGGGAGCAAGAGACGTTCTCCAGGATCGAAATTTTCCGCCCTAGCGTGCATGGGAAGCAGTGTGATGATCGGAATCCGTATACTATTGGCACGTGGAATTGGTCCAAACGCCCCAGACTTCCTTCCCTAGACGAGACAGGTGAAAGGGCGGAGGTGAGATGAGGAAAATGGAGGTGGGCGTGTTCCAAATGCCTCAGAGGGCTTTCAAGACGTGAGACAGGAAAAAAAAAGGGCAGAGGTGAGATGAAGTGAGGTGAGGCGAGGCAGAGATCCCCGCCTCGCTGGTTAGATATCACGCGTGATGCTTATTTACTGTGAGCTTCCCCTCTACATCCATATAGCTGAGTCAATTTTGCGCTCAATTCAACTAACCACAGTGCCGCCCCGATGGCGAAGTGCGGTCCGCGTCTGGTGACGTTGCGAGGCATATCATCCTCAGCGGCCTGTGTCCTCAATTCGAGGACACTTGGGGTTTGGGGTTCGATTCCCGCAGCTGGATTGCCGACATAAATTTGTCGAAGAGTGGCGGCGAACCATAATCCCTTGATGGGGTTCGTCAGAGTGCTCAGGAGGGGGGCGCTCGGTAAGGTAAGTTTTTTTAATCTTTTTGCTCATGAGGTGTTCTGTTTTGGCGTGGGGGAGGGTTAGGATAAAATGGGGTCGTGATAGGATGTTCACATTCACTCTGCTCGAACGCGCAATATTTCGTCCCCGCCATTTAATAGCTTAATACTCATCTCGATTTTTAGCTTCTCTCTCTCAAGAATTTACCCCCTAGCTTCTCATTTACCGCGACCTCGCTCCGGGAGCCCTCACTCCTCACTCACCATCCCCGTAAGCCTAAACACACCCCAGCCACAATTCTCCTCCGCAAACTCCCTCAAGTCAATATCCACGAACCCCGTCTCTCTAAACCCCAACCCCAGAAAACCCCGCCTCATCTGCGGCTCCGAGCACACATACACAGGAACTCCCGCCTGCTTTCCCCTCTCAAGCAACAGCTTTATCAAGCTCGACCATATCCCTCGTCCCCTATGAGACGGCTTGACATAGCTATGCGTCAACTCTACAAAGCCTCATTAAAAAGAGCCCCTTCACAAGGTGCAGCGATAGCACTCACCCAAATAGTCCACCCCCCTTCCCTCTATCCCCGCCTCAAGCTCCCTCGCCGCACGCACAACACGCTCATGCACCTCCGGGACCATATACTCCGGCACCTCCCCCTTCTTCGTTGCTGCCTCCCCCTCCCCTTCCCCCACTTCCCCTTTCCCAGTCTTGCGCGTCATAACGAGGCGCCCCACAATCTCCCCAGTCGCGTCATCAACGACCTTCAGCCGCTCGCTCTCCGCGGCCTGGTGTGCTGCCTCAACCACCTTGGCGCAGTGCGCCAGCTGCACCGCTTCATTCGGCCAGTCCTTGTACAGGAAGCGATTGATAGCCAGGGGGAGCTTGGAGGCCGCGAGCAGGGCGGAGATGGTGGGGAGGTCGGGGGTGGTGACGGGGTGGAGGGAATAGCCTGGCGGGAGGGTGGACATTTTGGTTGCTTGGAGGGTCTGGGAGATTGTTTGTGGTAGAGTTGAGAGCTTGTTGTGTTCTTTGCGTTGGAGGAGTAAGGAGGTTGATATGGTGCCCTTAAATGCGCCTAGGATACTAGGCAACGAAATTCTTTTATAGATTATGGAGTCTTGGCGGAGACGAGACGTAACGTATTGCGCGTTCTATTCAGGCTGCTGCCGATCGGGTGAGCAGATTGCGGTAGTGCTGATTTTGAGTGCATTTCGTTTGCTTGCGTGATAATTTTACCGATGGTGTTTGTCTGAACTCGATGGATGGATCGTGGGTCATGTAAGGATAGAAAATAGAAACGGATCACGCCAACCTCGCCACCAGCGACCTCACCTCCGGCCTCATTAGACGCAATACAGTCTCTTGTTAGGGTAGAGTTGGTAGAAGGGAAGCAGTACATGAAGGTTAGGGCGAAGGGCCGAAAGCTGTAGCCTAGCCTTGGAAGAATGGAATGACAGTTCCGAGTGTTTCGGCAACATTATCGAAAGATGATGAAAACTAAGCCTTCTCCTAATTGCCTTCTTTATAGCTGACAGGTCATCATGCCCCGCTCATCAACAGCGTACCGAAGCTGGATTTACAAAATTGGGAAATGTCACGTGATATGCTCACATCATGATAGACATATGTACATGCATTAGGTATGGACAGTGCCTAAACATAGGCCTGCACACGTTGAGGGCCATGGCAGGCACGTGTATGTAGCCTCACCTTCCTCTACGCCTCTCTCTCGTCTACACCTGGGCATCCTCATCATTTTCATCGAAATACAGCATGTACGAGGTCTGCTCTTTCCTGTTATGTGGCAGCTAATGCTAAGGATAAACAATCCCTACTAATATAGCGTAAAGAATCTAGGCTTCTACAAACAGCATGAGGATGTTGAAACCTGGGCCTAGATCACGTGCTTAGTAGCTCATATCTCTCTCTTTGGCAATTGGTTCATCCATCCTGGCTATAAGTCTCAAGGAGCCATATACTTCGAATTTGAAATGTAAGCTATAGAAATGATGTATCGGTTTCAAATAGAAAAGATGTGACGAGAGAATATTGGAGGACAATGGAGAGAATGGAGTGACGTTGAATTTTCTTTTCGAAGCCCAAATAGATACACTGCCAAGGCCTTCCTAGCCACAATTGCGGTGACACAGCACCACGCTTGCAAGGCCCTATGTCATTAGTATTGCAAATTTCAAAGAAGCTTTTTCCACGGGTTCAAATGTTGACTCAATGCCTGGCGCTAAACCGAGAGTTGTATTAAAAATTAGTATCCGAGGTAAGATGAAATGCTACAGGCTACAGTTGTGACCTCACTCCGCTAGCAATATCTTGAGCACGATAGGACCTCTACGATTTGCCATGATCATGTAGAATTGCCATAATCATACAGATACCCACAGTTGCCGTTGCTAACTTGGTAACCAGAGCTGTAGGAGTCCGAAGCTATGAAGAACGAACTGGTCGAGCTTTGGCTATCGCACGTGCGGGCGGGGTTATGCAGCAAGTAGCAGCCGCCATTTTGCCAGGCGGTGCCGGTACAGTCGACTTTGTTGATGCATAGTGTACAGCAGTCGTAAGAGCTCGTGGTTTGTGCGAAGTCGTAGATAGTTGCTGCATTCGGACCCATGTTGAAGACGTTGTAGATGTAACGGTTGCCAACTGGGCCAACAATGTTATCGGCGGAGCAAGCTGCGAGACTTGTAGCTGCAGCTGCAGCTACTACGGTAGTAGTAGTCGTAGCTGTCTCGGTGAAAGACAGAGTCTAGGGAAGTTAGTGGGAGAGATTGCCCGGGTGGGGAGGTGTAAGATGGGAACTTACGGTGGTTGCGGTCAAGGTTTCGGTAGTTGAGAAGCTGTAAGATGTTAGCGTTCAGTTGACGGAGATTAGCGGTCAGAATCGGATGTACCTTGCCGTTGTCGTAACATTGCCAGGGACGATAGTGGAGGTAGACGTCGTCTATGGGAGAAGTGAGCGACTGTCTGAGATGACAATGAAGGAGACTTGCCGTCGTTTGCACAGTCGTGCTGGATGGAACTGGAGTGACAATCGTAATGGTTGGACTGAGTGTTACGGTAACCATCTTGGTTGATTGAACCATTATCTCAGCGGAACCTGGAAAATTATCAGCACACAAGAACATCCCGGGGTCGCAATTCGTTCTGTGGGCACAGTTTTCCGAATAACATACATTCAACAGACTGGGGGTAATCCTTCTTCGGGACACCATGCTCGGTAGAATTCGCCCCGCGGGCCTCGAGTTGATTCCAGTTGTTCCTTTTTTGCGCAGTGCCCGGGTACCCATTGAGCGTATCAGAAACAAATTGGAAGCCACTTTCCGTTGGTACGACAGATGTGAAGGTGGATGTCGTTGTCACAGTGTCAGTCTCAGTAAACGTGGTCGTAGTACTATGAGGCATTAGTTGAGGTCTAGAAAAAAGGCTGGTAGACACTGGGCTTACCTGGTGGTTTCGGTGATGGTGTCATATTCACTCGAAGTCGTCGAGAAAGCTGTAAAAAATTAGCTTATCCGAGACGTATCGGCCCCAGGAAGCTCACATACTATCAGTAATAGTCGATGCCGTGACTGTAGCGGTTGCTTGTATGGTCTCGGTTGAGGTGATCGTAGAGGCATTTCCAGTATGTGTCAACGTCGTTTGCGTATATGAAGGAATGATGACCGGAGGCGCTTCGACAGTCCAGAGCTTCGTACAGGTGGGGACCGGGCAAGCGGAGTGTCTGCCCATTTTCGTGGTGCAATGGAGATTTGTGGTGGTGCTTGCCGGGTAAGTACCGTTCGTTGCGGCGGATGCAAGGGTTGAGAGAAGGAGAGGAACTCCGACAGCTGCGCGGAAAAACATGGCTAGAGATTATGCTGAAAACTTTTCTTCAAAGAATGTGGGTGCAGAGACTGCGATGTAAATTGAACAAAGACCAAACGAGTGTGAGAGCGAGAAAGAGCTGGAGAGGTGAAGAAGCGGACGGAGGTTATAATATAGATCCGACTCAAGTAGTGCTTTGTGGCTTAACCAAACGCAGCTGCGTTTCTGGGCTATCGCCGCAACTGTCATGGCTGAATGAGGTCTGGCTCGAGGGGGGGCTGCTTCAGAACGTGGGGTTGACTGGGGATCATCGTGGTTGGCAAGAAAAAGACCACTTGTGTACCTAACAACATGGCCAGAAGCTCTAGTGGGGTTTGCTTTCCCAAATGCGTTCGACGCTAGGCCATACCGACGCGTGGCGCTTCCAAGGGGGCATTATTAGGCTAGACAGACAAAAGAGTAATAATGTAAATGACAACGCGAAAGAATAGGGTCTAGGCCACGAGACATTCGGGCTGCACGCACTGTACGAGGACGTCTAATGCGCTGAATACCTCTGAGAAATCGAATGTGCTCGCTCGTGCAGTCCCGTTTGATGCTTCCGCATAAGCTTCCTATGGACTGTACAAATGGTGCCGATCCAGAGTGGGCTGTGTAGAGACGCATTCACGGTGTAGGGTGCCAGCGCGGAGTCGCCGGTAGGTCTAGACTATGGGTTTACTAGAATGTGCCGTCGATGTTGCGGAGATGAGGTTGAGGCGGAAAAAAAGGAGACTCGGTCCGACTCGTCCTCGCATAATCGCTAGCTCACTGCCACCTGATAGAAGAGAGGCACGAGGGGCATATTTCGAGTCATCATGGAAACCGACAGTTACAATAGCCACTATGAACTACTGTAGGCAGGTCTTCTTCTTGTTTGTATAAAGTTGTTAACGGTAGCTGCATTTCTGGTATTCACAGTCTTTTGGTCACGTGATAATATCACTGCGCTTTTGTCAACCATTATTCCTTGCCTAGCGGTCTCCGCACCGTAAATAAGCTGAGATGCGCTTTTACAACCATTTTTGCTTCCGTATGTCAATACCTCATGAACATTGTTCTACGGAAGTCACGTGGTGGAATCAGGGTGGGGAAGTATTCTATGGATAGGTGAGTTAATTGAGCTATTCCTGTAGTACATAAATTAGCTAGCCTAAGTAGTAAGGCACGGTTTCATATGTAGCTATCCTTGATTCTACTTAAAAAGTGTCTGTGAAACGCAAAATGCCCTAAGGCTTTCAATGGGCTAAGATCGAAAAGAGACGGAAGTGACTGATGTGGTTACTTTGAATCGACCGAAGGACTTAGAAGCTACGTGGCAAAATGCACAGCGGACTGGTTAGAGAGACCGTTTCTTTGAATTGGTCGAATTTAAGAACAGAGATTATAAATGCAATAAGAGCGACAATAAGAGCGACTTCCTGGGTTGGTTTACGTTTACGCAGCACACTTACTCATCAGACAACCTGTCAGTCTTCCGAACTTGCCGGCGGCGCTCTAGTGTAAGCTGTCGCCGGCATAAAGGGCAGAGATTAAAGTTAGGACCGGCTTGATTGATCAAACTCTCAAGACAGTTCCACCCAAAGATGGCCCCACAGACACGCGCACGTACTGCTATATGCTTTTCGTGATCATACTCATCATTCTGGCAGATAGCGCAAACAGTCCCATTGACATCCTCCGTGACGCGATCGGAGATTTCAGCAGCGCTCACACGTGGGCCAGCGAGCTCCAGAGGTACGTCTTGCATGTCTAATAAGTTGAACTCTTCAAACTCATCGCCTGCGAGGCTTTCGGAGCCTCCAGAGTCGTTCTGATCGAGGTTTGGATGTTGGTTCTCCGGATGAAATGGGTCTTCATGATGGCGTTCTCCGTGCCGGGCTTCGTACCGCCAGAACCAAAGCGTCAGATCGTTTTGAACGTTGAGATCTTCTTCTGTGTTTCTGCCGTCGATGTTAGCGTCGGTCAATTGATCTTGGACCGACCTTGTTGATTGCCGGATGAGTTGCAATGCGTCGTCCTCCTCATCCTGAGTTGCAAAGTTGAATATCTGATAGTGATTCTGTACCCTTCTTGAACAATCCCGCGCATGTCGAAAACCATGGCGCTCTTCAAACTCCCAATACCAACGATCAAGACTGTTGCGGAGATTCTCAAGTTCGCGGTCGAGGTCTACTCGTTCAGCGGGGTATGCCGGAATCGAGCTCCGAACTGGTCAATGAACTCGATGCCATCCGCAAGTTCCAGTCGCTCATATTCCTCGAGTAACATTCGGACCTGCCTATTAGCCTATAACTGATGCGTGACGGCTTTGCTTAACTCACCAAGCTCCTCGTCTTCATAGTGAAGCTGGACGAAATGCCCGTTTTCATCGGTTTTGTTGGCCTCCCGTATGGTCGGCGCTCGTCGCGTCAGACAGTCCACGGCCCAGAAACACTCAAATTGCCGAGTAGGACGAATGAGCCTTGCAGCTGGGGAGTTATCCGTGGAGTAAAGGTCGAGTGCCAGCTCGTCAGCGTATGGTCCAGCGATTAGAGGATTGGTGTCAACAAGTGGATCCTCTTCTGCTGGTCGATGGTGGTCCGGATAGTCCTCATTAGCACAACGTTGACGCTGCGCGCCCAGAAAGCCTAGCCTATTTATTTCTTGACGAAGACGGGCGATTAAAACTTCTGTCCGTTGCAGATCTTCCTCGGTAAGAGGTGGATAATCAGGGTGTGTTCGACTCATGTTTGAGATGGTTTTGTAGGATTAAAATGTTGAGAAAAGGAATGGATTTCTGGAAGCAATAGGTATATAGATTGAGCTGTGGGTTGTTCAACTCTAGACAAAGGGGTTTGTTCGACCTCGGACAACGACATTGTTCAAAGTTCAGCTTCGCTATGAATCTCATTATGGAGAAACGGGTTCCTAGTTCCTGGGTAAATGAGCATTGCTATTCCTTATTAGTATTGACATGATGCGGGCATATGTAGGTTCACACTGTAGAGACTCGCAGCTAGACTTGAGTGACCAAAATGCAGTCCATAATTTTGTGGAGTAAATGTACCGAAGGGGGTGAATGAATGCGGTTTGTTTCAAAATTCAGAGTAAGACGTGACGGAGTACGTATTCTTAGCCAGCTAGCCTACGGAGTATGGTACGGTTAGCTCGGCTACCTTGATATAGAACACGGTTCCTATACTTAGCCCTCACAGTTCTACGGTACGGTTTCGTAAGCCTTCACACACACAGAGTATATATACGGCGTACGTAGCCTACATAGATGCTCATCCAATACATCACTTACCTCGTTCAATGCATTGTTTCACCTCCATCCTCAAGACGCATAGACTTAAATATGTTATTATAGAAAGAGCTTATGTGGTAGAGCTTAGGAAACAAGGGGAGTCGGTCAGGGAGTAAGAAATGCTGTCTGGTAGTAACAAATTGAACAACCACTCTAGTAACAAACACCTTTTCATTTCGCTCTCACCGAGAGTCAAGCAGGTGATGCAGCTTCACCTGGTCCAAGGGTGGGGCGGAGGGATGGTAATCCACAAGCTACGAGAGGTTGAAAAGTACAGGTTGCAATCCCGGGAATAAGAGACGATGGTGTTGGTGAACGTCCAAGTGTCGTCAACGCCGATGACGGACGCCTTGCCGACTACCCGATTGCGCTATCCCACTCTTGGAGAGTTTCCGCCGTGGAACTTGCCCACATAAAGCTTAGACATTCCCGACGATAGCCCCTCTAAATTGAACCATACAAGTATCGGATGATAGTCCTTACTCCCGACTCTCAACGACTTCAATCTCAACCTTCCAAAATGGCTGAAAACGAGATAAAACTCGAATCCCAGCTCGAACCACTCCCGGCTCCCCAAGTCCCGTACTCAATATTTACGAAAGGCCAAAAGGCGGTCATTACGATCATTGTATCAGTAGCAGCGTCATTTTCTGGATTCGCGTCCAACATCTACAATCCATCGATTCCTACGATTGCTGCGGACTTCGGTGTAGCGCCAGAGCTTATCAATTTGACGGTGACGTCGTACATGATATTTCAGGGTCTGTCGCCGACCCTTTGGGGAGCCATTGCCGATGTCCAAGGTCGCCGGGTGACCTATATTTGCACGTTCTTAGTATTCTTCTCGGCGTGCATTGGTCTCGCAGAAACAACACATTACTACCAACTCGTCATTTTGCGCTGCCTGCAGAGTACTGGAAGTGCGAGTACGATTGCCATTGGAGCAGGCGTGATTGGCGACATTACGACGCGAGAGGAAAGAGGCGGGTATATGGGCTTCTTTCAGGCCGGATTGCTGTTTCCTACTGCAGGAGGTCCTATCTTGGGCGGAGTCTTTGCGGGAACGCTCGGGTGGAGGGCCATATTCTGGTTCTTGACCATCTTCAGTGGGACCTTCTTGATATGTTTGGTGATATTCCTCCCAGAGACCCTGCGATCGCTCGTCGGCAATGGATCCATACCGGCGAAAGGCCTCGGAAAGTCTTTGATAGCGTACCTGCAATTGCGTCGACATGATGAGAACGAATTAGAGCTTTCCCGGACGATGAGCGGTGCTCCATCCAGGAAGAAACTGCGGCTAGATTTTACTGGACCATTGCGAATTGTATTCGGTGGCGAGGTGACTTGGATTATCATCTTTCTCTCGATTTACTACACGGTATGGCAGATGACTATAACGGCACTGTCGACTTTCTTTCATGAGACCTATGGCCTGTCCCAAATTGAGATTGGCTTGACGTACATTGCGAATGGAGTTGGATGTATCGTGGGCACAATGACTACCGGAAGATACCTGGATTTCGATTATCGACGCATCAAAAACAGCTTCACCGGAAACCCGGAAGACTTTCCGCTAGAACATGCTCGATTGCGGACGATCTGGCTCTGGGCCGCTATGCAGATCGCTGCAACGGTGGTGTTTGGGTGGACTTTGGACAAGAAGGTTCACATTTCTGTGCCAATAATATGTACTTTGGTGATGGGCTGGGCAACATGCGCCACGCAATCTGTCATAACGACGTTATTGGTGGATATATACTCGGCACGGAGCGCTTCCGCAACGGCTGCGTTAAACCTAGCGAGATGTTTAATGGGAGCTGGTGGTACTGCGGCGGTAGTCCCGATAGCAAACGGAATGGGCGTTGGCTGGGAATTTACAATGCTATCTGGGATACTCATTTTGTCTTTAGTTTTGGTTGTCGTCCAATCAAAATATGGGGCTAGGAAGAGAGTGGAAAGAGCAAAACTGGAGAGATCATAGATTTTTTTAGGCTTTTATTGGATCATAAAAGACTTACTATCCTTCATTAGCAGCCGTGAATATGACAACAAACCGCGAATATAGTCATCCCAAATTCGTCCGCAGCTTGAACCCATCTTTCAACTCGCTCTCTCCGCTCTGGGGAGCCTGTTGCTTCAGACCGCCAGAGCTCGGCAATTTGAATCTCTCCCTCTTTCCAAGATTCTAGGTAAGTGTCGTACTCACGTTCCCAGTGGACTCTTTCTTGGCAATCCCAGAGCGCTTTAGTGGCTGGTAAAGGCAGCCCGGTTAATTCCTCCGCTAGGTAGGTTTTGACTCCATTAATTACGTTGAAAAGGTTGTTGAACAGATACGACGCATACATCGTACGCCTCTTGGCAGATGCCACTATCCACGTCTCCCATGTCGGGCGAGTCTGCGATAGCTCTGCGGTGCAGGCGAGTCCGGTGGCGGACGCGTGACTGGCCATCTCTTGTAAAGAGACCAAACTGGAGTGACCCACAATTTGGATATTAGAAAGTGGCGACAGGAAGGCCATCATCAAGTATATGAGGTAGGCTTGGAACGCCGCGAGAAAGTCAATCTGACTGTAGCTTTGATACTGCTTCGGTCTCAATTATAAACTCTGGATTGGACAGCCAAAATTTCACGTACTTCGCTTAACAGCCGCTGCGTCTCTCGTTGTACGTCTTCGGTTACTTTCGCTACGTTCCTAGGATCTGATCTGCACTCGTACCATTGACGGACTAGCTGATAGCAGGTTGCCAAAGTCAACGAGAGCTGTTCTGTCTCAACTTGAAGACGATGGATGATGGGAGGATATTTCTTCGGACAGGTCATGGATTTAGGATATGTCGCTAGGACACAAGAGAGATACTGCACGGTAAATGGCTGGAGGCCCTTGGGTGTCTGATTCGAAGAGGGGACAAACGTCTCCATCCACCGGCTTCCGATTTGGATGCTATCAAGCGTGGATAATAGACTGATCTGCGTGAAGTCGAGTGTGGCAAAGTGTGCTCTCTGAGTATCGGGAGGTTTAGAACTCGCATTACCGGTGATGTCAGCTGTTCCAAGACCGAGGGTATCTGGAGTTATGGTTGAAGAAATTGGCCGAGATGAGTTCGACCTGCGCGACACGTTCTCTGTGTGAATACTGTGGCCAATACTTGACCTTGAGTGGACGCTGTAGCAGCAATGCAGAGACTTCGACACGCATCGCGAGCACGCAGGCCTTTCGAGAGTACATCGCCGTTTTGCCACTTGACATTGCTCACATGCTTTTCTCGGAGTATTTGTTGCCCATCTGAGCTGGGAGTCTCTTTCCGTTTCAATTCGAGTGGACATGGATAATATTAGGGAAGATTGTTGATGAGAGATGACGTTGAAAGAGGAGAAGACGTAGTCGAATTTAGTCTAGTCTTTCCTGAGCCTAGCATCGCACGTGACTGGCTCACTCAGTCTCCGAATTTTCCTCCTTCGCCAGTACCATCTCCATCATTCTCAACAAAATACTTACCAACTTCACCGGCTTCCTCTTCCCTGTGTGAGTACTATTGTCTCTTTGGAACGCGGCTGGCTGAACCTTCAAGACAAAGCAGACGGCTTCGCAATCCTCGTCTGGCTGTTCTCCTCCTCTGCGCTTACTCAGATCGTTACATTGGCCTTTTTCGGGATACAAGATCACTAAATCCAGCTATGACACGCATTGACATTGCTCTGGGTTGACTTGGCTTTTTGGATCGAAACCAGCGGCACTGATCACAGAATTTTGCCTGGTCGCCTTAGAGCGTCTCTTGCGTCACCTTCCACACTCCAAAAATGATTAGATCTTTCCGTCAGTCAGTAAAGATTAAGCCTAGAAAGTATGCCGCTAGTAGTGACTTCTTGTGCTCACAAGTCTAGCCTCTATCGTTTTCCACTGAACAGCTCGATGGCATATCTCAGCTTGGTTCGATGCTTAGGCTGATGTTGAGCAACGCTACTAGTGGACGTGCTAGTCGTTACGGCTGGCCGGCGAACCCGAAACCAATCATGACATGACTGCATCACCCTTTAATTGGTTTCATTCTTTACAAGGGGCCACTAAGGGGCATACTTTCTCGTTGAACGTTGCTATCATGCGGCTGGAACACATCTGGCCACAACCTTGGCAGTTGCCTGCACGAAAATCCATTTGGAAACGCTACGTGCCTCCGTACCTCCTTGTAATCGTCAATCTTTCATTTGAACTTCTATGACCTGTTCATTCTCTGCTCCTCTAGCAGTCATCTCACCACCACGCAGGATGCGCCTTTCTATCAATATTTGCTCAAACACTCTGTAACAAAAGATCATACGATCACTAAACCTCTCATTTCTCCTCATTACCTTCGTTCTCGTGATTTTTCTCAATTTTTATCGTCTACGACTGCCACCGCCATCTCAACCTTCTCGGATGATAGCTGTAAGAAATCTTATAAGAATCTGGACGGCCCTAATGGTTATCCGGACGGGCTATGTACAGAACTGTCAAGCCAAGGAAACTTCCAAAGCTTCATGGTAGTGGGAGAAAATCCAGGATGCTCAGGTATGAAATTTTAACCAACAGTTTAATGTCGATATCTGAATTTATTCAAGTCACCATTTACGGCAAAGATGCCGATGGGAATCTCCTTGTTCGGCAACCGTATTAGAGATTGGGACTCTAGCAACATGCTATAACGCTTCATGGGTGCATTAAAGCATCGACGGCTGCTTGCCCCCTAGCAGCTTCTCTTCCTCCACCACGATGTCAATTCCCACACGCAGTGTCACTAACCCTTCAACAACATCCGCAACATCTTATATATTACCCCTCCCGTCATCATCGTCACCACCAAAGAAGACAGTTTCAACTGGAGTGATAGTCGGAGCTATCGTCGGCGGAGTCGCGTTACTAGTCACCATACTTGGAGTCACGACCTTTCGTCTCTTCCGTCATCGTAAACCACGTCAACGAGAGAACTCACACGAGTTATCAGACTCTGGTGTTCCCAAAATGCCGTCAAAAGACCAGAAGCTCGAGATGTATGCCTCACATGGAGCCGTTGAGATGGGTCGGAATAGCATGTATATGAGCTGATGAAGGAAGGATCATTACAGGGTGCCGGCGGAAAGAGCGATCAAATGTACAGCTGAGTCTCGGACATGCTTACTGCCAGGTTTACTACCCTAATGGTCGGCTCGCCTATGCATCAGCTTGTCTCTATTTCTGCAAACGAATTCCGTGAAACATTGAGCCCTGTCGCACTCGTAGAAAAGAGCGGAAATTAGTAGTTTCTTGTGAACATTTCACTCCTGCATGCTGCGTCTCATGCCCATTCACCACTTTGAGCTCCTGCTAACGAGCCTGAGGTGGGCCATTCAAATTCTCTCCTCAAGACTCCGCAAGATGGTAATACACAGCCGCCAATGCGGCCGATAGCGTGGCAACCATCCACTGCCCGATGCCAAATCCAGACTCTTGTGTCTTCATCGCCAACGCCACGACGACCGATACAACGAAACTAAGGACCAGGATGACGCAGAGACATAGACTTAGTAGCGGCTTGTTCGGTCCTTCGATGATATGAACGCCCCAGCCTAGTGTCAGCTCGTTCGGTACGCTCTGTTTCAGAATGCTCGAATGCAACTTCTTCGGCATGCGGTCGAAGAACAACCGACTCTGGCTTCCAGCGTGCTGCTCGTGGTTCCAGAAATAGTGGAAGAATGTTCTATAGTCAATCGGTGGTAGCGGGTCTAGCGGGCATTCACGGTAGTGGTAATGTTGCTCCTTAACCTTTTGGTGAGGCGGGATAGCCATCGGCTTATCATACACACCTACGC
Source organism: Mytilinidion resinicola (assembly GCF_010093595.1). Classification (NCBI taxonomy): domain Eukaryota; kingdom Fungi; phylum Ascomycota; class Dothideomycetes; order Mytilinidiales; family Mytilinidiaceae; genus Mytilinidion; species Mytilinidion resinicola. The sequence continues at coordinate 1,859,323 of NW_022985439.1, forward strand.
GGTGGCTGTCAACGACGCCGAAGCGCACGAATTGGATGTCAACTGGTTTGAAGAGGAAGCCAAATCGGCGGCTGCGGCGGAGGGAGTGGTAGCGAGCGTGGACTAAGGCGAAGAAGGCACTGTCAGTCTGGACTTCGGTGATGCCGTTGGTTGTTCTGGAGGTTAAGGGGATCTCGCCAAGGGTGATGCGGAGGGTGCCGGTGTTGACGCATAATTCAAAAAAGCGGTATGTGGTTTGGGTGTTGCCGGGGTCGTTGAAGTTGATGTCTTGGGGTAGTGGATAGACGTTCTGGGTGCTCGAATTGGAATATCCAGGGCCCCCTAACGTCTGGCCGGGGTTTTGCTGTTGGGAACTAACGCCCGTGGATCCGGAACTCGCAGGCAATGATACGGTATTGTTGATTGCACTGGGCCCATCTTGAAGCGTTACGCCCACCAGGGACGGCATAGTCCGGTCGTGATCTCTTTCCTTTCTCTCCCTATCTAGCTCAGATCCATCCGGCTTGTGTTTTTCCAGTGCTTTGAACCAATGGTGTAATGTCTCGTTAATCCATCCAACATCTAGCTTCTGTCCTGCGTCTAAATCAGGCGGCGCATAACTGCCGCGCGTAGCCGTGCTTTCTTCGAGACGCGGCCAAGTATTTTCCGTTAGTTCCTCGTACGCGGATGTTTTGGCTTTCTCAAGCTTCGTCGCGGGAACTGTTGCCACCACGGTACCTGTTTCTAGACTCCCGGTATATTGCCAAAGGCCCCTTTTTACCGTCTGCAAACTCATGTGGTATTCTTTTACCGAGACCTGGCTCAAGTGCTCTATGCGGAGCTGCCGTCTGAAGAACTCTAGCGCATGGATATCATCACACTTGTAGTCGCCGTACATTGCCTCGCCACAGCTCTGAGAAAAGCAGAAGATTATTAGCAGGTATACTCAGAATCAAGGACCTAAAGTAAATCCCCGTCGCTAATGCAGTAACTAAGGTTGCTGAGTTCAAGAATGGCTCTAGTATGTACATAGAGGTCTCGTTGGCTTCCGGAATTTACGTAGAAATTGGGACTTCATAAAAGTGTCACGACTTACACATGTCCACTCAAGCCGCTCATAACCCAACTTTACCCGCGGACGTAAAATTACTTTGAGTCCAGCAATAAGGCGAGCGAAAAGCCTCAGAGGCAGAGGTAGTCTGGATAACCCAGCATTGGCGGACCTTGGCGGGGGCGGAGTACAAGACGGCGAGACAATTTTGTCTTTTTCATTGACGTCTGACGTCTCTCTAGATTCCTCTTTGTGAGGGACCTCTATTATTTTTTCTGGCTCGCCATCGTACAGCACCTCTATCGTTTCTTCCAGTTCCTCTCCGCATGGTGCTTCTCTAACTTCCGCAGGTGGAGCCCTATATGGGGTCAAGGGCACCCAAGGGTCGTTTCTTTTGTCCGACATGTCCTCGATTTCCTGGAAGCTGTCTCCGATGGCATTGCTATCGCGAACTTCCTCGTTACCAGAATGGAAACGGTTAGGCGGTGTTGGAGGTGGCTCCCTTGAAGGGCTCTCCAGTTCATTTTCGTCAAAAATGGATCCCGCTGGAGATATTTCATGGTCCTCGAATACTGAAGACGCTTCGTCGTTCTCAAACACTGGGTGCGAGTGGTCTTGCACTTGCTGCATTCTAAGCTCATTGGCTTTGAGCCTTTTACCAATCTCCTCAGCCTCCCGGGAGAAATCACCTGAAGTATCCCAAATCAGTCGGAAAGATCTGTCCTTACTTTGAACCTTGCACTTTTTATAGAAGACTTGAAGCTCATCTAGAATCCTTTCATGTTCGAAGTATATTTCAATATGAAGATCTCGCTCCCTTTCAGAGAAGCTGCCATCGTGTCTGAAAAGTTTTTTTCTTGGTAGTTAAGAAAAGACTCGCTAAACTAAAGTAGCCTTTTAACGCTTTCCAGTTCTTTGGGAGAGTCCTTTAGCTTTTCGCTCATAATATAGGTGTTTTCATATGCTGTCCTGACCTTGAAAACGGAGAGGTTGAGGCCAAGAGATGCGTGCTTCAATATATTAAAAGCGGGAGAGCGGGGCTGGCTAAACATAATTTTTCGAAACGTGTTTGTTGCATCCTTCGTTTGCAAGAGGCCATGGGAGCGAGGAGGCTCATTCGGCGCCTCTTCATCTTGCAGCCCCACGCTCTTCATTGGTGATATCGCAGGAGGTGATCTTTCATAGCTGAAGGCTTGGTCTCTCGGCGTTGGCTCGGCGCTCGTGATGTCCCCGCTTCCAATCGATGCGATGGATTCACCCTCACCCTGTGTGTCTAATTTGGGTTGGCTCGCGTCTTCATCATCCTCTTGAGTGATACGTTTGCCCCTGGATCTACCTCTAGAGAAATTCAAGAACTGTTTTGGAGCAAACGGGCCTTCAGAGAGCTCGCTGACCTGGGAAGGCTTCGGTGTCTGAGATATCTCGACGTCATCTTCTCCCGCCATTGTCCCCACGAAGCATTTGCCTAGCATTTTTTCGAGGTTGACCCAAGGATGCATTCCCATGAATAATTTCTCGCAATCTTTGCCAGCTGCCCTCCCTAGCTCTAATTCACCACCAGGATGGAAGGGAAAATACGGCGTGATGTTGTAAACTTTCCCTTGAAAAGAAGACCATGCCGGTCTTCCTTCAGTGCCGTTGTTATGTTTCAGCTGCTTAGGAGTAACTCGAAGGACGGAAGGAACACCCGATAAGTTTTCGCCAGAGTTCGTCACATTTACCCAGTCCAGTGGCCCTTTTTGCTCTTTAAGTTGGACCTTGGCTTCCCGTAGGCCGTGTTTCTTTGCAGGATTCGATGAGAGTGCGTTTCGATTTTTCCAGACGTCTGATTTCCGGGTCTGCGCGTCTTCCTTTACGTCGAAATGAGCACTGGGGAAAGTAGCCGTGTTATTTGCAGTAGATACAGGAACTGGATCGGGAGGGGCAACAGAAGACTTATTTGGCGCCGGCACATGTTTATACACACAGTCGTAAGAACTGTCCTTGCAAAATGCACACGGCCTCTGCTCGTCACATGGCTGTTTCCGTGCGCGACAGTTGTTACACGCCTATGACTCAGTTAGAAAGAGAAGACAGAGCAGTACCGTCTAGAGCGCGTACCTGAGTTGCTCGCACTTGCTTTCGTTTCATGGCACCATACTGGGACCCAACCGGCCCATATGAGGCGGACTGGTTGTACTGGCTGCTACTGCTGGGCGGATACATATGGTCAGAAGACATGGGCTGCGGGGCGTACTGTTCCTGCGGGCTGGCAATGGTGTCGCCATTTGGCAAGCCAGCAGACATCCCGTTGAGAGACATGCCGTGCAGAGGCATTCCGTCGGAAGGGAGGAGGTTGGGTTGCTGGCGGGAATCCTGTCTTTCGGGAAGCTGAGAGATAGTTTCAACACTGTCATCCAAGAATCCGCCCTGAGGTGGCGCTTGAGAGTTGTGGACCTCTGATTCTTGATTGTCTTTGATTCTTCGCTGGACTGGGCGTGTTTCTGCCTCGCGCCGCTTTGCGTCGTCTTCCCAAAGGAAGAACCTGCACTCGTGCATAAAACAGGTGTAATACCCGCGCCCTCTTTGCGTCGATTGCAATGAAGCAACTAAGTGGCGGGCGGGCTTACGGGGACTACAGTTACCTTAGGCAATATTAGCTACAAGCATAAGGGGGTAGATGCAGTACTTACATTTCCACACTCCATATTCGAATAGTCCTTCCTGGTTAAGACTTGAAGCCGATGTCAGCTCCTGATAACGCTTGTCATGCGCACCAAGACTCACTCAGTTTCATTGATGATGAGAATACCAGCAGCTGGTCCTGGTGGGTGTTGAGCCACCTGAAGTGGGTCCGTGGTGGCTGTGATGTGCCAACCAGGTTGATATTCAGCTTTGTTGCGCAATGATTCAGAGCTAGATCCAGCGCGGCGCTCGATATCTTCGAGCCTTTTCTTTAAAGTCTTGCCTGCGGACTGTGAGCTGCTGAATCCCGGTATTTACGACGGGCAATTACCTACGGTAGTTGCGTTGAGCAATGCGGTGCTGAATTCGTCTCCGTTCAGCCAGATCCGAGATCTTGGTGAATGATATTGTTGATGTATACTCCGCACTGTAAGAGGGCAAGGAAGCTTGCTCATGGTGGGTACTTTTGGATGATGTATCAGCCCCCAATTTTGTTCATGATCTCGGCGCCTTGGACTTCCTCAGCAGAACTCACTCGCTGTCCTCAATTACCGGGATATCCTCAGCAAATGTTGGTGAGTGCTGAGCCGCCCAGATGGGTTCCATGACGGTTATGATAACTAGGGTCGATCTTCAGCCTTGTGGCGAAATTGCTTCGGTGATGAGATAATAATATCGACGAGACTATCCGAGTGTGAAGAGAGTATGCAAGAGCTGATGAACTGCTAAATTACAGCACACTCTTAGCCGCTTTCTCCAGAATTGCAGGTGTCAGAGTATGTAGCCTGTGTCCAAGGCTGAAACGATGAGGCTCATAAATCCTAATCAGACGATCAACAGGAATGATACGGTGGTTTAGGTCCTGTAATCACGAAGAGGAAAGTTGATTGTATAGACTACAGCACTCTGAGCCCGAAGAATGTTCATTCTATCAGAAAGCAGGCGGGTCGTGTTCAGGCTCGTTCGCCCCCGAGGCTGAGATGAAGGTTATTCTCACGTGTGTGAAGCGCTTACCCTGGTACGTCCTTGGCGCTACATCGGGAGTGATGATTGGTTAGATTTCCTAGGCTGTATGGAACACAGGAAGTAGTTGAGCGATTAGTCTGCTTGTAGTTCTTAGATTCAAGTCTTAGAAGCCCGAGTTTTATAGATCGAAAAGTCCCTGGAAAAGTTTTGCTGAACGAACTTGGCCTGTTTTGCCAAAGTGACCACTGCAAACCCCAAGTACGTGGGGCTTCCTGAAACCATTTCTCATACATATACAAGGGGGCACTATGTCTCTAGTATCAATTCTGTATCGTTTGGGACCTAAACGCCACCTCCAGGAACCGAAGCATCCCAACCATAAGCCCGTATCCAGAACCCAATATCAACCACATTCTTAATCATCCTTGCGCCTTCCCATCACTATTGGCTCCGCCGCCAGTCACACTAGCCACAAACTCATTGTATCGGAATACCTCCCCTCGCCCTCCTTGCCCGCCAAGTCCCATTCCCTTCCCTCCTTTGCTGAACGCCTTCCGACCACTGAACCCCTCCACCACCTTATCAATCTCTCTCTCGCTCAGCTTGCTCTCGCCGGGCTCAGGCGCCGTATGTAACAGAGCATCCTTCAACTCCGCCAGGTCGATCTGACCCGAGTCGTCGTCATCGAATGCGGAGAATGCCGCATTAAGCTCGGACGGATGCGACAATGGTGCGAGTAATCCAGCCAGTGTGTTCAAGTATGTTGCCAGGTTCATCGTTTGGAATCCGGCGGGAAAGTATGCAGATAATGAGGCAGGCGAGCTGTCCAGTCCCAGCTGGTTCAGCATCTCGGCGACGTCGGCTGCGGCGATGGTGCCAGTGTTGGAGCGATCGAGCACGCTGAAGGATTCGCGCATGCTATGGAGGAGAGGGGGTGGTATTTTGGTCATTGCGTCGCCGGAGCTGGCGGTACGCGTGAGGGGTACGGGGCGTGAAGACGATGCTCTTGGTGAGTCCGTGTCGTCGTATGAGGGGAGAGGGTCAGTTGGCCGGAGCGTGGCAGCTGTGGCGCTGGAACGCGTTGGCGATGTCGGTGGTTCTGGTGTAGCGGTCGTCCCGCGGGTTGTGAGCCATGTTGGCGGGGCGTTGCTGGTTGCGGTTGGGCGAAGGGACGCTTGTGAGATTTTCTCCGGCGATAGATTGGAAGGAGTGGAGGGTTTGAGGGGAGAGCTGGTAGGCGTTGTGGCTCTGACGGTTGCTGGAGAGGTGAGAGGGGAGTTTGGCCGTCTGAAGGGTGATGTGCGCGGGCTATTGAAGGAGAGTGGAGAGGGCTTGTATGGGTTTGGAGTGGCAGACTGGAATTGTGAGCGCACGGAAGCAAATCCTGGCAATTTTCATACATACCATGACTATTTATCGTGTAGTAGAAGTGCTGTGAAGTGTGACGAATGATCCTAATCGCGTAGAGCCTGTGGTGTTGATGTTTGGCCTACTTGGAATTGGCGCGGCAACCGCCGAGGGCACGTGACCTGGGCGTCGAAATAAAGTTGTTAGCGTGCTGGCTTCTACGCAAGGCCATGCGCAACGCAGTGCTCGGGGGTCTCTCCGCAGTGCAGCAATCCGATGCACGAGAGGGGACGCTACCAGGCTACTCGGCTCCTGAAATCACCCAATTCGATTCCTCCACCCTCGTCAATTATGCCTTGACTCCCTCCTTTCGCTCTACAGCAACCCTATACCTATTTGCGCCATCCCTATCCGGCAGGACACCCAGGGCGCATTCCTCCATCCCTCAAGATCCTGGTGATCGTCTTCCAGGGACGGACTTGACCCTGATATTGGATAGACCCGAATGGCTTCAGCGATGGCCCAACGCCCGTCTGTCAATGGCGTTCCCTCTGCCCAACACGTCCTCCAGCGCCAATCGTCCCTTTCCTCCTTCCCTCAGCCTCAATCCCGCTCGCCGTCGTCCCAATCTACGCGAAATACCCGCCCTGGGCGCTCTCCGCAGCCGCCGACTGTCAGAGAGTCAGGAGGCTCCTCTGAATCCTCAGCAAGCCTCTCCCACGAATCCTCCATGTCCGTCCTACCAAGTGCCCCGAAACGCAGATTGCGCTCGCAATACCCCGCCGAGTCATCCGAGAATCATGTCGAGTACATTCTGGTCGCATCGTTTGACATTGACCATGGATCCGTCATGGAGCACCAATACCCAGCTCCCATCAGTGGAGACGAGCACATGTTAGCTGAATTGATGTTGCCAGATCAAACCCACATGCGCAGTCAGGATTGGACAATCTTCTTCCTGCATAAGGACACGAGCGCAGAGGAAGAGGCCAGGGAAGAGCGGAGAGAGCGGAGAAGACAGAGGCGGAGACGGAAGGAGGGTCTGGATGGTGACGATCCAGCGACGAATGGAGGCGAGGCCAACGAGGATATGGAGGGTCTAGATGATGATGATTTCGACACCGAAGACGAAGAGGACGAAGAGGATGACGGCATTGAGGGGCCTCCCCTCGTATATGTGTTGAATCTTGTTAATACCAAGCAAGATATCACGGTTAAAAGGTAAGCTTACAGCCCTTCACTTAGAGACAATAGCCGGCTGATCCCTATCAAAGAGGCGCAATTGTCAAGGCTATGGCCATATGTACGCGGCATTCCTTTTTACATATTTACAAGGTATGGACCATAGGCCAATGTATTGTCGTTGCCATATTGATCATGTTTAGCCTCTTCTCCTCTTGGCGCTCGAGGAGTACTTCCGTGTTCCTGTTCCTGAGACGCTCGCTTCTCTATATAACGCCGTGAATTCGATGGACCTCTCCCTGATGCCAAAGCTATCGCCCTTAGAGGGTTTCATTCTTCAAGCTAGCGACGCCAAAGACATGTTCGTAGAGAAGTTTGACCAGATGATCAAACAGCGTATGATTGAGGATGCTGAACGAAATTCAGTACCTTCCTCATCAGGGTCGAACATGTCTCCAGCACGGCACAACGCTACCAAATACGTTCTTCCACGAGATACTCACGAGTTCGACTCGCGTGTGCATTATAACGGTATTCCCGTACCGATCAAAGTGCCAACAGCCATCAGCCCCGAGACCGTTGGCGACTTCTCTCTGATTAAGCTGATTCAGACTTTCTCGACACCACATGCCACTTCTCCGCAGCCATTCGCCCTTCATCCCCATCTCACTACGAGCGGTGCCTACACTCACCCCATAATTGTTCTCGTCAATGCGCTACTTACTCAAAAACGTATCGTCTTTCTCGGTCACAACAGGCCATCTGGAGAGGTAGCCGAGGCTGTACTGGCTGCATGTGCACTCGCTTCTGGTGGCCAGCTCCGAGGCTTCACTCGGCACGCGTTTCCATACACTGACCTTACCAAGATCGACGATCTACTGAAAGTTCCTGGCTTTATCGCTGGTGTAACAAATCAAATCTTCACGCATAAAGTAGAATGGTGGGACTTGCTTTGTGACCTTCCCACAGGTCGTATGAAGATCAGTAGCCGCATTGAAGCCGCTCCTGTCTCCGAAGGGGTACAATTCTTCCAACAACAGCAAGCTGGGCTTGGAGGCAACCCAAGCATTGGCGCACAGATCGCCAGTGCAGTGACAGCAGGCGAAGGTAAGGGCGCTGTCGACTTGACTGGCGATAATGCCTTCATGGATGGCTTGTTGCAAGCAATTGCCAACCGTCACGGCGAGGCTGCCATCCGAAGTAAATGGCGTTTCTGGGTCCTCAAGTTTACGCGCTTAGCTGCTGCATTCGAGGAACTCGTATACGGCGCGTCCGCATTGTACATCGGACCGCACGAGACCGAGGACGGAGCAGGCGCATATGGCGTATCCGGACACGGCTACGTCTGGAACGACGACATATCCCGCATGAAAGAGCTAGCTGCGAACACCCATCGTATCGAAGGATGGCGGGTTACTCGGAGCTATTTCACATTCATCCAAGATCTAGCAAGGCGGTGGGAGAAGCGACCTGTGCGCGGGATCGACCTACAACATCAGCACGATCGACTTCGTTGCGCAAGGCTTAGTCACGACCAAAGTGCCGCCATCTACCTCGCTTTCGCTCAGGCTGTGGAAGAGGCCGGTCCTAGCTACTCGCCGTCTGACTCGATGGCGGATCTTTCATCCGGCGTCAACAGTATCAGTATGGATGCGAGTGGTGAGTTGTCGCCGCGGAGACCACCGAGCGAGCAGCTGCAGTACGACACCATTCTGCAACTGCTGACAGTCGTCCCGGAGACGAACAGCGGCCTGTTCTACATTTCCTTAGGACTATTCCACCCACGGCCAGACGTACGCATCGCAGTTGTCAAGCTGCTGGAGCGTATCGTGGAGCATCCTGCAGGCCGACATTTCTGGGCTAGCCTAGGTCGATTCGCAAAGCTAGCGTTTTTCAGAGTAAAGAGAGAGGAGGAGACTGGAGCGGGGAGGTGATACGAGTGACTGATGAGATCGCCTCATTCGGCCGTCAGTGGTTCATCACAGCATGATTTACGAGACGATGAAGTGGTACGGGTGTGCCAATTGGAAGATTTACAAGCATTTTCGTGGATTTAAACTACCTATTGCGGAAGACGAGCTCTCAGCATAAGATTTTCCATATACCATTGCGTTATACAGTGTAAGCATCGTCTGAGTCATTTAAAGAGCCCCAAGAGGGCAAATTATCAAAGACTTCTTTCACTTTACCATGCTCTATTAGCAGTCACCCACATCACATGCTTCACGCCGCAAGACTAGGTGTTGAGGTAAGGTTTGCTTGAGTGCTGATGTGGAGTATCTAAGCCTTTGCAGTTGTTGGTGTGAAGTCGCTGTTGAAGCCCTTCTCTCCATCCACATGTGGAAGGTTTCTTTTAGTAGGTCTCTCGACATTGGTGTGAACTGTATCGGGTCTGTCTCCATCCTCGTCATACATCGTCAAGCACTGGGGAACCAGGTCTCACGGTGACTCTGCAACATCGCAATCTCCTTCACCAAGCGTCCCATACGGACACCAGTCTCGTCGCGCACGTTGAAGGGGAAGCTGGAGATATAGTGCACTTCGATTTTCGTGCACGGCGGACTGGCCACCTGCATATCCTGCCACGTCGCCCGGTGATCGGTGTCGGCGCCAGGTGTAGCGAGGCCGATCATCGGCATGGTGAACTCGAACGGTCGGATCGCTCTCAATTCGATAGTGGAGGTATCTTGAGCACGAGGATTGCGAATTTGGTTTCTCCTGAAACCCGGCGGGTCTTCGACTTCGCTACTACGCGGCTTCAGGAAGGGATTGAGATGCTTGGCCGTGATGACCTTGACGACTTGAGGCGGATCATACACCCGACCATTCCAGCCGGCGTAAGTGACCTCTTCTTCTTCGTATATGGCTGGTGGCGAGGACGGGTGGCGAGGCGTGAGCCACATAGCTTGCTGGAGTGGAGAGGAGTTATCAATGGCTTCCTTCCACTGCTTGCAGACGCGCTGAGCTTGGAAGATATTCTGAATTGGAAGCTTGAGGAGGATGAATTCGAGCAGCTCGGTGACGCCGAGGACGCGTTTGGCTGCTGACGCCTCCATTTTTTCTATTATGGAGGTGGTATGGCGACTATGGATGAGGAAGCTGGATGGGCGTTGTGAGCTAGGATTGTTGTGGTTTTAAGGTGAGTTCGGTCCGTTATTGTACCGAGATGTCACGGGCTGGCCCAAGACACCTACCAAAACATTCACTAAGACGTGTCTCAGGAAGAACACCAAGACAGGGATTCACCTATAGTATAGCTATAAACTAGCCCCACGGCCCTCCACAGCTCTTTATAGTACATTAATTTATTTACTTCAACTCCTTAAACCTATGCCCATGATACGAGAGGATCATGCTAATTTGACTTGATATGGTCCCATTCACCGACCGTTCTTGGCCGAGGATACTCCGTTATAATTCTCTTGATCTAGTGATAGGCAAGTTCAGGCTATAAAAGCATATACACTAGCACTGCAGGGCGTGATGATGGAAACAAAAACTCTAAAAAGCGCTTCTAGTGAACAGCGGCTAAGAGCGGAAGTTGTAGCAGAATGCCACCATGACGAAAGGTGAATGGAAGTGCATAGATTCAAGTCAAACACAAAAACCCCTCCGTCATTGAAGAACCTAGAACCTCACCGATAACAACCACGATCGCAGCTCACAACATCCACTGCCGCCATCTCACCCCGAAAATGGAGGCGTCGGCGACCAGCCGTGCCCTCGGTATCACCGAGCTTCTTGAGCTTGTCCTTCTCGAGCTTCCTCAACGAGACCTCTACCAGGCCCAGCGCATCTGCAAAGGCTGGAAAACCGTCATTTCCAACTCCTCCCCCATCCAAGAAGTCATGTGGCTCTCGCCCGCCAGTCCCTCCTCACCACCCGCCAAGTACGAAAAGACTGAGACCCTCCTCGACTATCCCCTCGTCATCAAATACCTCTCCACCTCCCACCTGAACCCCCTTTTCCACGGCCGCTACGACCCCGATCCTTCCCTATCCGGACCGACTTGGAAGGTAGAACCAGGCAACAACGATGACGATGGCGACATAATCCACGTGGAATCTCTAAACAAGATCCTACCTTTCTTACCGACGACCGACTATGGAGCATCCAATGTCAACTGCAAGGCTACGTGGGAGCAAATGCAGGTAGCGAGCCCGCCTTGCAAGGCCATCCAGATAGCGAGGATCTGGGAAGCTCCTCTGGTCCTTCGAGATGAGACTGGGGTCCGCATGGGACAGTTGGTGAGGGTGATTGCGTCGTTGGAGCGGGCCCACCGTGCTGCAGAGGCTGCAGCGAGGGCTAGAGCAGATGCAAGAGCCGAAGAGGAACGAATCGCAGCGCGTACGAGGGGTCGTAGGACTGGTGTGTATTTTCCTGTGTATTCGCCTAGGAGCCCCACCTCCTATTCGGGTTATCAGCCTCACTCGCCTAAGAGAGGGGGAGGTAAAGCTGCAAAACCAGGTGGTCGCTGTGGGGACGAAGTGGATGGCCCGCCGGGCAATCCGTGGGTTGAGTGAGCTGGGTAGGTGTATGAGAGTCTGGGGGTTGTGCTACTTTATGAGGAGCATAAAGGCGGATTTGACAGTGTTGACACCGACCATCGATAGGCCCACGGATTCATGTTGTTCACTCGTCAAGGGACTTTTCAGTCGGGGATGGAGACGAGAGTAGAAGTTGAATGGCTAGCCTTTCGATAGACACGAAAACGTCCAAAGATATCCTACCTGAAATACCTACCAGTGGACTGTGACACATATGATGAGCGTGAGTTCTCTCAAATCCTAGTGTAATGAGAGGCGAAAGTGAGTTCAGCATGCTCCACCTAAGTTACTCGCCCTTATTCCGATTCCATATCTCATTACAAGAACAAAAGTTTAACTAGAGTACTGCAGAAACTCAGCAAAACCACAATAGAAGCACCCCATAGAAGCGTGCGCGCCGTGGCTAAAAGCTCGCTCGGGTCAAAGACAACGCCCAAGAAGAGAGGGAAAGTGACCGCAGCCACATACGTCCAGCGAACCCTGTTGAAGAATAAGACAGGAGCGAGCACCCACGGCAAATACGTCCAGAAGAACCGCTGGCACTCCCAAAGGAAGGTTCCGACAGTTACGAGAAAAGCACTGCCGTCCAAGATCTTTGTGATCCAAAATCTGTCGTATTCTGGACGGCGCAGCTCCCATTGTGGCATGAATGCGGACATATAGAGCTCAACCAAAAGTAGGGAGATTTCGAGCACCACTGCGATCATTGTCACAATTGGGAGAATACCCCCAAGCGCATGAAGGAAGTTATCTCTTAGATCTCTCGGTGCAGAACGAACGCGTTGCGCGAACAAATGAGCGCATTGCTGGAGCCAACCACCGCGCCGCTCGAGCTCAGCCGCACTCATCCCCGTAAAAAAGGCCGGAGTCCTGTCGCTCTTCTAACTCGAACTATCCAGCAACGGGATCCACGTTGTAGCATCTTTCGTTGAACTAAGAACATCCCGTTTTAGTTCGTCGATGATGTTAGCAATCAAGGCTTCGTGGTGCCACAGAATTTCCAAGTGGGAGCTTAGATTTAAGCGCTTGAAGTTGAACCATTTGTAGCCCTAGACGTCTTCGTTGAATCAGCCATGCCTGACATAGAACCTGGGGTTCCTGTTATCCCATCCGCGGTCTACGAATATGTTGTCGTCCATGGTGTTCTCTTAGGATTTCAGCGAGCTCTGAAATGACTACTAGTAAAATCTGTGAAGGGGTGTTGATAGAACGCAAATAATCAGAATAATGCGGCTGTTCTATTGTAAGTCTTGGAAGTCAATTCATGAGGAGAGCTTGGGTTTTGTTTTAGGGGTTTCTGGGTATACTGTAATGTGTTCGTGCTTCAAAAAACTTTAGGCCATTAACAAAGGCCGTCTTGCCCGCCCGGCGGATGAAAAAGGGCAACATAGGCAGCATCAAAGGCCCTGCCAACAACCCAAACACAAAGTAGACCAAGAACCGCAGGCCAACTACCCTCGATACAAACACACCATCTACCTCACCACAAGGGTCACGTTCGCCATCTTCATTGTCATCTCAATTTCTCATTACTACTATCAGAATCAACCACAGTCCTTCCCTACCTAATCTATAGCGACTTAACACTATTTCACTCCCTACTACCAAACTCCCTATCAAGCCCACACCATGCGCCCACCAACCCTCCAATCCTCCACTTCGCCCTCCTCTCCCTCCCTGAAGCCCTCCTCTTCCTCTTCATCGCCACCAGCGGCCTCTCCCTCTCCATTGCGCTCTCAAAGCTCTCAGGAACCGCTGCCCTAGATCTCCTGCGCGATACCAATTCATTAACCCGATACGACACAGGCAACGCATTCATAGCCTGGAACCTCGGCTATCTCTCTGAGCGCAACCTTTTCGCGTGGCAAAAGGGAGTTTACAACTGGTAGGCTACGCTGATGAGCCGGTTTTGGTGGCTCGTGGGGGTTTTTCGTTGTCAATCTGGCGAGGAATTTGGTTTGGAGGGCTGGGTTGGGTGGGGTGTAATTAGGTTCCTCGAATGCTTTCGGGGAGGGGATGCTGTTAGAGTTGTAGTGCTGGTGTGCATGATGAGGCGGGCTGAGAGGCTAGAGCCCAGACACGGGCTGCGGCGGAGGATGCTGATGAGGGGTTGGACTGGAGGGGGAGGCGGCCGGATGTCAGTCTTTTCGGAGATCCGAGTTGATGGAGATGGTTAGAGATGAGCTTCCATGGGGCATGTGGTTTGGCCATGCGGTGTTGGGACTCAAGACCCTATACAGTCAGATAGGAGAATTTGGAACGGGGTACAAGACAAGCTGTAACGCGGAACGTGGTGAGAGGCCGAAGAGGGCACTTGTGAAAATGTTAGTATGTAATCAGACCCTCTTGCAAGGGTATGCGATGCTCATCTCAACTTTTAGTAGAAGAGCTTAATACAACACATAATTCATCCATTCTCATTTCCTACTGATGAAATGACTAAGCGGCGATGATAGCGAAAGGAAAGCAGGCGTAACAACCTTACCAATTCATGTGATCCATCTCGGGATCCAGAGTCACTGTATCCCCGACTTTGATCTATCTTTCCATCATTTACGTCACGCGTGGCGAAGCTTGCTCAAATCTAGTAATCCACATCCCTCACAGATACAATGCCTCCTGTAATCATCCTCTGGGTAAGGTGGCTCCTTCACCTGGTTTCTGACCTCCACCGCAATCGATTCAACGGCATCGAGCACCACCTTCACAAATTCGGGGTTTGCAACTTGTAGGGTGACCTTGATCGGTTCCCTAGTACTAGTGTCTTTCAGAGGCGAATCATGAATTTCCGACGTCCACAGGGATCTGATAGCCGTAGCCTCTGCTGCAGAGATCAAGGGCGCGGTAGCAGTGTCGGGTGATGGCTTGGACAGAGCATCTAGGAAGCCGTCGATGTCGGTAATGACGAGACCGTTCTTCGAAGAAGGGAGTTCTGAGCCGGAGATCTGCGGCGCGACGGTGACGAAGGCGTATTGGAAGCCGATAGCGTTGAACCCTTCAAGCCCGCCCTTCCGTTGAAAGGCAATTGCGGTCCATTCTCCCAGCTTTGGGACGTGGAAAGTGCCGAACCCGCCGCAGCGGTGACTGGTGCTGGAGTTTGTAAGGGTGGGTGCTAGAGGGTTGATTTTGTAATCAGGCTTGAAAAGAGTCAGCGATGGGTGTTTTTCAACAAGGTAAGAATGCAAGTCTGAAGATTTGGCCTCAAAGCAAGGAAGAATGTATATACATCAAATCTTATCATATCAAGAAGCGAAGCGCCCCAATTGAGAATAGAAAGACGAATAGACCTCGAAACGTACCGTAGGACCCACAGCAAGAGAGGCTGCAACAAATTTACTATCCGCCCCATTTTCCGTGTAATGACCGAAGTACACGCCACGCAATATGCGTGCAATTGTACACACGACGTGATTTAGTGGAGCCCATGCGTCACGAATGTCTAGCAGTCTCCTTACGTGTACAGACATGCTCAAATCTTCGCGAAGCTTGTCACACATATTTTGGAATGCAGCATCGGGACCAGCCGTCATATCAGTGTCGCTCTCTTCGAGCCCGAGCCGCAGAATCTGAGAGACTGGCGACATGCGTCCGGGTCTGGTGACAGGAAGGTGGAGAGAAGACGCAGACTTCGTATCAGTAGCGAAAAAGGATATAAAAAGATCCGTGTGAAGCAACTCAGAAACATTAGATCCGGCTATTGCAGAGACGGCAGACTGCAAGTCGAGCTGTGGCATGTGCATGAGAACGAGTTCCTTCAGCGTCTTGCAGCTCGACACCAACGCTTTCAAGTCTTCGCCAGTGATTTGGCACATGGACACGTCTAAAGACGTTACGGTCGAGGTGACTTCAAGGTCCTCAAGTAAATGGAGAATCGCGGTGTTTGGCAACCTTGAGAAGGGACTCAAATCGATCTTGGACGCCCCTCGAAATGCCTTTCGAAAGAAAGAAACACCGCCAGGGTATTTTGAAGGGAAGTCATCATCCAAGACTTGGAGAAGAGCCTTTCGAGCCATTGCTGTGAAATCAGGGAGAGCTTCGGCGTCGTTGATCCAAGTGTCGTGTTCAGGGTCCTCAAGTGCCGTTTGAAACATACGCTGAAATGAAAGTGTACGGAGGTCTGTTATAGAGCTTGCCGATGATTTCGGTGCAACTTCCGGTACAGCTAAATCATTCAGGTAGCCTGGAAAATCGGCACGGTCCCTCCACATCTCTTGTGGCCATGTTTCGTCGAGCGTTTCTTTAGGAATGAGTGGTCTCACGTCGCATCTCTCCAATGCTGGGTCCGCTTTCAATGGCTCATCGTAGTATCCCTTGACATATTCTTTGGCTGTCAGAGGAGTCAAACGAGGAGCTCGCCTAGGCTGTTCATTATCTTCTTGTTCCTCACTACCATTGGTGTCGGGGTAAGGGTTTTCATAGTCTTCGTAACCATGAAGCGTCGCAAACTGACAATCCAAATTTACGAAGCAGTAGCGGATTTGATCCAGATCCGTAATATCGAGGACTGTGATTCCATCGTTGTTGTCAACCTCATCTAGCTTGGTGTTGAATCGCTCTACGTGCACGGACTTGGCGTAATACGGAGGAAGACACGAGGCGCCAAGTACAAGGCAGGTAACGATGAACGGGAAAGGCTGCGGACCGCATCTACTGCCCCGAGCTGGCTTGTTGTTCCAAGTGACTTCGTCAAGTGTCGTAGCATGCTTGAGGTCATGGAGTAGTAATGTGCGATTGGCCGGTGAGGAGAAGACTTGGAGTAGTAATGTGCGATTGGCCGGTGAGGAGAAGACTTGGTAGAGGAAGTCACAGTCTTCAGGAAGTAGTCAGTCTAAGAAGCGTCATGGACTGGAGATAGCCTGAACACGAGGGCAGATCTGGAAACTCAAGCTCGGGATACTTACGTTGAGGCGTAAAATAGCCATAAGACCACTGATTGTGGACGACAGCCAGTACACGATACCGATGCTTGATCTTCGCTATCACGAACACTTGATGTCGTTGTCCCATACTGATGGCGAGCTCGGCTTTGTTTTGGACGCTTCCCGAGATCAGAAAGGAGTGCCTAGGTACTTATCTGAAAGCCAATAACGCCCATGTTACACGGGAGCTCGCTCCTGGGACTGTTGCCTGAAATCTAAAACGCAATGTCGGGATCCCGCATATGCGAGGGAGGGATCGGTGACAGTCTTTGTGACTGTTATTGGTAACTATGCGATGATCACGGGAGGTTTCCGGCGAAGATGGTAAGGGTAAAGCCATCATAGTTGGGTGAGGCAATTGCCATTGGCCGCTCCACTGCTACACGAACTCTCGGGCTGTATCCTTCGCCCCGACTAAGCTCTGGACGTATTTGAATTTAGAAAACCTTGAAGCACCACAAGCCGCGGCCGGAAAGTGTATACAAACCTATCAGGCCTTCGTAAGATACTCAATGCACGTGATGCTTGACGGTCACAAGTGACAAGAATAGTAGATTTAAGGCCGTCCAAGAAAGTGACTGAACGCAACTCTATTGTTCAAATCTTCGGCGTACCCTTCATCCTGACCCACAGGCCCTCGCCCTTCACCAAGACCTCACCTTTCGCATTCTTGACCACACAACTCAGTTCTATCTTCTTGCCTAGGTCGTTCACTTCTGTTTCGAAACCTATAACGCCAGGACAAGGCACGGGGCGAAGATACTTGATATTCAGCCACGCTGTCGCCATCCAGCCGGCCAGTTCAAGCTCCTTCTCCTCGCCCTCGTCTTCCAGACTATCCCGGCCATCAACAAGCTCCCCATTGTGTTTTGCAACGCATAGCATGCCCCATGCCAGCGCTTCGTCTACGAGTGTGGACATGGCGCCGGCGTGCATCATCCCCGGGAATCCCATCAGGCCCGGACCGCATGTGACGAGGGTTGCGGCATCTGTGACCAAGCCGTCGGGTGTGGAGGGCTTCTTGTAAAATTCGTACCAATGGCGCACGCCGTCGTTGCTGCGCATCGTCTTGCGGTTGAAACAGTCCTGGTTGGCCGTCGCGGTCAGACGGCTGCCACGAATAGAGGCGGTCCATTGAGGATCGGAGAAGAGGTGGAGGGCCCACGGGAGGGACTTGAAGGGTTCGGGGGAGATGGGCATTGTTGTAGATAGGGATGTGTGGTTGATGGCGATCGTGGTTTTAGGCGTTAATGATGAGAACGCGGGGGTGAGGATATCTATATATGTTATGGCAAGTCCATTGCTTCATCCTAGCTCGTCAGGTCTCGTCATGATGCGTCGTGCGTTCAGTTTTGGCGGCATAGATAGACACTACGGCACAGGCTGAGTCTGGGAGCTAGGAGTAGCGGGGATGCTCAGCGGTTGCTGCAAAAGGTTCGCCTTCCGAACAGAGGCACGTAAGACTTTGTTGCAGTTAGATTGACTCCATGCCTGGAAAGAACATGCTAATGCCGAAACGATAGCATAAATGTGTGGCTTCGACAAAGCGCAGAACTTCTTTGGTCCGTGAGGATGTAGATGGATGACTAAGCGGCGCTACCCTGTGAGGCTCAATATCAAGCTTCAGGCGTTCCTCACATCAGCACGGCAACTATTCGTGTGAGAACATAGTAGCTCTTGAAGACCTCTACTGTCATGCTATAGAAAATGGTGGAAGTGTTCCTACTTTCTCGCTGTCCGACACCAGGTCACCCCATAAGTCTCTATGTTACCTAAAATAGAGACGGTCTCTCCTCTCCAAGCAAATCTAACAGCTCGAGAGCCGTTTGCTTTCATCATCTGAACTCAAGACTCATCTGGAAAGAGGGAATGAGAATTGAATCGCTTCGGTCAATGAGCTTCCAGGGGAATGTCACTCATAGCCTACCCTTTCAAACCTGGTCGCTTCTACGTGGTATGGTCCTATGGCATTAAGATATTCTGTGTCCCACTCCTGGCTCTACCAAATACACAGCTAAGAGAATACCGTTATGAAGCCTGAAACGCCATGCCGATAAGAAATAATGCCTAAGATGTCGCCAAGTCCTCTTTATAGTCGGCTTCGGTGAACGCCACGGGCTTGTCTTTGTAGAACACGCGAAACTGCAATTTGGCCGTGTCCAGTCTCACTACCAGATGAAAGGTAGCAGCTCTGTACTTCTGTTTAGTCTCAGGGTTGCGGAAGCTCTTTTCATGCCACAGCTTGTCGCAGTCGATGCCATACTCGACTATGCACAACAGCTTAACACCTGTGAATTGGCCAAGTTAAGTTCATTACCCCTCTTAACGTTCTCGTACGATGACTTACTGGGCTCCCTTCTCGAAGGTGCATGCTGATCGGGACAGAAAAACAGCTCTTGCGAGAAATTACGTATGCCTTTGTCCCAGTACCCTACCTGCACATCGGAAGCTATTTGCGTCCTGAGAAACTTCCCAACTTCGATTCTTTGACCCTGCGCAAATGCTGTCAGCAAACCCAACTTGCACATCTGGAGGATGAATCTGAGTCACCAACTAGACGTACCTTCCGGAGTAGCCACTCCATCTGGCCTTTGGCATACCAGTTTCCGTCCGGTAAGCGTCTCCGGTCTTTGGCCAAGTGCTTACTAGAGTCGAACGGTATGCACATAGATGTTCCGTAGTTGTGGCGTGCTATGCGCGCTGTGACTGTTCTTCTTTGGGGGGTTTCTTGTGTGGCCGTGGTCGCGTTTTCAAGCCCCCATATAGTGGCTCCTCTACATATGGCTGACCAGCTGCGAGAATTAACGAGGATGAACTCAACAAGCGATAGCGGCCAACACCTACGCTCCAATGACTTGTAGTACACCAACTCCGTCGCCACCATGCGCGTTTTTGAGTCTTTGGTACATGTACTTGTTGGCGCCAAATCCGCCGACCAACAGGACCGCCTTAACCTTCTGCCCTTTTTCCTGAACCTCCTCGATTTGCTTGTCGACCAAAGTCACGATCTGGTTGATAACATGGTCAAATACAGTCCGTAAGAGGTTGCTGTGGTTCTCGTCAGCTGAAATTACCTAACAGTCACGCTTCTCCCTGGCTCACGGCTTTAACCTGATGGTATCATCCTCGATGCCTTCATCTGGATTATCTTCTACGCCTGGAAGATCTACGGAGAACTCTTTATTATCGCCAGTATAGCATCTCTTTACTGACACTTCAAACTCTTTCATCATCCTTTTCTTTGCCTTTTCCCGGATTGTGTTGTAGTCGCCTTCGCCAACCACCGTCTTGACGTATTTCTCGAAGGCTGCATCGACGAACACCGATCCACACAGGTCCCCTAGCCCAATTGTCAGTAGTTGTCAATTTGGTTGCTTAAGTTCATACCGTCGCCTACTGCGCACTCTTCCATTTGCATAGGATTGACACCGGTAACTTTGTAGCTGATGAGGTCCTGGAGTTTATCAGCAGGAAACACACAGATTTTCTATCGCTGCGCTCACCACTGTGCCCCCGCCCGCATCGCACACTACGAAGGCGTCTCCGACCTGATTGAATTAGCTGAAAATTCACAAGGCCCTGCGGGATATAAGTACCTGCATAGTCTTTTCTTCGTCATTCTTATCTTTCATTACGGCTAGTGCCGCAGCCTCTGGCTCTGACACCAACGACAGGTTCTTCGGCAGCCCGGCAGCCAGCGCAACCTTCTCTGTCTTCTCTTTTGCTGCCGGCGACCATATGGCAGGGACAGTTAGCACCACTTTGAGACTGTACAGGGATTCCCAGTCGTCTCCCTTCATCCTCCGGATATCGTCTCGGGTATATTCCCAAACGAGGCGCAAGTAATCTGCGGCGACGTCTTCGGCGGTCTTTTGGAGGCTACTCAAGAGGGAACTAGACGCGACTACAGGCTCAGCCTTGTTGCGCAACTTGTGCTCTGGGTCCAGCAGTATCTTGAACCACTTGAAACTGCTTTTCTCGGTCATCTCCACATTGTAGCCCCAGTTGTTCGGCTTGCCGTCCTTGTACGATATAGCCGTTGGAACCTTCTCGGCGCTGGCGACAAGCGAGCCAGGATTCTGTAAAAAGTGAGAAGAGCAACTACAAGATTCAACACTCTTTGTCTACCGGCCAGTCTGTAATGAGGCGGACATTCTGGTTGCCACCGCTCACGACCCAGGATACCCCAGAATGCCTACACATGAGCGAATATGAGCACCAAACATCTTTCCCCGTTCTTCGAAGTTCATCAAGACCTACGTTGTACCAAAATCTATTCCAACAACAATCTCAGCCGCCATAACTAGTCTCTTTAGCAGTTGTGGGGATAATGCGGAAGGTTGGATGTGTGCTGAGGATCCGGGTTTCAGGGTCAAGTAGCGTAGACACAATCTCGCCGTGTTGCTTACAATTCCCAGCTCCACATTGGCAAGGCTCCCACATCTTCACATGTTGCTTCACATGCTGCTTCACCACCATTGGGGATTTGCGGACATCCTATGAAACCATCGCTTATTATCGACAGATCCGGCGCAGATTTAGTAAAAGCGGCAACATTCTGGACCCTCAGCCTGGTGCTGCCCACAAGGCTGAATTATGTATGCAACCCTGATCGGCGTACGGCAACATGTCGTGTATCATTGATTTGTGCTTTTTCGAAAGCTTTCCAAGGATATAGTGACTTGGGCTCACAGCTGTCTCACTTCGTATTTCCCTTTTGCCGGAAGCCTAATGCGGAGCCTGAGTTCTCAGCCTCTTTTGGTCATCTAACGGGAGTTATCTATATGTATGTGTCAGCTTCATTGAATTTGCTCTTGCTCCATTCGTTCGTCAACATCGGATACACCAATTCCGTACCAGTTCAATCATCAAACATGGCCGCATCCAATGCAAGCCCAGAAAGACTTAGCATGATTATCATCATGGGGGTTACGGGAGCGGGGAAGAGCTACTTTATCAATCGCCTTGCTGGGCGAGAGGTTGTCCAGGAAGGAGCCGATCTAGACTCATGTAAGTTCACCAAAGACACTAGAAGAACAACGCAAATTGACGTGTGGTACAGGTACTCAAGCGTGTCAGCTCATTCCCATCACAATTGGTGCAAGCAAAGTCCTTCTCATTGACACTCCCGGGTTTGATGATACTCAGAGAACCGATTCCGAAATCTTGACGGAGATTGCCCGTATTCTGTCCTGTCAGTACCAGCTTGGCGTGGATCTCAAGGGCGTGATATACATCCATCGCATAACCGACATCCGCTACAGCAGATCATCAGTTAAGACTTTCGAGGTCTTCAAAAAGATCTGCGGCGAGAGAGCGCTCAAAAACGTTCTGCTCATAACGTCACGATGGGGCGAGGTCTCTCAATCGATCGGATCGGACCGAGAGCGGCAGCTGAAGGACCGCTTCTGGGCGTACATGCTTGGCCGCGGTTCAAATATAAGTCGATTCTATGGCGACCGCGACTCCGCCATCGGCTTGATCAGTCAATTGCTGATGAAGGAGACGGCTGTCCTCGAGCTTCAAGAGGAGCTCGTCGACAATGGCAAGCGTCTGAGCGAAACAAGCGCCGGTGCATATGTCAGCAACAACATTGATGACATGAAAAAAAGATACGAGGAAGAGCTCGCTTCTCTGGAGAAACTAAAGCTAGAGCTACGAGCCAACGATCGGGCGATGAAGCGGCAGATTCAGAGAGACTGGGAGGAAGAGCAATTGCGTCTCGAGAAGGCCCAAAAAGAACAGGTCAGTCTCCAGCGCCCTGTTGGTACTGAGGTGCAGGAAGAGATTAAGAAGAAGAGATTCAAACTTTCTCTCTTAATTCCATTCATCCCCTCTGCCATCAGCATTATGTGCATGTTTGTAGGCATTCCGCCAGGGGTATCAGGGATCTTCACCTCGTGGATGGGTATTGACGACCCAGGATCCGATTTCTCCTTATCTGATCTGCTCTCTTTTTGACGATCGGGTTCTGGACTGGATCTCGCTTGCAAGCCAATGCAAATCTCCACTACCATTTTTGATCATCTAGACGCCTAGCTGAGATTTGCAGACGAATAGGACAGCACGATATAGGCTTGTTAAAATCACCCTCGAAATGGATTCATGGATGGAGAATGTCCGTTCAATTATTGCCTGGTGCTATTATAGCGGAATCTGATTCGTTGCTGCCAAAAGATAGGCGATGATACGGCACGGCACGAGAAGGTTTGGAGTGCATGATCTAGCTACCTTCAATACCGGTCAGCCATTTATAAATAGTGCAGCACACGACTTGGTGCATGGGAAGACGTGTCCAAGATATCCTCATTGGAGAAGAGGCGCGTCTGAATTCTGTATCCGGCTTAATGCAGACCTCAACTTACCAGTGGCGCATCGGAAAGTGATCATCTGGACCATGAGCTGATAAGCAAGGTAACTGCTTCCGGCCTCTAGCTTGTGGGCAGAAACGCCCCAACGCTGCTTTAATACGACTGATCCCGCGGACGCGCAACCTCAGAAGAGGGGCCACGACTCCTATTAGCAGGAACAAGCGTGTTCGAGAGAATGAGACTTGTGCTCCGACTCTCGAATCGGACAATTCCTAAAGGATGCCTCATGGCAGTATTTTCACGGCCTTCAAGCTTTCCACAAACCCCGACTCACCAACACAGAACGTGGCGGAGGGGAAATCGGAACCCATTGATAATATGCAAGCATCTGTACAGCCAATGAAAACCTCGCATCAGCAAAAAGAGGAGAGAGAGGTTCGAAGTTCCAGTAGAAAAAAGCGAGTCAGTTATTTAATGATTTGCAGTATCCTACCTGGCAACCAGCACTAACAAGGCGCAAGACGATCAAAACTCCCTTAGATCAAAACCTACCACCACTACCCAAGACTGTGGATGAGTCTCATGATGAGGGAAACCAGTCTCACGAAGGCACCGACAATAGTCAAGAACTGAGACAAGGTATGATGCTCTCTATGGAACACATATGAATATACCTGGGCTTACGATGTAGGGCGAGGAGATCCAGCACGTTCAGGAGGCCTTGAATACAAACGAGATGAAGTGGTTCGCGTAAGGCCATATGTACACAATGTAGATGCGAAACCATATGTCGTAAGCGACCGACGTGCTGTAAGTAGCTTTGTTCCTTAACCTCTTCAGAACCGCGGCAGCTCAACTTTCTAGCGCAATACACTAAAAAAGATGTTGCGCCCAAACGATCCCCACGCTAACAATGACGCCCATCTGGCCTACGACACCAAATTAGAAGAGTCCCGTACCCAGATCGAGATCTGGAAAGCGGCATACCAGGAGCTGCAACAAAATTTCGTTCAGTACGATCAAATCCTCAAAGTCACTCAGAACGAGCGCGATGAAGCGCTAGCTATCAACGAACGTACCAAGCAATCGGCTGGTCAGATGCAGAAAGCCATGGACAACAAGGAGCTATTTCTAGGTCCTCAGATGACAGACGATGACATCCAAACTAAGTTCAAATCGCTCATCAGTTCCATCAAAACTTGGTCGTCCAACTTCCTTGGCGACAATTTGCAAGGCCCGGAGTTCAGTCAGGAATCTGTCCTCAGCTATGTCCAAGTTCTTCCTCTTTGTCCTGAGATCCGCTTCATCGAACCTACCCTCGCTAAGAAGAAGAATCGGCGCCTTTTCGTGAGAGGCTGGACTGCGTACGTCATAAGCGATCTAGTGTTGAGAACGCTCCCAGTACCAACGCCGGGCGCGGACGCTCCCAAGGGATTTACAAGTGCAGATCTTTGGTTAGAAGAGAATGTTAGGAGCAGTCTACTCGAGTTGGAAACTAGGTTATTTTATGATAGTAAGTGTCTACCCAGGAGCCATCCACATACCTTCTCTCCCTTTTATGCAACTACGGTGACCAATCTGACGCAAACCCAGAATCCTCACACGCCCACACGTTCAATGACTGGCGCGCCTTCACCATAGATCTCCTCTCCAAGACATACACAGATAAGGGCCTCACGGACAACGGTAGCATACAAATCATCTCCGCGGCGCGGGAGATCATGAGCTTCATCGGTGTCTGGGCATCTCCCGAGCGGCACGATGAGCTCGAAGACGGCCTCATAGCCATCTTTGAGGATGCCATATGGCTGTCGCAGCTTCTTCGTCGACAGCGTGCCCTGTGGTATGTCCGTTTCCCGCGTCCTATACCACGAACCGATACGACGCTGCCTGGCCTGCTGTTGTTCGATCCGGCTACTATGACTGACGAGTGGTCGGAGGATACGGAGCAAGATCTGCAGCTCTTACGCCAGCGATATGTCGAAATAGTGGTGTCGCCCGCGCTTTTTAAGCGCGGCAATGTTGACGGCGAGCGGTATGATGTTGAATATGCGGCGGTACCTGCCTCAGTGTTGCTGCGTGCTCCGACTAAGAATTAGAGTAGATGCAACGGAGAGACTCTGGTTTACTTGATGCATTGAACACTATGTACAATGCCTCGTCATCGAAAATCGTACACTCGTGTACAGCTGCTTGAGGAACTTCATAGTATTTTCAGTTTTCCCAATAAGAGAGGAGGTCGGATTTTGAACACTAGTAATCTCGCTAGGCTACCCCAGACAGCGTCAAAAGGGTGTACGCAAATTAGAAATGTATTCGCTACCCCCGGTTTCTATCAGTACATTAGAGCCCCTCAGACAGTGGCAGCACATTGTACGAATATCTATGACAAGGCACTGTATTAATGTTGAAGGCAAACCAGGGCCTCTCTTCGCACGTGATCTTTACCTTTTTCCCGCCGACTGCAAGCTGCTCGGATGATTTCGAGATTCTTGGCTTTTGGCTAAGTCTCTGGCTGCGTTTGGCTAAGTCTCCAGCTAGGGTTCGCTAAACCTCCGGCTGCTTTTAGCGAATCTACTACCTTCGCGTCCAGTGACGTGCGATCCAAGGATTGGCAGAAGAAAAAGATGTGGATTCTATAGAGCATGGTCTACAGTGCGGGGTGGAAAATCTATTGGGAGTCGAAGAGGTATGATAAGTGATAGAAGCAATAGCATTGATAGATACTTAATTGGTGGTATGTGTGTACCTCCACGTGAGTTTCGACCTTCTTACCTTCACACTTCGAACCTCCGTTCGGCGAACCTTCATCCCGCCTACTCAAGAAGAGGTGCTTATCTAAAAGCTGATAACGTATTCCACAAGCGAGCCGTCCACCCAAGCGAGCCGTCCACTTCATCATGAAAACCTGCCTCAAACGTTAATTGCTCCACAACGCCAATAGATATCAACTATATACAACTTGTAGCCTGATCTGCAGCAACCTCTGCATCGTTTTTGCACGTACGAATGTTGTGCCCTGATTCGCCGCAGCGCCCACAGCGCCGCACGATTCCATCAGAGCCTGCTCCACCTTGCTGCTTTTTGCTTTGAGCGTCCTTCTCGAGCCGTTGAGCAGCTATTTGAGAGCCTGTTTCCATTATCAGAGTTCCTTCCCTCTGAATGCGCTTTTTTTTGCGCGCCTTGCGCTTTGTGGCGGCTTCATTTGCCTTTTGAAGGCTGGTAACGGTATCGCGCAGCAGCGCAGCTTGATGCATCATGCTTTCAGCACCTTTGGAGAGGCTATCAAGCGAGTCAAGAATGGCTGTAGGCGAGCTATTTTGATGCATTTGAATGCGCTCACGAATCAAAGCTGATTGAGAGCCTAGCTCAAGAGCGTTGCTTGGTGTTTTTGATTCCCATGGAGCCTCCACGGCGGCAGGCGGAGGCGACGGCGTACGGAGCCTAACATCAAGCTTTAATAGCACTGCTTCTGGATCAAGTGGTACAAGGCCTGCGCCTCGAAAGCCTGCGCAAATGTTGCTCTTTGTGATTGAGCTGTAGAAAGCTGCTTTGAATGCTGGCAGGAACTCTAGCTTGGTGATATGGTTGATATGGTGGCGCACCAAGTCCTCAATTTGGCGCCCATACGCCTTTTTCATTGGCGCAAAGCAGCCAACATCAAGCGGCTGTAGCAGGTGCGATGAATGCGCTGGCATACAGAGAGTAATGATATTATTCTCCTTGCAAATCTGTTGGAATTCGAGCGAGATATGGCTCTCGTGGCCATCAATAATCAGCAGCCGGTGCGTGCCTATCGTGCGATCTTTTGTATGCGCATTGAAATGGTGTAGCCAGGTAATACCAAGCTCATTTGTTGTCCAGCCATTATCGCTTACTGCTATAACCCAATCTGGTGGTATATTGTTGCCCTCGTACCATGCAGAAAGGTGGTATATGCCTGCAAAGATAATAAATGGTGGAATAGCCCATCCACAGGCATTAACACCTTGGATTATTGTTGTCCATTCGCGATTGCCTGGCTGCACAGATTTTGGACGATTACGGCGCTCAGAGCCTGTTACAACTACGCCCGTTGAGATGACACCCATTTGGAAGCCGGCTTCATCGAAGTTGTGTGTATCTTTATCCAGGATGCCATACTTTGCTTTTGTATTGCGCACAAGCTCAAACCAATCGCTAATAGCTTTTGGATCCTCGCATAGAGCTCTTTGACGGTCGTACTTTCGATTGAATTGTGTTTTGAGCTCAGGTGTTCGCTTGACAAAGTTCTCTGGCCAGTTCTTGCCAACTTGGCCGGCGGCGCGCTCAGCAAGCAATTTGTTGGCCATCTCTCGTACAGCATACAAGCTAGGCGGAAATCCTCGCAAATCCAGGTCGAGTATATGTTGAGTGATAACTGATTCCTCTAGCTTTGAAAGCTTCTTCGAATTAGGCTCAGAATCGCGTCGTGGGGTTGTTCCAGCGCGTCGATCTCGAAGTGTGCTTCTGGGGACGTCATATGTTGTAATAGCGCGCCGTTCGCTTGTAAATTGCTGCCGATTGATTGCTGCGATAGCCATGCATATTCGACCTTCATTTTGTATTGATTGCACGTTGTGTTGTCGACGCATGGTGGTTGGAAGTTGACGCGTCGCGTTTTCGTGATGAAGTGGACGGCTCGCTTGGGTGGACGGCTCGCTTGTGGAATACGTTACACGGTGATCTTCTCATTCATGAGGTTCATGTAGACTCGATATGCTTGTATTGCATTAGCAACAAGTGCCAGATTTAACGCATTGAACTAAATCCAACAACTCAGTCAATCAGCCTGGTCTCACTGCATCCACTCGATGTCGAACTTTCGGCTCTGTGCTGGCCGAAATCGTCGCTGCCATACCTTCAGTGCTGAAAGTCGACCAAACAATTTAGACAGCTCTTATCCCTTTTCGTTGCATTTTGATTCCTCGATATCCCAATCGAACAATTTACCCATTCGCCCTCTTGTCGCGTTCCGTTCACGCCTCCACCCTTTCATCTCGACCAAAACGAGAGTAAGCACTCGAAATCTT
Organism: Mytilinidion resinicola; assembly: GCF_010093595.1. Taxonomy (NCBI): domain Eukaryota; kingdom Fungi; phylum Ascomycota; class Dothideomycetes; order Mytilinidiales; family Mytilinidiaceae; genus Mytilinidion; species Mytilinidion resinicola. The sequence goes on from NW_022985439.1 coordinate 1,887,340, forward strand.
CCATGGTCAAATCCTCAGCATTTCTGCGCCTATTTGTCAATTCTCTCCTCAGCCGACTCGCCACTTTCAGCGCCACGGATGCCTTCTGCTCTTTTCCCAATTTTTCGAGCAGTTTTGCTTTCAAGAAGGCGGTGCGTGCCAGCTCAGGCTTGTAGACGGAGGCGTCGAAGCTCCACGTTTTGAGGGCGTGATTGATAGTATTGCTATGGAGAACGATTCTATTAGCTGATGAAACAAGCAGAGCAAAAGAGTTATCGGGGAGGGGGCAGATTTAGAAGAGCAGGAAATGAAAAAAGACATAGATGAATGCCGTGAGACTTACATTGCCTCTTCATTCCGCTGCAATGGGATCAAATGCTCCGCAATCCTGTGTTCGATGTCCGCGGTGCGGTGATTGCGATCAGGCAGCTGGTGAAAAGTGATGAGAACTCTGGTGTATTGCTATGTAGGAGGATAGGTATATATAAGCGTAGAGGAGCTAAGCCAGCTAAGAGAAGGAACCCTGTTGAGCTGAAAGGTAACGCATGTAAGCTAAGGAATAGCGCTAAGGATGCGCTAGTACAGTAGCGTATGGACGGCTGCCACTTATATCTCCCCAATTCTCTTCTAGGTTACCAGTGCTATCGTCAAACTTCCCTAGCTAAGCCATAATATAGCAATTAGCTTTTTCAAGGCTTCTAAGGAAATAGTCCGACGCAAGGTAAGCTCCAGCATCCAGACTCCGGAGGGAGCCAGAACGGGACCCATAACGCTGGCGCATCAGAATCGCCGGTGCTTCATGCGAGTCATGAATATTTAGCGCACTTATAATTAAGGCATAACTTAGATCTAGGCTGTGCAGCTTATAAAGCTCCAATGTAGATACGAGGGTCGAAGTGGATACGTCCAACGTTGGAATGGGGTCAGGCTTTAGTAGTGTCGCGCTTTAAGTTGCTGTGAGAGCAGCTAGCACAGACAGCTTGAAGACCCGTCTTGCGAGCTCAGCGTACTGCGAAAGAACAAGTCACTGCAAGCAAGGGAAAACGTGGTCGGAAGCGCAAGGTAAATGTACCAGACACAGGCTTAGCGGGTTTCGCGATAGAGTTTGTCTTTATCACGCATTTGGCGGAATGGTTGTATAGATTGGTGTTGCCATAACATTAATCCAAAGGCCTGGTAAAACAATTTTATACGAGGCCGGTATAGACACTAAATTATTGAGGTTACTTGCATGAAGACCATTTGGCCTTGACTATGAATAACAATCCCATTCTTCTCGAATATGTTTGAACAGGGAACTTCTCGATTTACCGTAAGATCCTCGAGATTAATGTGTGTTGTATCGGGATCTGAATCCAGCGACACGAGCCATTCTGAAGTTAGAACGGCGAAAGCAGTGTCTCCAGAAGTTGCTTCTTCTTTTGACTCGTAAATGAATTCAAAGTGAATCTTTGGCAAAATGAGATGGACGGAATAGCCTCTCTGAATGTTCAATTTGGTTTTCCTTCCACGCCTGAGTAGATATGTTTGTCCTGTTGGTAGCCCTATGGCGTTGGAGTTCTCTGCTCGCAGACTCTCATTTTCACTCGCATCTGCTGAATGCGATCTTAGGTCATCGAGCGATGAATCTCTAAGAGTGGGTGTCACGGATATTTGGGCATCATTTCTATTATCGATAGATCGAGAAACACTGAAACTAGCGAGCTGGCTCTGGGTCGAAATCGTCTCAGCATCCGTTTTGGCTATTGACCTTGTGTGAGCATGCACACTATCAGATCTGGCAAGGAGTGGAGGTCGATGTTTGCTGGACCGTCGCCTTATCTGGCCTGACCCCTGGCTTTCAAGATGGTCAGAATGGAGTGCTTCAGCAGCAGCTATCTCCGCGGGTAGGCCAGCTGCTGGAGAGCTGATCAAAGCTGCTGGGAGAGTAGATCCCATCGAAAATATCGTACTTTCACTGGGCTTGGGTTTGATCGCCCTCGGAGTTTCCAATAAGAGTTTAAGACGTTCTTCGATTGCTTCGTTGAACTTCCGGATCACTTGCTTCATTTGTGTCATGGATTCGTGGGGAAGTACGACTTCTTCCATTCGCGGTAGTCTCCACTCAGGGTAAAAGTTGCCATGAGATCTTGGCGTATGGAACTCGCCATGCACTGTAATAAATAGATAGCAAAGATAGCATGCTTCCTTATTCGAGCAAAGAATTCTCGGTCTGAAAACACTCGTCGTGTGCTGAGCGTAATGATAAAGCAGCTGTATCTCCGCGTGGACCTTCTTATGGACTTCCATGGCTTTCGCTATGCTCGTTTCAACCTTTGCCAAACTTTTCCCAAGCCTCTGAGTCACAACAGTCTGAAAATCTCTGCGCTGTTTCGCGGACGCGTCTGTTACTGTTCGGTGATAGAGCCCGTGGTTCCCGGTTCCAACTGGTTGCGCACCTGTGGCGTGCAACTTATAGGGACCACTGCTTGCACACTGGAGCTCCCAGGATTGGTGCTTACGAACCATATGTTCGATGTATTCAGCAGCGCATTTGTACTGTGAGACTTTTTTGTACGCCCTGAGAACTCTCTCGTAGTTCGAATATGGCCAAGGCGAGTCCTTGGGCCGAGCAGTTGACAGCACATTCGCAAACTGTGTGACATCGAGATCAGAAGAGAGGCCGAGGATAATCTTTACCAAAATACATGCCCCTTTCTCTGAACGAGCATCAGGCGCGGGCAAGCACTCTAACTGCCTGAAAAGCGCCAGCCATGATTCTGCCACTCCTTTCACTCGCTGGTAATCCCCTAATTGGCATCTCGACCTTGGAATCTTCACTACAGCAGAGTGGAGTTGTTCAATAATAGGGTGCCCTCCAGGTTCGTTACTATTTGATCTTGGACCATGTCTTGAGCGTAGACGTCTCAAGATACGAAGTTGATGTGCTTTAACAATCTCGGCCAGAAGTTGCCACTCCTGATCTGCAATAATCAATACACATTTCAGAAGAGATAGATTAAAACATACCTGATTTTTTGCCAAATCTTGCAGCGTTAATGATTTTATAAAATACAATCTCTTTCTCGTCTAATGTTCCCGAATTGGCAGCAAATCTAACAATAAAACCACTGCTGTTCGGCTGCTCTTCTATACACACAGCTCCAACCCGAGATGGCTTGTTGGTTGTTGCCAGAATCAATGCGAAAGCTTCTGCTAGTCTTCTCTCTTCGTTGAAAGTCAAAACTCTTCTGCTTCCGGCATCTTCTTTTCTCGGCCTGTGGCTTGGCGGTAGTAAATCAACAACAGGGTCCGACAAAGTTCGTCCCTGGTTTGCAAATTGGCTAAGAAATGCAACATTCTCCGCCAAAGGTCCCTTTGGATCTGCCATGCAGCTAAGCCTGTCGAAGCCTCCCTAGTTCTAAACTGAGAATGCCTTCTCAAACCGAAGGTCCGAGGGGGTACTGTAATTAAAAACTTTTGCTCTGGTGATGACCAAAAACTTTAAGTCAAGTTTGCTGATAAAAGACGGAGTCGAGAATTGCAGTTGCGGGGTCAATTAACGTGCAACACAAGCGAGCCGGCCACCCAAGCGAGCCGGCCACCTCATCAACTCTCAACAGCTTTGAACGTAGATTGCTCCACAACGCTAATAGATATTAACTTAATTCAACTTGCAGTCTATTCTATAATAACTTCCTCATCTTTTTGACACGTACGAGCATTATATCCTGTCTCGCCGCAGCGCCTACAGCGCGCTTGCTGCCGTGCACTTCCACCCGGGCGCCTCCTATTTTGACGCATTTCGCCCTCAATTTGTTTATTAGCTTCCTTTTGAGCGATTATATCAGACCCCTGTGCCTTTGTTAGGACTCCTTGCCTCTGAATT